>NC_091059.1:135988055-136298169 GCF_000393655.2 Nicotiana sylvestris | reverse complement strand
ACCTCGTCTCTCGCATCTTTCCCTCCACCGAAGCCACTCCACCTTATCCCGAATGACTTCATTCCTAATCTTATCTAACCGGTTATGCCCACACATTCACCTTAACATCCTCATATTAGCTACTTTTATCTTCTAGAAATGAGTGTTCTTGACTTGCCAACACTCTGCGACATACAACATAGTCGGTCTAACTACAATCTTGTAGAACTTACCTTTAAGTCTCAGTCGCACATTTTTATCACACTTTGCGCCATATAGTAATTCTACTATGTATCATATTTTTTCTTAGTAATGTTGCAAGTTTATTCTTCACATATTGTTGGCGTGTGACATCATCAAACAATTGCAAACAATACAATCTATCCAAATATTATATTCATCAAACATACAATACATTATGAAACGGTATCTAACAACCATCCAAACAAGCGGTAAAAAAACTATAACGCAATAGCTAGCTCTCACTGTCTCACATGTTAAAAATCAATGGTAATTATACAAAAAATCTTACACTTTAATTTTAGTATATAACGTGTGTGTGTATATATATAGTAAAAAAAAAAGGAGAAAGATTTGTGTTGTTGAGATACGTGGATTGATAACCTGAAAGTTAGATTCATATTTTCCTCTTTAATTTGATGGTAAGTAGGTATTGTACATGCATTCCCCTTGGAGAGTTTGGCCTTTTGCATCACTGTCTATTGGTCTTCTGGCTCACTGGTTTTATGATACCTGCTTTGATGTTTACATTTTCGTAATGCTTGTCTTTGTCCAACTTTAGAACTTGACAAAGATATGGAATTAATTAATTAGGTGCTTACTTAATTCATACATGCATGATAATGCTAGTTTTCTCCTTTCCTATATATTTCTAATTAATTCTTACTCTTTCTAGAGATGTCGTCCCCATACAGACTGAAACTGGAATGTTTTTTTAAGTTTTTCAAATTTTCGAAAAGTTTCAAGTGAAAATTGAAAATTTTATGAACAAACACTTATTTCGAAAAAAAGTAAAAAAAAAATTAAAAAATAAAAAAATTCTTATGCCCAAACGGGCTCTAAGTTTTCTACAACTTTTCAAGTAGGACTATAAAATAAGACTTGTGATTGTTTCTCGTATTTCAAAAATAATGTAGTACTAATAGCTTTTAAAACCTTTTTCATTTTTTCTTTATTGAGTAACTTGGTTCTAACTTCCGAGAGTATTGTACAATATTTTAAATGGTTAGTTTTATTTGGATAGTACGCAGTCTTTTGAATATTAATATATTAGATTTTAATTTTTTAAGTTTTTATTTAGTTATATGTTTAAAATAAATGTTTAAAACATCTTTTTAAGATATTTCTCAATCATGAATATGCTTATTTTCGATTTTACTTTTTTACATGTTTGTCTCTTACTATATTTTTTATATTATTCTTAAATAAATAATGGGTGATTCGTACAATAGATTTGCATGGAAAAAACTTAAAAAATTTGTGTTCATATAACTTGCTAAAGTACACAACTAAGTAACTTTATGATCTTTTTTTAACTTTCTTAAAATTAAGGAAATTTAACAATTAATAAATTTTCGTCTAATCACTCTTCCATCTTTTTTTTTTTTTTTTTTGCGATTTTGGTTAAGTGATCTCCTCTAAATTTACATGGCAAAGAAAAATATATGCTCAATATTAATTCCAAAATTTTGAAGAGGAAAAAAATCGAATTATTTAGGCCCGAAAATGAATAGAAAATGGTAGATGAAAAAAAAAGTAGCACTTTATGTCATATGATATGTAAACTTATTTTTATGCCTTTTAAAAGGTAAATTATATATTCTTCCAGAAAATAATGCCTTTTGTTGAATGGATCATAATATGTAAAGCTTTAGCCACTACGGAGTTGAACAAAAAAATCACAACTCAATACTGATATAATAAAATAGTTTACCAATATAAAATAATTATTCAAATATAATGCAAATAATAAACAACCACATTGATTATTTTGAGGGGAAAAAATAAGAACATGTATATATAGATACATGAGTGATAATTGATATTTGGATATACTAAACTATTTCATGTACGAGTATTTACGCTTATGGAAGAGACACGTGATTGGAGTTTAATTAATCGCGGTTGGAGTTAAATCTTGAAATTGAATTATTACCTAATAACTTTTTATGTTTGTATTATTCGTTATTAATGTATCTTAATTTAAAAAAATATGACTTTTATGTACCTGGATCATTAAGGCTTAACTAAATTAAAGTGAATCATTCAATCAAAAAAATAATATTAAGTATTGTTGTATTCTTTAAGCGATTTACAACTTCAATGCATACTTATGTCATTTTAGAATGTTTATTACTTTTGAAAAGTGTTTGATAACATTTGACATAAGATATTCGTGCATCGCACCAATGTAGAGACAGTATATATATATGCAACTATTGTCTTTACTCCATTCACTATTACATATCTATTATGCCAATAGCTACCAGATATATGCCGATTTGAAAGCTAAATAAAGGCGGAATACATCGAGACTCTCCGAATTTGGCACACAGGTTATTCAGTGCATACAACAATTACTTTTTGTCTTATTTATTCCCTTGAATAAAAAGTTATTCTATTGTTAGAACAAATTTCATCCTATCAAATTAAGCATAATGTCTTAACCATAATAACAATTGACATGTTGCTATTGAGATCCTTCCTGCATATCTAAAATATTTTCCAACTAAGAAAAAAGTTAAACATAGTTTATATTTTTAACAAACTTAGACAACACGCACAGTGATATAATAAAGCTAATACAAATTGTAATAAGCATCCTAAAGTCTTGACTACCATGAATCATTAATTGGACAAAACACTTATTCATATCTAACGTTTACATCAAATCAATAGTGATTTTATGTAATTACCGAGCAAGTATTTTCTTGCCAATATACATGATCATTTTATAAGGCGTACGTAAAAAGCATATATCCAACTGCTTTACTTATTAAAAAATCTGAAGAATGAGGAGATTGGATCGCTTTAACTATATTGTGCTAAAGATATTGGCATCTTGCTGATTTTGATTCTTAAATATGTCTATTTCACGTACTTAAAAATTGGTAAAAATACAACAGTACTGTATCTCCTTGGATTCGCCATTATGTCCTTCACTTAGATACTATCCTTGAATTTTAAGGGTATTTTTCTTGTCAATTTGATGTTCTACAAACTGATTAAAAAAAAAAAAAAAAAAAGAGTTTATTGCATCTTCCAGGGAATTGCCTCTTAATATTTTTTAATGGCCTTCCTTTTTCTTTTGCTTCTTACGGCCCTTAATCTTAAGATTAGAAAAAGAAAGGGACCCTACTAGTTTATCAATGATTCTTGCCAAGTCGATTACAATCTATAATTAAACCAAAAGAAAAATTTCTTTAAGCCCTATTAATTTAGTTTATACAACTAATTTTTCAGATACCGACAGAAAAAGGACCAACAAATAATTATATTTAATTTGCTATGATTTAATTTCTTCATGTACCTCTTTTCTTTTTTAATTATTTTCTCTTGCCAAGACAGTTCTATATTCGTTAATTATATATTATACAATTTTAAACTAATACAGGGAGTAATTGACGCCATTTTGTGGAAGGAAATTTGAAGCAAATCTTATTAGACATTTTATTCGTAACTAGTATTAGGGTACGCGCTTTGCGCGTGTATCCATACTGATGAGTATAATTTAAAACAAATTACGTAAATAATATTAACTGATGTGATTGAGAAGCTTTTGAAATATTTCCATGTAAAACATTTTCCTTCATACCAAACACACCCTATATGTAATAATTATATTAGTACAACATATTCATATATGTTCTTTATGACAAATAAAACACTTGGCATGTAGACGATAATCTAATTTTGCTTTATTCAAGTGTTTGAGTTTTCTAATCTCATTATCCTTTAAAAATATATTAAAAATTAGATAAAAATTTATATAATTATTTTTTATTTTTTATATTATATTTAGGTATTTTTACTAAATTTGACTATTAAATCTTTCATTCTTTAAAATATGTAGCAACGCCTAATATTTTTGGAATTTAATTGTATTATCTACACCCGAAATGAAACTAACCTTTAGTAATTTAATATTATTTAAACCCTAAATGAAAAATATTACGTTGCTTATCATTAGGACATGACGTTAGCTTTTAGACACAACATAATTATTAAGATTTTTAAATTAAATTTTAAAATATGAAAATAAGTAAGAACGAATTATTTTTTTCCGACATTGCTGTTCTTCCATTTTTCATGATAAGTTTTTCAATGTCTCTGAAATTATGCTATAAGATTTAACATACAAGTTTCAAATAACATTTGCTGGACTATCGAAAAAGCACAAACAAATATTTACACACCCTTTATGTAATAATTATATTATTACAACATATTCATATATGTTCTTTATGACAAATAAAACACTTGGCATGTAGACGATAATCTAATTTTGTTTTATTCAAGTGTTTGAGTTTTCTAATCTCATTATCCTTTAAAAATATATTTAAATTAGATAAAAATTCATATAATTATTTTTTATATTATATTTAGGTATTTTTACTAAAATTTTGACTATTAAATCTTTCATTCTTTAAACTATATGGCAACACCTAATATTTTAGGAATTTAATAGTATTATCTACACCCAAAATGAAATTAACATCTAATGATTTAATATTATTTAAACCCTAAATAAAAAATATTACATTACTTATCATTAGGACATGACGTTAGCTTTTAGACACAACATAATTATTAAGATTTTTAAATTAAATTTCAAAATACATAAAATATGAAAATAAGTAAGAACAAATTAATCTTTTCCGATATTTCTGTTCTTCCGTTTTTCATGATAAGTTTTTCAGTGTCTCTGAAATTATGCTATAAGATTTAACATACAAGTTTCAAATAACATTTCCTTGACTATCGAAAAAGCACAAACAAATATTTACACACCCTTTATGTAATAATTATATTATTACAACATATTTGACAGGTTTTCAATGTCTTTGACTTATATTTTGATGATTTAACAAACTTACTGTCAAGGACCAGATAGGGAACCTGACACACTTGGGCTACACTGCATGTTAATAGATTCCAACTAAATGTGAACTGCTATAGCTTCAGGGGATAAAGAACCAAACAAGGACCTGATACCCTTGTGGTTCCCTCATAGCAGTACGAAGTCAATGGGACACAGCTGGAAGCGACGTGACTGCCTGCACAGTTTCTGCCTGCACTGCACTGTTTCCAGTGGCCACTTATTCCTTGACCAACTAAAGTGCTTACATCATTTCAAGTGATGTCATCAAGGTGTATCAACAATGAGTTTATACCAACACATCACTTGACCACTTCAGTTTCTCAATCAAGCCTTTTGCAAAAACTGAGAAATTAATTCTCACAGGCTTGAAGAACAAAGTTAAATGCTACTACGGACCAGTTCCTAAAGTTAGTATTTTGTTGTCCTTAGTTGAGTTGTAACTTTGTGATTGTTCTTATTGTATCTCCTAAGTTACTTAGCAAGAAGCGTTGATTAGGAACCCTCTTATAAAATCCGTAAACTCTCTAAATTTATGTTGTGACTAGGTTTAGTCATAAGTTAAAATCTTTATAACTAGAGAGTGACAAAGTGGCTTGTGGTAAGAGTATCACAAGTTAGTTGAGTTGAATTCTTTGTAATGGAGTCATTACAAAGTGGCTTGTAATAGGTGTTTACAAGTTAGTAAAGTTGAAAGCCTACAGGTGTAGGTTGTGGTTTTTGTCCCCCTTGAGTTGGGATTTTTCCACGTAAAAATCTCGTATCTTATTTACTTACTGTTTTATTAGCATTCTCAGTACAACCTCATAGAGGACCAGGTACTCTACTGTTTGGTGGACTCATACAAAATAACAATTAGTATCAGAGTGGGTTCTTCCTATCAGGCTAACACCTAGGAAGGATCCTTATGGCTGCTCCACCAAATTTTGAAAAAGGTCAATTTACATACCGACCACCCCAGGTTCAATGGATAATACTATGGGTGGTGGAAAACAAGAATGCATGATTTTATCATGGCTGAGGATTCTGAGTTATGGGATGTTATATGTGACGGTCCTTATGTTCCAACAAAAGTACTGGAAGAACTTCCATTTCCAATGGCAAAAATCAGTAAAGAATATACTGACGCAGACAGGAAAGCTATAGAGAAGAACTTTTGTGTCAAGAAGATTCTGGTATGTGGAATAGGACCTAATAAATACAATAAAATCTCCGTCTGTGACACTGCTAAGGAGATATGGGAAGCTTTGCAAACAGCTCAAGAGGGAACTACCCAAGTAAAATAATCTAAGATTGATATGCTCACTACCGAGGATGAACTCTTCAGGATGAAGGATGATGAATCTATTCAAGATATGCACACAAGATTCACTTCCATCATAAATGAGCTACACTCACTTGGTGAAACCATTCCTAGGAACAAGCTAGTGAGGAAAATCCTCAGTATTCTGCCTAGTCCATGGGAAAGTAAGGTGAATGCTATTACTGAATCAAAGGACTTGCACGAGATGACCATAGAAGAGCTGGTTGGAAATCTGAAGACCTGCGAGATGAAGATGAAGATAGACAGTGAAAGAAGAGAACCAAAGAAAGAAAAGAACTTGGTACTCAAAGTTGATAGCAATGACTCAAGTGAGGAAGACAGTGACATGGCTTACTTAACCAAAAGATTTCAGAAGATAGTCAGAAGAAATGGAGAAATACTAAAAAGAGGCAGCTCTAGCAAACCAAAAAATTATGATCTCTGTCATAAGTGTGGAAAGCCCGGACACTTCAAGTCTCTTGAAGCAAGAATTCTCCAAGTACAACCCTGAGAAATCAGCTAAGAGGAACTTGGTTCCTCTCAAGGACTTCAAAAGAAAGAGATTTGCTGACCATGTGGTGAAACAGGCTCTTGCAGCATGGGGGGATTCCTCTATTGAGTTTGAAGATGAAACTGATGCTGGCGATAGTTCCATGATGGTAGTTGAAAGAGAGGAAAATGAATATGACTCAACTTTTGCTTTGATGGTCCAATCAGATGATGATGAATACGATGACGACAAAGATGTAAATTTCAGGGATGTTCAGAGAAATCTAAAATCCTACTCTCCTAAGAAACTTATGTCTTTAGCTAATGTATTGATTGATGCCTATCATAACCTTGTGGAGGATAAGGATGACCTGATCTTAGAACTAGGGGAAGCTGATAAAACAAGAGATGATCTCTTGGTAGAAATTGCAGAACTAAGGGAAATAATGGAAGGACTAGGAACTAAGTCTAAACCTGGAAATACTGGCAAAAGGATAAAAAGATAGCCAGTGAGGAACACATTAGGCTTGAAAATGAGTTGAAAGCTGTGAGAACTGGGATGTGTGTTGAAACAGAGAAAAAACAAGTACCTCCAAACTAAACTGGAAAGAATAAAATCTTGAAAAGTCCCTAAAGTGGACTTGGTCCTCAGAATATATCACTGCCATGTACACTAATAATGGTGGAAACAGGCAGGGAATAGGGTTCCAAAGGGAGAAAACTCCTTACAACCCTCGTAGCAATTACGTCATTGTTCCTAATAACTGGCTTTGTACCCACTGTAGGAACAATGGGCACTTCAAAGAAAATTGCCAGCCAGGGTTCAATCTGTTCAGAAAAACAAAGTGTTTGCTGAAAAAGTGACTACTAAAGAGGGACCAGGTTCCACTCACAAAAAATGCATATTACCTGCATGAACTAAGAGAACTCTTATTCATCCTCTTGCCTACTACAAGGGACCCAAACTTTCTTGGGTTCCTAAAACTAACTCTTGATCTTCTTGTGCAGGGAACAATGAAAGGAAGCGGTCAACAATAGTTCATGGATAGTGGATGTTCAAAGCACATGAATGAGAACATCATGGACTTTCTTTCATTAAAAGCCCTGCAAGGAGGGAATCCTTTAGCAATGGGAAAAAAGGTGCATTATTGGAGTTGGAAAAGTCGGGAAGTCGCTTATTCATTCTATTGAAAATGTGTACTATGTCAATGGCCTTAAGTACAGTTTCTTGAGTATCTCTCAGATCTGTGATAAAGGAAACAAGGTGGAATTCTTGTCCAAGATATGTACAGTTACTGATCTGGTAACTGGTGAAGTGGTACTTGTGGCCAAGAGATACAAGAACATTTATGTTGCTGATTTCGAGTCCTTACAAAGTGGTGATCTGAGTTATCTAAAAACTGTTGATGATGATGCTGAATTATGGCACAAAAGATTGGGGTACGCAAGCTTTTCTCTTCTGAACAAACTAATTCAAAAGGACCTGGTCCATGGTCTGCCCATGTCAAAGTTCAAGGTGCAAAAAGTTTGTGATGCATGTGCTAGAGGAAAACATGTGAAGTCCTCTTTTAAGTCTAAAAGGGATGTGAGCACCTCAAAGCCACTTGAGCTTCTACATATCGACCTATGTGGTCCTATGAGAGTGCAAAACAGGGGAGAAAAAAGATACATTTTCGTGATAGTGGATGACTATTCCAGATTCACATGGACTCTATTTCTCAGAACTAAAGATGAAACCTTTGAGGTATTTGTGGCGTTTGTGAAGAAAATCCAGGTGATGGAGTCTAGAGTCACATGCATTAGATCTGATCATGGAACATAATTTGACAATGCCAAATTTGATGATTTCTGCAATGAAAATGACATCACTCACAACTTCTCAACTCCCAGAACTCTCCAACAAAATAGAGTAGTGGAAAGGAAGAACAAAACTCTTGAAAAGATGGCAAGAACAATGCTAATCGACAGTGGAATTGCAAAGAACTTCTAGGCTGAAGTGGTCAACACTGCCTTCTACTTGGTGAACAAGTGCATGATCAGATCACTCCTGAACAAAACCCCATATGGAAACCCAAGCTGACTTACCTAAGAACATTTGGGTGCAAATGTTATGTTCTCAACAATGGAAAGGATCAGTTTGGTAAATTTGATGCCAAGAGTGATGAAGGAATATTTCTAGGCTACTCTTCTCAAAGCAAAGCGTACAAGATATACAATAAGCGGACTCAATGTGTTGAGGAAAGTGTTCATATTATTTTTGATGAGTCTTATCCATCCTGTGAGAAGAGTGCTGAAGAAGATCAAGATGGAGAATCCTTACTAGTCCCTAGTGAAGTCATTGACATGACAAATGGAAAGGCAGATATGATGAGACAAATAAAAGAGATGAGTGAAGACAATACTGCCTCATCTTCAATGGAACTAGATACTTCAATTACAACCACTGAAGTTGAAGAATGGGTGATTGATGCAGTTCAGTGTACTCCACTAGCACCTGAGATAAGAACACATGAAAACCAGTTAAATATACCTACATTCTCTACAAATGAACCTCAGACGTTTAACTAGAGACATAAAAGCTCTCATCCTCTTGACAACATAATCACCCCTCTAGATTCCGGAGTATAAACCAGGTCAAAAGCCAGAAATTCGCTTACCTTCTCAGCCTTTCTCTCCCAAATAGAACCCAAGAATATCAAGGAAGCCTTAAAAGATGCAGATTGGATTACAGCCATGCAGGATGAGTTATATCAGTTTGAAAGGAACAATTTCTGGCACCTGGTACCTAGAACCTCAGATCGAACCATTATAGGAATCAGGTGGGTATTCAGGAACAAGCTTGATGAACATGGAAATACCACAAGGAATAAGGCCAAGCTAGTGGTTCAAGGCTACAATTAGGATGAAGGGATTGATTATGATGAAACGTTTGCTTCGGTCACTCGCGTGGAAGCTATTAGAATTCTAATAGCTTTTGCATCTGATAGGTTTCACATGTTCTTGCCTTATGTTTTGATGATCTAAAAAACTTACTATTAAGAACTAGATAGGGAACCTGACCTGCTCGGACTATACTGCAAGCTTAACATATTCCAACTAAAGGTGAACTGCTACAGCTTTAGGAGCTAGGAACCCAAATAAGGATCTGATACCGTTGTGGTTCCCTTATCGTAGTACAAAGTCAATTGGACACAGCTGGAAATGAAGTGACTGACTATATTGTTTCTGCCGCATTGCACTGTTTCTAGCACCCGCTCATTCTCTGACCAACTAAAGTGCTCACATCATTTCAAGTGATGTGATCAAGGTGTACCTATAATGACTTTATACAAAACATCGCTTGAAGGTTTCAGTTTCTCATTCAAGCTTCTTGCCAAAATAGAGAAATCAATCCTCACAAGCTTGAAGAACAAAGTTGAACGCAACTACGGACCAGTTCCTAAAGATAGCTTGTTGTTGTCCTAGTTGAGTTGTAACTTTGTGATTATATTTATTGTATCTCCTAAACTGTTTAGCTAGAAGCGTTTGATTAGGAATCCTCTTGTAAATCCGTAAACTCCTTGAGTTTATGTTGTGACTAGGTTTAGTCATAAGTAAAAGCCTTTGTAACTGTAGAGTGACAAAATGGCTTGTGGTGATAGCATCACAAGTTAGAAAAAGTCTTTGTAACTAGGAAGTCACAAAGTGGTTTGTGGTAAGAGTACCACAAGTTAGTTGAGTAAATTCTTTGTAATGGAGTCATTGCAAAGTGGCTTGTAATAGGTGTTTTACAAGTTAGTGATGTTGAAAGCCTACAGGTGTAGGTCGTGGTTTTTTGATCCCCTTGTGTAGGAATTTTCCACGTAAAAATCCTCTGCCTTATTTACGTACTATTTTATTAGCATTCTCAGCAGAATCTTGTAGAGGACCGGGTACTCTAGTGTTTGGTAGACTCACACAAACTAACAATTGGTATCAGAACGGGTTCCTCATATTAGGCTAACACCTAGGAAGGATCCTCATGGCTACTCCACCAAATTTTGAAGAAGGACAATCTACATACCGACCACCCAGGTTCAATGGACAATACTCTGGGTGGTGGAAAACAAGAATGCACGATTTTATCATGGCTGAGAATTGTGAGTTATGGGATATCATATGCGATGGTCCTTATTCTCCAACCAAGGTACTAGAGAAACTTCCATTTTCAATGGCAAAAACCATCAAAGAGTACACTAAAGTTAGTGGAGTCATTGTAAAGTGGCTTGTAATAGGTGTTTTACAAGTTAGTGAAGTTGAAAGCCTACAAGTGTAGGCCGTGGTTTTTTGATCCCCTTGTGTGGGATTTTTCCACGTAAAAATCCTCTGCCTTATTTACATACTGTTTTATTAGTATTATCAGCAAAATCTTGTCGAAGACCAGATACTCTACTATTTGGTGGACTCACACAAACTAACAGCATCTTATATTGAATTCACCTTATTCCAAATGGATGTCAAAAGTGCTTTTCCAAATGGACTTCTTAAGGAAGAAGTCTATATGAAGCAACCTCCAAGGTTTGAATGTCATGAACACCCTGATTATGTGTTTAAACTGGATAAAGCATTGTATGGGTTGAAGGAGGCTCCTAGAGCTTCGTATGAAGGACTGTCAAAGTTCCTCTTGGAAAATAATTTTAAAAGAGGAAAAATTGACAACACTTTGTTCCTAAAGAAACGGGGAAGGAAACTGCTCATTGTTCAGGTCTATGCTGATGATATCATTTTTGGGGCAACAGTTGAGTCTCTGTGTGAAGAATTTGCAAAACTCATGGGAAATGAGTTTGGAATGAGCATGATGGGGGAACTGAACTTTTTCTTGGGTCTTCAAGTAAAACAGTCCTCAAAGGGTACATTCATTTGTCAGCAAAAATACATCAGGGAGCTCTTGAAGAGGTTTGACATGGAAGCATCAAAGGTGATAGATACTCCCATTACGATGGCCACTCGACTGCACATGGATGAAACTGGATCTCCTGTAAATCAAACCATGTATAGAGGCATCATTGGGACTCTTCTCTATCTTACTTGATATTGTCTTCAGTGTGAGGCTATGTGCAAGGTTTCAATCAAATCCCAAGGAATCTCATTTGAAGGCTGCCAAAAGAATTCTGAGATACCTTAAAGGAACACATGACCTGGTTCTTTATTATCCCTCAAGCGACAATTTTAATCTCATTGGATATGCTTATGCAGACTATGCAGGTTATCTTATGGACAGGAAAAGCACTTCTGGAATGGTTCACTTTCTAGGATCATATCTCATCTCCTAGGGAACAAGGAAGCAAAATTCAGTGGCTCTTTCAACAGCTGAAGCAGAATATGTAGTTGTAGCATCCTACTGTGCTCAACTTCTATGGATTAAGCAACAACTAGAAGATTTTGGGGTACTTATTAAGAGTGTGCCCCTTCTATATGACAACACCAGTGCACTCAACATGGCCAAGAATCCAGTTCAACACAAAAAGGACCAAGCATATTGATGTGAGGCATCACTTTCTGAGGGATAATATGGAGAAAGGGTTGATCTATATGAAATTCTATAGCATAGAAGATCAAATTACAGATATCTTCACCAAAGCATTAAGTAGGGAACATTTTGAAAGAAACAGAGTGAAACTAGGGATGTTAAAGCCCAATTGAGGACTTGATTCCTCATCATTTGGCTATGAAAATCACCTTTAGGTAAAACTAGCTAAAAGTATTTTCTGGCCAAGTCTAACTTACTTCAATACCGTTGAAGGTAAATACACATGATGAGTATAGAAGATGTAAATGCAGTACATAGACGATAAAAGAGGATTGATACTTTCAAATAACAGGTCAAGAACCTGGTTCTTGTACCAAAAATGAGTAGTTCTGTGCATTCTTTAATACACGTCTTAAAAAGGTACAAAACACAACTGCCATGTCATCCACCTTTTCAGATCCTACTGTCATGTCTCTTCACTTCAAATCGTTCCATCTCCCTCTAAAACATTGCACTTCTCCACGCACAACTACCGTTTCAGAACCGGTCCCTATCTCTCTCTTCATAATTATCCATCCTTAATAAAACCCTCTTTTTTTCTCCACAAACCATACGTCTTCCATTGGAACTCCCTAGAGTACCTTCACTCCATCTTTTCATGGCCGATACAAACTCCGACATCCCTGCCTCAGTCATCCTTGGTACTGAAAAACCTATGGAGTCTTTCGTCCCCTCTGGGTCTTCTATAACCACTCCTACTCTCCCCGTTGAAATCACTCCTCACCCAGATTCCCCATCTCTCTCCATTTTAGAAACCCCTAAAATTGTTGATCCGTCTTCTCTATCTTCTAAGGTTCCCACTAATCAAAGAACAAATGGAGAACAAGGTCAAAACAATGAGGTCGCAGAGGGTTCCGCCATTGTTACTGCAAATTTTGTGGTGGCAGTGGTGCTGATTAGGAAAGAAAATGTTGTAACTATTTTTGTTGTATCTGCTGACGGTGTCCTTCATGAGATAATTTCTCAGAATAACGAGGTACGGGGTATTAGGGAAGAAGGAGCCATAGTGACTGTTGAAGATGTTGTACTAGCAGAAACTACTGGCCCTCACATGAGGCACCTGATCCCTCTCCGGAGGACCTAGGTCAGGGTTCTCGTTCCCAGTACAGTTCTGCTCCTACATTTGTTATTGCGCCTATAGACATTTAAGCTTCTGAGATGAGGTCCAGTGATGAGGAGGATTTAGACAACTTGGCTCTCGATGCATTCATAATTAAGTGAAAGGTGGTGTCCACTCCTGACTCTACCACCAAGTGACCTACTACCAGGTTGCAAGCTAAGGTGGCCTACGACTCTGCCCTTCAAAAGAGCAAAAAAAGTAGTAAGAAGTAAAAGAGGATATTGGTGAAAGATAATGTGCTCATATGTGATAAAGCAGTCCCTGTGGTAGAAGTGGAAGAGGAAACACCAGAGGAACTAGGTTCATTGGTGAGACGATCCCAAAAGGAGAAGTGTGATGACCCGGCTAGTCGTCTCATGATTTGCCGCTCTATTTCCCTTATTTCTGCTTCTTATTGCTTTGTCTATCGATTTTGTGAGTGACTGGGTTGGTTGGTTTGGGTTCGAAATGGATTTGGTAAGGTTTGAGACACTTAATCTCTTTTGAGGAAGCTTAAGTTGGAAAAGTCAATCGGATGTTGACTTATGTGTTAGAGGGCTCGGATGTGAGTTCTGATGATTCGGATAGCTTCGGGAGGTGATTTGGGACTTAGGAGGGTGATCGGAATGTCTTTTGGAGGTCCGGAGTAGATTTAGGCTTGAATTGGCGAAATTGGATTTTTGGCGTTTTCTGGTTGATAGATGAGATTTTGATATATGGGTCAGAATGGAATTCTGAGAGTTGCAGTAGTTCTGTTGTGTCATTTGGGATGTTTGTGCAAAATTTCAGGGCATTCGGACGTGGTTTGGTTGGGTTTTTGATCAAAAGCGTAATTTAGAAGTTTTTGGAATTCCTAGGCTTGAATCCGATGCGAATTGAGTGTTTTGATATTGTTTTGAGCGTTCCGAAGGTTGGAACAAGTTTGAATGAGGTTATGGGATATGTTGGAATATTTGGTTGAGGTCTCGGGGGCCTCAGGTGAGTTTCGGGTGGTCAATCAGACCATTTTTTGTTGTTGTAAATTGCAGAAAAACTGCTGAGTGTTGCAGAGAAATTAGACCTTCGCGTTTGCGAGTAGGTCCTCGCGTTTGCGAAGGGTTAGCTGGTGAAGGTTGAGATTTTAGCCTTCGCGTTCACGAGGAAGGCTCCGTGTTCGCGAAGGGCTAAGTGATTGGGCATCACGTTCGCGAGAAGGGGAGCGCGTTTGCGTAGAGGAAATCGAGCAGCTGGGTTTGAGGTTGAGTTGTTCATCGCGTTCGCGAGAGAGGGAGTGCGTTCGTGAAGGGTTAGTCTGAGGAACCATCGCATTCGCGATGGGCATATCACATTTGCGTAAGAGGATTTTTGGTCAAAGTTGGTTTGTGCTTCGCGAACGCGAGGCGTTGACCACATTCGCGAAGAAGGAATTGAGGTGTGGGTAGAATGTTTAAATAGCCGTCTTGTCGCGATTTTGGGGTTTATTTCCACCATTTTTGAGTGATTTTGGAGCTTTTTGAAGAGGATTGACGAGGGATTGGGAAACACTTGGAGGTAAGATTCATGGACTTAATACTCGATTCTAATGTGAAATCTACCTAATTAATCATGGAAATTAAGCCTAAAATTGAAGAACTAGGGCTTGAAATTGGAGATCTAGAATTTGGGATTTGAGGGGTCATTTGTGGTTGGATTTTGACGCTTTTGGTATGAATGAACTGGGGGAGTGATAAGGAATCCATTGATGTGAACTTTATCAAAATCCGAGACGTGGGCTAGAGGGTCAGAAATTTCGGGATTTGTGTTGTTATTTAATTTCTTTCGAGTGAGCTTTATTCCCTTAGCATATTTTAATGGTTTTGCACAGATTTTGGTTAGATTTGGAGCATCCAGAGGCCGATTCGAGGGGCAAAGGCATCGCGAGCTAGAGATTGTGACCGGTAGAGGTGAGTAATAATTGTAAATATTGTTCTGAGGGTATGAAACCCCGGATTGCACATCGTTATGCTATATTGAGGTGACGCACACGCTAGATGACGAGCGTGGGTCGTGCACCATTGGGGATTGTGACTTAGTCCGTCCCGAATGACTATTTTACCGCGTATTTGATTGAAATCTATTTGCTATCATCTTATTTTGGGTTGAATGCCATATTTGGACCTCGTGCCAACTATTTGAACCCTTATGGTATTTTACCGATATTTCCTCACTGTTTTGACCTTATACTTAAACTCAGTCATGCTATATTCTACTGTTTTCATAACTCAGTCATGTTTACTCTGCTTTAACACTTAAATGATTTTTTGGGCTGACCATCATGTTTTACTATTGCCCGAGTGGCTTATGAGATTCTGTCTGAGTAAGGCCGAGGGCCTATGTTGTGAAGAAACACTGATTATGATTATGAGGCCGAGGGCCTGAGATTTGTACGCCATGAGGTGGCTTGTTGATGTGAGCCTGAGAGCCTAGTGATGATGCCACGAGATGGCTTGATATTGCGCTTAGGCTGTAAGGGACCCCTCCAGGAGTTTGCACACCCCCAGTGAGCGCGGGTACCCATTGTGATGCGAGATATAGCCTGAGGGGTTGGTATTATTTCTGAGATATTGCCCGAGGGGATGGACGACCACCAGTACCACCAGCTATGGCCACTAGTGGCCGAGGACGCAGTCGTGGTCGCGGTAGGGGTAGAGGTGTGGCTCGCACAGCAGCTAGGGCCGTACCTGGAGATCCACCAGCCGCCCCAGTTCAGTCCAATGTTGCCTTTGCTTTTTAAGAAAATGCATATAAAATCTTTATCTATATAAAATCTATCATCTTTTATTGTCTCATTGCTTGAATTTTAAATTCTCTTCTCTATCATATTGTGTGCACATATGTGGCATAAGTTAGCTCGGCTAGACTTCTTTATGATGTTTGACTGTTTGTGTCTTTTTAATGATACCAAAAGAGAGAATAAATAAAGTATAAAGATAAAGATAAAATGATTCAAAAAGAAGGCAGCCCTAAATTCAGGGGGAACATGATTCAAAAAGGAAGGCATAAAGTTAGAGGGAACTTATGAGTTCCTGTTACTTTATCTGGTTCTTCTTGCTCTAAATACACGTTATCAATGTTTAAGTCTGCCATCATCAAAAAGGGGAAAATTGATAGGTTTTCAATATCTTTGACTTATGTTTTGATGATCTGACAAACTTACTGTCAAGGACCAGATAGGGAACCTGACACACTTAGGCTACACTGCAAGTTAATAGATTTCAGCTAAATGTGAACCGCTATAGCTTTAGGGGATAGAGAACCAAACAAGGACATGATACCCTTGTGGTTCCCTTATAGTAGTACGACGTCAATGGGATACAACTGGAAGCGACGTGACTGCCTGCACTGTTTCTGCCCGTATTGCACTGTTTTCAGTGGCCACTTATTCCTTGACCAACTAAAGTGCTTACATCATTTCAAGTGATGTCATCAAGGTGTATCAATAATGAGTTTATATCAAAACATCACTTGAACACTTCAGTTTCTCATTCAAGCCTTTTGCAAAACTGAGAAATTAATTCTCACGAGCTTGAAGAATAAAGTTAAACGCTACTACGAACCAGTTCCTAAAGTTAGTATTTTGTTGTCCATAGTTGAGTTGTAACTTTGTGATTGTTCTTATTGTATCTCCTAAGTTGCTTAGAAAGAAGCATTGATTAGGAACCCTCTTGTAAAATCCGTAAACTCTCTGAGTTTATGTTGTGACTAGGTTTAGTCATAAGTTAAAGTTTTTGTAACTAGAGAGTGACAAAGTGGCTTGTGGTAAGAGTATCACAAGTTAGTTGAATTGAATTCTTTGTAATTGAGTCATTACAAAGCGGCTTGTAATAGGTGTTTATAAGTTAGTGAAGTTAAAAGCCTACAGGTGTAGGGCGTGGTTTTTGTCCCATTGAGGTGAGATTTTTCCATGTAAAAATCCCGTGTCTTATTTACTTACTGTTTTATTAGCATTCTCAGTACAACCTCATAGAGGACTAGGTACTCTACTGTTTGGTGGACTCATACAAACTAATGCACAAACAAATAGTTAGTGTAAATTAGATAAAGATTAGGGAATTTGCCGATTAAGGTTGAGAAGGATTTGTGAACAATATTTTAGTGTATTCCAACATTACAAGTGTTAAGAAAATTAACATGAAAGGTAATATTGTTAGATTGCATATTTCAAATAGGAAAGGATTTATAAAAGATAAAAACTTAATTAACTTTAAAGTCTTAAATATTGGAAACATTCAAATAAGAAAATATATAATAACAAAAAATTAGTGATTTCAAATTCTTAAATAGAAAAATAATAAAATGACTATTTTGTCTAATGTGAATTCTATTTTAAAAGGGTAAAAAAGATGAACGATATTTCGCTGAGGGCCTTCGTGCTTTTAATATAATATAGATATAGATTGATAAAACAATAAAAATGGATGTTTGTGTAATATCTAATAAAATCACTAGGCAAGCACATGTACAAATTCAAACTTCAGGGGAGGTTTGTGTAATTGTACCAGAACGGAAAAAAGAGAAATAAAACGAAATTATTTGTTATTTTACTTGTCTGTCACTTTCAACTTTCAAGTACAAATGTACTAAGGTGCTCTACATTGTCCATATCAAAGAAAGATTACTCTTCACATAGCTATAAATATGATACCAACCAAAAAACTAAAAATAAATATAATACCAACCAAAAGAGAAAATGAAAAAAATAATTGACCGTTGGATCATAATCCCACGTACACGGCTGACGTTGATTGCTTCGTGCGTGAGCCACACCTCCAAAAAGCATAAATGAAACAATAGAGAATTAAAGAAAGAGCACACAATTTTATCCCAACTTTAATTATTTCATAATAATAAAATTTATTTCCGTATTTTATAACATTAATTGTCATTCATTGTTAAATTCTTACATTATATTACTACCATTTAGGTTGTTTTTTTTTAACGAAACTCCTGTAAAACAATATTTGGCCAAATATTTGAGAAGTTTTGAAATTGTGTTGTTTGATAGATTTGCAACAAAACAAAAATTTGAAACAACACAATCAAAATATGAAAATATTTTTGGTCAAACTCTTTTCACCTTGTCCCAAATGCATTAGTTTTTCTGAAAATGATCGAGTAATGAAATATTTAAGTTCAAATTCTTATTACAACAAAAAAAAAAAGCGATCCCCTATTCAAAATAAAAAAAGTACCTCACCTCACTTTGACCTTTGTCATCGGCAACAATTGATATACTCTTTTTTTTTATAGCTTCAATAGTTCACTACAAATATTTGGACATAATTTAGCAAAGATTAATAAAAAAGATGCTATGCATATTAGTCGAAGTAGAAGTAAATTGATTTAAAAAAGAGTTGTACATGCAAATTGATTTCATAATAAAATAGTCAAAAATACACTATTTTATTTAAAAAATATAGTATGATTTATTATTAAATTCTTTAACTCGTACACCTCTTTTTCCACTCCACTTTCTTTCTCTCTCTTATACTTAGCTCTTCTCACTCCTCTCTCTCAACTCTCATCTCCATTCTTACGCGATCTCTTCTAAAATCACTTTCTCCAATTCGAATTCTGGACGCTTTTTTATCTCTTTATTTCTCTCTCTATCTCTGCCTCTCAGAAAAATCTCGGAGCGGGGACAGAGCGAGTGAGATTTTTCTAGGGTTTCATTTGAGCTAATATCTGAGTTGGATTCAGCAGGCCAAATCTGAAAGCGAGCTGTTTCGTGCTCGATATGTGACAGCTCAGCACTCTACAGGTGAGATTTTCGTGATCTTTGTTTTCAATTTTAGGAACAAATTTCTGACTATTAAACTTGTTAAAAATCTGTACTTTTTTTACTAGTTTAAGTGCATTGTTAGTGTTTTAGATCTGCTTGGAAAAGCTGTGTATTTCGAATTTTTGAGATCATGCTGATTACTGTAACTCAACACTGAGAGATCAGTAGTTGATTTATTTCTAAGAGGAACAAACACTAGTTGCATATTGAAACATTGATTAACTGTGAATAAGTGATAAAAGATATATGTAAAATACACGTGTTATGCATCTATTAGTTTGATGCAAACACCCGTAGATGGCAAGAAATGAAAAAAACAATATTTTTGAGTTGTGATTCTAAAAAGAATTTGGGTACAGGAGATTTCGTCGTAGTTCCTCTCACCAGTTTTGATTGGCGTGAGTGAGTCAAGGGTTCTCTAATATCTGGATACTCATTAATCTTTTCAAATTGTATAAGCATAAAAGGGAGTTATTCCTTCGAATTGGATAATGGGTACTATTTCATGTTCAGGCCATATTGTGTTTAATCGGTTTGCTAGGAAGTTTCTCGTAGTGGAAAATGATTGATTACATGTTGAAGGATCAAGTAAATAAAGAAATGGGGTAGCAATTTCTGTTTTATTATGCATATTATTTATAAGTGAAAGTTAAATTTTTGATACAAAACTATCTGTTTACGCCTATCAATAGGAAGGTGAAACAAGGTTTGATAATGTCACCTTAGTTATGCTTGTCTAAAATCTTAACCACTTGGCCTCTAATTGATTGTCCACGTTCTTTTTGATGAACTGACATAACTATTGGTTACCATGGTTGTATTATGAAGCTGACTGCTTTAGTTGGCTACTTCTATCATCTATAAGTATGTCCTTGGTCCTGTTTAACTTCATGCCTGTTTGTTGGAATATCATTTATGTAATATTTATCTTCAAAAATCTTGATTTGCAAATATATGGCGGGATTGACATATGGATTGTAGCAACGGATTGAGATTCTATTATTCGTAACTAGATCATGCCAGTCTTTTTCTGCTTGCAGGTTTATTGTCTTATACAAGGCTGGATATTTGAAAATAATGTTGTAGTAATTTGTTTGATTTTGCTAATTTATAGCAAAAGGAAATATGCCTTCATGGTGGAAGTCATCATCAAAAGAAGCTAAGAAGAAAGCAACAAAAGAAAGTTTTATTGACACATTGCATCGCAAGTTTAAGAGTCCAGCTGAAATTAAATCTCCCAGTAAATCAGGAGGTTCTCGAAGACATAGCAGTGACACTGCTTCTGAGAAGGGTTCTCTGTCCCAAGCACAATCAAGAGCATCATCGCCTTCCAAACATGTAGCAAGATGTCAAAGCTTTGCTGAAAGGCCTCTGGCCCAACCACTACCACTTCCTGGTCTGCGTCCAGCAAATGTAGGTCGGTCAGACTCTGGAATCAGTGCATCCGCAAAGTCCAGAGTGGAGAAGGGCTCAAAGCCATCCTTGTTTCTGCCTCTCCCCAAGCCTGCATGCATCAGGCACAGACTGGACCCTGCAGATACAGATGGAGAGCTTGTCTTTGCATCTGTTTCAAGCGAGTGCTCTATTGAGAGTGATGATCCTGCTGATTCACGTCAACGTAGTCCACTTGCATCTGATTATGAAACTGGGAGCAGAACTGCTATTGGTAGTCCTTCCAGGTTAGCAAATGTAGAAGGTCATTCAGAGGAAAATTTGGTCATTATCGATTCTTTTCTTTGAAAAGTCATCTCTTTTACCTTTGGCTGGCCTTAATTTCTTTGGCTAGTGTTTTTTCTTGTTAAAAACTTTGGTGCTTTCTTTTGATATGTAATTGTAGTACCCTGATTGACACAATTCTTTTTCTTGTTGGTTTTGAAGTTTGATTGTTAAGGATCAATCTGCGGCTGGACAAATTAGCTTGAAAGAAACAACAGGACCAGTTAGTCTTTCGCCAAGTAAAAATGTTTCCTCTGTATCTCCTAAAAGAAGACCTTTAAGTAGTCATGTGACCAATATACAGGTCCCTCCTCATGGAGCCTTTTGCAGTGCCCCTGATAGTTCTATGTCAAGTCCTTCTAGAAGTCCTATGAGAACTGCTGGAAGTGAGCAAGTTACTAGTTCTACTCTATGGGCAGGAAGGGCTTATCCAGATCTTCCTTCACTTGGATCTGGCCATTGTTCAAGCCCAGGATCTGGTCAGAATTCTGGGCATAATTCAATGGGAGGAGATATGTCAGGACAACTGTTTTGGCAGCCTTGTAGAGGAAGTCCAGAGTACTCACCAATTCCTAGTCCTAGGATGACAAGTCCAGGGCCTAGCTCGAGAATTCACAGTGGCGCCGTCACACCAATTCATCCTAGGGCTGTAGGTGGAGCCTCTGAATTGCAGTCTAGTTGGCCTGATGATGGAAAACTGCAAAGTCACCCTTTGCCTCTTCCTCCTTTGACAATCTCCAACTCTTCGCCCTTTTCACATTCCAATTCAGTTGCAACATCTCCCTCGGTGCCTCGAAGTCCAGGTAGAGCTGAGAACCTTGCTAGCCCTGGCTCTCGTTGGAAAAAGGGGAAATTGCTGGGTAGAGGCACATTTGGACATGTTTATGTTGGTTTTAACAGGTACATTCACTACCATGGCCTTTTGAAGTAAATACAAATCCAACATGTTGACATGTCCAATTCTACTATTGATCGTCTGAAGATTTTGTTTAATACCTGGCCTTGTCTATTCTGCAGTGATAGTGGTGAAATGTGTGCAATGAAGGAGGTTACATTATTTTCAGATGATGCAAAGTCAAAAGAAAGTGCAAAGCAGTTGGCTCAAGTAAGTTATCCAATAGGGAGCAGTCTATTGAAGGTTTAATGTTTGTGGACTGCTTAGAGTTGTTGATTCCCGAGTCATAATATATTTATGTGTTCATGTTTGAGTATGCTCTTATATTCAAGTACTTTGCAGGAGATTGCATTGTTAAGCCGGTTGAGGCATCCAAACATTGTTCAGTACTACGGGACAGAAACGGTGAGCTTCGGACACAGTTTGCAGCCTTATCAATTGAGAGCTTGATATGTTAATTACTGTTAAAGAATTTGGTTCATAATCCTATCACTCCAAAGCTTAGTTGCGAGATTTAAGTAGGGAGCAACTATAAACCTGATCATATGAGAGCCATATACTTTTCCGTCCCATGAATCAATAAAACAAGTGCTAAGTTTCAGAGCAGTGAATAAACCGAAAGGAAAGAACAGACTTTCTCGCGCTCCGAAATTTTATCGTCTTTTTGAGCTGACATTTTTTCTGAATTGTTTACCTCAATCAGGTTGGCGATAAACTGTATATCTACTTGGAATATGTATCGGGCGGGTCCATTTATAAGCTTTTACAAGAATATGGTGCATTTGGAGAAACAGCGATCCGTAGTTATACTCAACAAATCTTATCAGGGCTTGCATATTTACATGCTAAAAACACAGTGCATAGGTAATTATGTTCTTTGGTTGGATCATTTTCGTAAAATCATTCTTTTAGCAGTATTTACCTTTGTACCCTGATTGCCTAACTCTGCATTTTCACAGAGATATTAAAGGAGCAAATATTCTTGTTGATCCAAATGGGCGCATAAAGTTAGCAGACTTTGGAATGGCAAAACATGTAAGTTTACCCATAGACTTCTAAGGAGTTATATGTTAGATGATAGCAATTTGCTGTATGATATAATCAATTAGATGTCATATGGTTTTTTTTATTCAAATCTGCTCTTTGATCTCTAAATTATTGCTGTTGGAATAGACAACATTTTTTCTAATCATCTAGTTTTGTTTCTTGTTTCTGGAGTGATAAATACAGAACTTAATCCATTAAGTCATGCACTGGTGTTATTGTCAATACTGTACCATCAGGGACACTTTTACCCTCTGTAGGTGTGCTCTTCAGGCTGAGCCTCATGTCTTTAATTTTTCAATCGCAAATTTGCAGATTACAGGACAATCATGTCCATTATCATTCAAGGGAAGCCCTTACTGGATGGCCCCCGAGGTGAGGAATGATTTGGGCAGTAATTAAAAATTTTGCATGCGCCTTGGTTGCTTATAGTTTGACTTAAAAGTGCCTCTTTGCTAATGTTTCAGGTTATAAAGAATTCTAGTGGCTGCAACCTTGCTGTTGATATATGGAGTCTTGGATGCACCGTCTTAGAAATGGCTACATCCAAGCCTCCTTTTAGCCAGTACGAAGGGGTGAGTAATTCGGCCTAGAGAACATTAGTTGAGCATTTCACCTTTTTTTCTCTTCTGGAATTTGTCTGGGGATTGAGTTTTGCTATAATTTAATTTGAGATGCAAGTTGTACAACACAATTTATTCCCTTAACCTCTAATATGTGGTGTTTGATGGGCCCAAAGGTTGCTGCTATGTTTAAGATTGGGAATAGTAAAGAACTCCCAGCTATACCAGAACATCTCTCAGATGAAGGAAAAGATTTTGTGAGGAAGTGCTTGCAGCGTGAGCCCCGTCATCGTCCTACTGCTGCTCTACTATTGGAGCATCCTTTTGTGAAAAATGCTGCAACTCTGGAGAAGCCAAATGTTTCTCCTGCATCTTCTGATCCTCCATATGCAGGAATAAATGGCGTAAAATCTCAGGTACACTTCTGTTTATTTTAGTCTTCTTTTCTTCCCATCAATAAGACTTTGGAAGTCCTTTCTCTTTCTTTTCACTTTTCAGAAACAGGAAAGTTGTGATGATGGTACTGGTAAAAGTACACTGGCACATTTATTCTTCTATCAGTAAAATGATCATTAATGTGATGTATTCTGAATCAGCAATTAGTTTTGGCAAAATTAACTGATTGGGTACATGTATCCAATATTCAGGCCTTTATTTTAAATCTATTGACCGCGTATATTGTTAAGGGTTCATTCCTGGTTAAGATTAGTTCAAGCGTCTATATTTGGAGTTCATACAGTAATCAATCTCATATACCGATAATAATTCAGTTATATGAACTTGTCACATAGGACCTAAATAATGGCTAGTTCTTAGAAAAAAGATCGCTTTATTCTGGAAAAGTAGATGATTTAACTGGTATGTAAATATGGTCAAGGTTTATATTGTTGGATGTGCGCTAAATAATCTGTGTAGTAGAGTTTGTAGCTTTTCTCTACAGTTGGCTAGGGGAGGAAACGGGTTCTTACAATATGTTTTCCTTGGGTATCACCAAGTAGTTTCTGTTATCTTTTCTGGAATCATGAACTTTTTTATTCTTTTCCTTTTTCCTTCGGATAGGAATCTTTTAGCAATTGAAGTACGTAAAATTAAAAAGAGAAAGAAAAGGGATTTACTAGACAAGTTAAAAGAGGAACAGTGAGAAATTTTCTACTTGCTGACCAGTTGTATTGCATTCTGTCATGTGGCTAAAAGCTGCTTCTTTTGACGAGAACAAGCTAGGTTCATTTGGATGACCAAATAAACTTAAAATTTTAAGTCCTGTCATTCCCCATCCTTGCTTCTCTTCCCCTGTATTCAAACAAAAGCAGAGAGCTATCTCTGATGTCTGTGCATGTGCTTTCTTAAGCATAAATGTGTTTCATGTTAGAATGCCATCTCTTTTGTCATTGCTTTCCTTGAAGGTAATCGAGATTGGTGAGCCTAGTTCTTGTTAGCTTCTTGGTTCATAACAGAGTAAGAAGCTTCACTCTTAGAAAAAAGAAAGAAAATAGAAGTGAACTTCTACTTTGAAAAAAAAAAATTGACTTGTTTTTAGCTTTTTGATTCATTTGAGAGTAAGTTGCTCACCCTTGAAAGAAGAGAGACACAGAAAGAAAATAGAAGGAAGTGAAACTTTTATGCTTTAAAAAAAATGATAATTGACTTGTGTCGGTTTCCATAAGGAGATCTAGATGGAGGATGCTCATGGTGCAGCATATCCGAAATGATGATGCATATTGATGCTATCGCACCATTAACTGTATTATTAGATGTAAATTGTTATCTCTTTATTCTAGCACCAGTATGAGGGATCATGTCTTCCTTGGAACAAACCGTCTTCCCTTGTCCCATGTTGGAATACCTAAAAGAGAAAGAGAGTAAATCACCCCTAAAGAAAAGGGTGTGCTAACGATTGATAACTACATATTAAGTTCATGATGTCTGATTGCACAAAAAAGTAATTCCAAGTGAAACTTACAGTACATCGAAAACATTATACATCTTCATCTTGGACTTATGTGGCATGGTTTAAACTTACGGGTGTGTTCTTTATGAATCTTAGGGCATTGGACAGGCAAGGAACTCACCTACGTCAGAATCAGAAAGACTTGCAATCCATTCGTCCAGAGTTTCAAAATCTAATTTTCACTGCAGGTTCTTTTCTCTTGATTATTTCAAATTTCTTGAGTTCTCTGATTTTTAATTGAGTCTTTCTGAAGAAAGCAATTGCCATTCAAGTTATAATTCTGAATATAATAGAGAATGAAGGCAGTACTCGTCTTTGTGATTACTGATATTCCTCTTTGATCTCCAGTGATATCCACATTACAAGGAACATATCATGCCCAGTCTCGCCGATTGGTAGCCCTCTTTTACATCCAAGGTCACCTCAACACCTAAATGGGAGGATGTCTCCTTCACCCATATCAAGTCCTATCACCATGTCTGGCTCATCAACACCTCTCTCTGGAGGGACTGGTGCTATCCCATTTCATCACCTTAATCAGTCAGTTTACTTACAGGAGGCAGCACAACTTCCACAGAGTCCTTATATGAATGGGCCTTCGTACTGGGATCCTGATGTTTTACGAGGGACACCGTCAGGATCTCATGCTTTCCGGGAACTGGCATCCTCTCAAAATGATGCTCTTGGAAAGCAGTTTGGGAGGCCTACGACAGGAGAGCTTTTCGATGGGCAGTCGGTGCTGGCCAATCGAGTGTCTCAGCAACTCCTAAGGGATCATGTGAAACTGGTTCCTTCACTAGATCTAAACCCTTGCCCTCCTTTGGAAGGTCGCACAGGTGAAGCATGATATTATATTTGTCAGATACAACATTCGAGGTTGAAAAAAAAAGATACAACATTCACGGGAAACTTCCCAGTTTCATTGTCTACTGGGTTTTCTTGTAAATCTGTTTATCTTAGTAACTTTGAAGGAAGCTGATTTGTGCAATAAGGATCCCGTGGAAGGGTGGGGGTTGGGGACTTGGGAAATAAAATAGCTTATTGAGCAGAACTTTATCCATTGTCGATGTCGTTCAGCTGATCATATTACCTCTGCCCGGCCTCGAGTCTAGTGTTTCAAAGATGAAGCTTACTTCCCAGTGAATCTTTTGGCCTTCTTCACCATAGCATCTCTGGTCACTACAGCTGTTTGTAAAATGTTGAGTGCCTGAGATCAAATTTTATAACCAACCCTGAGCCATGAAAGGAGTCATTTGTTCGTGGAAGCTAGCTTCAAGTGATTCAATGTATAGCTGATCCTTCAACAAGACATTTGTGGTACCAAACATGTATATTTATGCTGTCCCATAGAAGAGAGAGTACAAAAGAAGCAAGCATGCAAATTAAATAGGTTTAGGGCCCTTTATCTCCTCCGCTTTCCCCCTTTTGGGGATGGGGGTTGAGGTTGTTGTACAGTGAACAATGAACTGAAAATATTGCAGATACTGTTGATTAAACAATCTGAGATGACAGCACATTTCTTTTCTATATTTTGTCTTTACGACTGCAGCTGGTGTCTTACTGAGACGGTCAATCTTCAAGTAAGTTTTGATTTAAAAGGCGTTTAGTTCGTGCTCCAATTGTTTGCGGAAGCACAAGTATTGGGGACTGTATCAGTTGCTTGGGGGACTAAATTAGATCCAAATTACAAGATAGCAAAGTCAAAGGACATGGTTACACCATGAAATTAGGCAAGTTACCCGGTTCCCTAAAAAATCCTGAGTACATGTTTCGGTGGAACTGTAACTGCAATCAAGCTTATAATGATAAGAAGCTTGACCTAGAGCTCCTCTTGAAAAAATCGGATATTTGTTTGGCGTAGTAGCCTATGAGTCCCCTCTTCACACAACAGCAAGGTTTAAAAGAGTATGCATTATGTTAGTCAACTAATCTCATGGTAAAATCCCACAACTTTTTTGCCAATTCAGCATCTTTAGCTTGTGGGCTTGTCTCAGCTATCTTGCAGTCCGAATAATATTTGCCACTTACACCTTTAACATCCGGATGCAAAGCCACATAGCATGTTGTTGCAGCCCCCTGAGACCAATTTTCACAGGGCAACATCAGCAAATATAGAATTATATCAACAATCTTATGGAGACAACATTATGTGCCTATGAAACAGTTAAAAGGTGCAGAATGGAACAGCCAAAACTAAAGAAAATATTTTTTGTCTCCAGATCTCTCTTTTGGCTCCTGAAACTTCATTTGTGAAAGCTATTCATACATGTCAAAGCTACACTATAACAGTAGAAATGGAGAAAAGAAAGGACCTGTGGGTACTCCACTTTGAACACAAATGATGACAAACCTCATTTTCTTCTTTTAAGTACTATATACTTACTATTGATAATAGTCAGAAGAAAGGGTTGGTTGCATAATATCTAAAGAACTGTAGGTCTTAATCCAACCAGAGTTTGTTCAAGGAAAAATAATAGCAGACTCTTTGTATCATACTCCATTTGGAAAATAACCCAATGAATCGTGATTTGGAAGTTAAATTCAAGTTCTAACAAACAGGGTAATTTAGACGTCTCATTTCTCTTCTTCTTGCAGTTTAATACAAAAGAATTTAATAGAACTTCCAGTACTCCCATAATTACCTGCTGAACATTTTTCATCACATGCTTACCAAGGATATTAACAACGCCTGCATCACATCGAAAAGGGACAATGGCTTAAAAAAGAGTAAAACGTGAATAAGAACCATGTAGAAAGGGTACTAGTCACAAGACCAAAGAACATATCCATTAGTCCAAGTTTTCAAAGATTAATGAACATACCAACCTGCAGTATATTTAATTCATAAAATTCATTTCTACTATTGGTTACTCAGAGTACAGAACCCGAAATATAACATGGAAGAAAGATCTGAGAGAGAATCTTTCGGTAATTTCAAAATGCCCTCAAAGAGCATTGTGAGCGCTAATGAAATAGATGAAAGATAAATAAGCTCGCAGCCATATAAAGCTTATAATTTAGACCAAAGGCAGTGACCTGATCATATTGTTCCAGAAAATGCAAGTAACAGGTTCACAAACTTTAGTAAAGAACAAGACATAAGCAACACATGTAAGAAACGAGCCACTGAGAAGATCCACTATGGACGGGCTCCAAAAACGGATTTGGCTCATTAGATGCTTACCTAGCTAATATCATCTGGCTAGTGTCATTCACTCTCAGCACCACCGAGTTTAACTTAAATCCTCGCCTATGAAGTCATGAAGCAATAGAGATAGACAGAATACATGACTCAAAAGTCAAAGAGATTACCACTGATAATGCTGTGCTGACGGAAAAGGTCAGTGGCAATGGCTCCTGGGTGAAGAGAATTCGCTGTAATCTCCACGCCCCCTTCCTTTTCAAGGAAATGACCACATTATTGTTCTTAAAGGAAATGGCCACATTATTATTCTTAAAATGGATAAAAAGCTTATCTTCTACTTATACCTGTTACCAGACAAGCAGAGTACCAAAAGGTTCTTTAAGCCTAACAATGCTAGTTAAAGAGAGAATTCAATCTAACTACTTCAACGTCTAATCAGAAAAGAAGAGAGGATACTTATGCCAATATCTATTCAGGGACTATGGGCTTTAATATATTTTTAAGATAAAAATTGTAACTCAAAAGTGTTACAATGCAATATCACAGGGACTGCAATGGATGATGTTTTCGTGAGAACATTTTTAGCACATGCTGAAATTTAAAGGCGTGCTTTAAGTACTTGTTTAGCAGAAAGCGCAAAGCCAAAAGCCTCCTACCATCATGCCATGCCACTTTGTGAAGGAGATTTCAGTCATCATGGTAAATCCATTCAAAAACTACTAGGTCTAGTGTCAGTCTCAAATTTGACATTTTTATATGAAATGCCTTTACAATGATCTGGTGGAATATTTTTACCAAATGTATAAGAAAAGTCCATCTTCAAACACATTAAACTGTTTACTAGGTTAGTGTGTACCTTCAGACGTCTAGCAAGTTCATTAGCATGTAGCACATTGGCAAGCTTTGACTGACCATATGCAGACAGCCCATTATACCTGAGGATCATTCGTCCGCATAAGACAAAATCCTGGTCTCAACTTTTCTAGACATAAGCATAGTTCATCTATTTTTGAAAACAACATAATATGTACTCCTTATGACTGCAAATGATTGATCAACTCCTTTGACTAAAATATTTTTGTCCTCCATCACCGAGAATTTTTATCCAAATAATTTAAATTTGTGTAGGGAATAAACATTTTGCAGTAGTCATTGGAAATGACTACTTCCCCGGACCCCGCGCATAGCGGGAGCTTAGTGCACTGGCTGCCCTTTAGTCATAGGAAATGGCATCCCTATGATGTTTCTTCATTCAAATGTGGTCGGTGACAACACAATAAGGAAATCAGGGCCAGTTTCTAACAGATGCTCAGTCCCTATGAGAGAAAGATTGGGAGAAATGGCAAAAATAAATTTCTATCACTTCAATTCTTACAGATACTCTAATCCAACTAATCAAAATTTTGGGGAGAAAATTAAAGACTCAACAATTAAAGAATTAGCACATGCAAGATATGTCAGACTATAGCATGTTCACCCTAATTGATCATTGATTTTGTCAAACCGAATCCCTTCATGGTACGAAAATTTGTGGCGTCGTGAGGAGACATTAACAATCCTCCCTTCTTTTCTGCTCTGATTAACCGTTCTTTTCATGGTCTCCAGCAATAAATTTGTCAAAAGAAAGTGGCCTGCAAATAAATATACCCGTGAAATCACCTTCAAGAGTGATGAAATTTGAACTTAGTATCACCAAAAATATAATGTAAATACAAGATGTCATTATGTTATGCAGAAATCTACGAATACAGAACCATGCCAAGTGAAGGAGTATGACATTAAAACAATTAGCATTCAACACTACAAATGCCCACTAGGGTGCCTGCCTTAAATGATATTAAACTAGAAAGATGTCATAAAGTTATGCAAAAATCTAAGAACACACAACATCGCAAACTAAGGACATGAGCACGACAAGGGAGTAATAATGTAAACATAAAACGAGTGAATTTTCGCTGTAAAGACCAGGTGATCATCCAAACTTAAGCAAACCAAGAATTGGCCATCACAGACAGTCTAACAAGCAGGACGTATATTATTAGACGATAGACACTTAGCCAAAACACTTGACCTCATCACTCTAGTGTTAAGGCCCAAAGACTGGAGATTCATGTTACCCTATATTAACCATATTGCCACCATAGAAAATACCCAGTCTTTCTATTCTCATTTTCCTTGACTAGTTCATTTCAGTGTTTAGTAGGAAATGTGTTGCATCTTACCAACATGGTTTGTTGCAAATTGCAGCTCAATCTTATCCTTGGAAAGTGTGAATGGGGTTGCCATGATACCTGCATTGTTACTTTGCCACAGCATTTCAATGATCTAGTTATTTCCGTGCTCAAAAGTCTGTCTATAAGCAAGTTAAAGCACAAGTACTCATGAATAGGAATGCAAGTTTTTTTCACCCTGATGGTGGTGGGAGGAGGGTTTAACAAGACAATATCATCTGAATCTTATTTACCAGCACACTGAACTTCGCTATATCAGCAACCAAATATGGATGGCCTTGGATTCAATCTGTCACCCTTTTTAATTGTATAAAGTTAAAAGGAATATGCAGCCATAATTACTTGAACTATGGTGCTTTCTCGAGCGAAGAAATAATAATCAGGGGTTGTTTTGATACGGTTGAGAATTGATCTTTGAATTTAGCATGACTGGTTACTTTAAGCTTCTAATTTTCAAAAATTGACCCATTAATTTTGTGAATTTCCTAGTAAATTCACATTACTTGGTAATATAAATTGCTAACCTTTAGAAACTGCATGTTGATTTTGTATTGTCTGAGTCGATTGATTGGAAAATGAAACGGTGATCTCCGTTTATATTAAAACATTGAAACATAAAACTTATCTTATGTACTGCAGAGAAGAAAAACGCCTGAGATTAACCAAATAAGTCCCATATGTCACATTCAAATATGGAATCTTCTTTTGATGAAGATTGACTCACCTATTCCATTTAGTGATAAAGTCTAGTGATTTTGTAGGAGTGGCAAACGTGCGGGTCGGGTTGGATATGGTTCGGGTCGAAAATGGGTAATGAAAAAACGGATCAATTATCCAACCCGACCCATATTTAATACGGATAAAAAACGGGTTAACCGGCGGATAATATGGGTTACCCATATTATCCATGACTTCTTGTATATGATCACTTTTGGGAGAATTTTTAGTCTTCCTAACTTGAGAAATCCCCAATTTGAGGCTTTACAAATGTAAAAGTTAGACCCATTGGTTATCCATTTGGTTACTCCTTGGTTATCCATTTTCTAAATGGATAAAATGGTTCTTATCCATATTTGACCCGTTTTTAAAAAGTTCATTATCCAACCCATTTTTTAGTGGATAATATGGGTGGTTAACTGTTTTCTTTGAACCATTTTGCCACTCCTATGATTTTGACTTAAAACTTGTATAGAATATAATTTGGGGCTTAGTGTATTAAGTAATCTCATTTCTACATTTATTAATCATTCAAGACATTCTATTTCAACTGTTAGATTAGGTTACCAAAGCATGCGGTGTTTGAAAACTAACACATAACAATGGTTAGCTTCCCTTGATGTTCTTTTTAACTTCTTACTTTTCTCCTGCTTCTGTATTTACATACATACATCTATACTTATATGCCCCGGCCACCACACCTTTAATGAGAACTTAGGGAAGAAATGCGCATAAGACTCACAGCAGATATACAGGATTCTGTTTTTTGGAGACATTAAATGAGGCACGGTGCTTTAACCTTCTCAATATCAGTAGTTAACATACTTCTATCTTTACGAATTACTACGTCTCTTAGTTGAAACTAATGAAGCGGTCATAAGTATGTTAGTTCTCATGAAGTACGGCTAACACAGTTTACTAAATTCAAATCAAGAAAAGAAAGCACAACTAGGAATACTTGAAATTGCTCTGCTATGCATTTACGTCGGAGAGTATAGAAAGTAGCTAAAACAAGAGAAATCTACACTTATCCATTTCCATCTTACATAAGCAGGTTTAGAGGAAGGCCTAAGGAATTGTAATTTGATGCAAAATTCCTCACTGATGCAAGTGAACTGAGATCCAACTCCATGGCATCAATTTTAGCTTCTGGAACATCTCTAATGATTGCCTCTTTAACTTGTTTACCAGCAGAGATATTCCTGACCCCCATTATTACATGCACACCCCGCAATGCAAGAACACGTGCAGTTTCAGCACCGATTCCACTTGATGCTCCTGTCAACCGCAACAGAAATAAAAACATGTACTTTGATAGCAAGTATCCACAAAGATAAAGAGAGAATTTAGAGAGATTATTACTACTTTTCAAATACTACAACGACAACAACAACTGCAGCTCAACTCCGAACTAGTTGGGGTTAGCTTATGAAGCCTCTATGCACATTCTTCTCTACTGGGGTTTGTTTCATTCCAAATACACTACATATGAAATTCATGCAAATTACAGTGTTTTAGGTTTCTTCCTTTTTTTTTTGTGTGTGCGCGTGTGGGTTTGGGGGGGGGGGGTTATACAATTGAGGTAGTGTTGGACGTTTGATTATGTTTCAAACGAATTTAAATGTTAAGAGGGAGGATCAACTATGATTCAAGTCGTGTTTAAGCAGATTAGACATATATGAATGCAAGGTGCCTGTAGATTTGAGGAAAAACAAACAATCTATTAATCCTGCAAATTTTATGCACCCTAAGTTAGTTTCAATAACTTAATTTCTGACTCAACAACAAAATTAGAAACCAGAAGTGAACTACGCAAAATCTATTTAAACACTAAACCAAGAAACTTCTGTTGGCAGGTAGAATTTTCGTAGGAATACTATGCTCACAACTCAGTTTGGAAAAATTGAAAGGGAGAGTTAGTTACCAGTAACAATGGCAGTAAGAGCAGAGGCATCAATTCCATAAGTTACTTCCTCAGCTGTTGAATTTGCAGAGAACCCAGAAGCACCCTTTTTGCTTAGAAACCACATAGAATATTCTTCTTCCTCTTTCTGAAAGGTATACAACACTCAGCAAACTGTAATAACAGAAGCTATCCTCTTTTCTTTTTCTTGGATTTTTCTCTAGCCAACTTTTGGGCAGGTGCGGATTTACATTTATAATTTTTAGACTACCAAGTAATTTAATGATTAATATTTGTTGTAACACTAGACAGTTACACTCAATTATTTTTTAAAAATAAAATGATTATTAATATTTTTGTATATTAATAACAACAACAATAAACACCGATGGTCTATCGAAAACAATATTTTTACCTTCGCAAAATTAGAAATAAAGTATGTGTACATTCGATCCTTCCAAACCTACTTGTAGAATTCTCAATAACAATATTTTAAGTAATTGGATATTGTAGAGATTGGACACATCCATTTTGCATAAATTCGAAATGTGATGTACAAAGAATATGAAAATAGAAATGCATGGACGGTCCTAGAGGAACAATGGTTTAAGAAGGATATTTTGAGATTATTTTTTTGCACAATAAGGTTTATAACTTCATTATCCATGACCTTGATGTCAACCTTTAGGCCGCTAGATCCGAACGAAATAACCTTTCGATCGAGGTTGACTAGCTTAAGGAAGAGCTTTAGTGTTGAGCGGTTTCCCTCATTGTTGAAAAAACATATTCTATGTACAACATGAGGAGAAAAACTTTGGAAGAGGCCAAAGCGGGCTTCATAGACTTTGATGCAAAGATCGCCAAGGCTCGTGAGCTGGAGTCAACTGCCTAAAGGGGTCTCCCGGTCCGACCTGATGCGACTGACTCTTCTGGTTCCAGTTCTGAGTTCTCGGGAACTGAAGAAGAACCTAAAGGGGATGATGGTGAAGGTCAAGACCTCTATCCAGCAGCAGATCCACCTACTTTTCCTGGGTGCGCATATGTTTCTTTTCCCCCGGATTCCGGGGATGCAGTAGTTTAGCTTTATGTTTTCTTTCCTTTTTGTCTTTTACTTCATACTTTGTACTTGTGTACACTTTTAATCAGCCGTAGTTTCCCTGCATAAGACAACACCTTTGAAATCCAGCTTGTAACTCTGCCTATCAACTTGTCAATGAGAGGCTTGCATTGGATTATGGACAACCTTTTGTGCTAAGAGGAACTCCTAGATATCTTATAAGAAGTTTCCCCTTTATGAATCCTAGATGGTCAAGAATTTCAAGCTGTAGAGTCTGGTTGACTCCACCAAAATACACATTGCTTTTATCCATATTTTCCTCTAGACCTGAAGCCCTTGAGAACATCTTGAAGCATGCATACAAAGCTTTGACTGAAGCTATATCACCTCTGAAGAACAATAGAAGATCATCTACAAACCCCAGTTGTACTATGTTCAACGTTGCACGTTTTGGATGGTATCTGAACTCCTTGTTATCCTTCAACCCTTTTAGAACTCTTGTGAAGTATTCCATGGCAAGTACAAATAAGAAGGGAGACATAGGGTCTCCCTGTCTTAGCCCCTTTTTTTTTTTGCTGGGAATGGCTTAGTAGGATTACCATTAATGAGAATAGAATAGGATATTGTTGTCACACATTTCATGACCCATTGAATGAATATCTCAGGAAAATTTAGTTGCATTAGAATTTGTCCTAGAAAGCACCACTCCAAAGAGTCATAAGCCTTCCTCATATCAATCTTCATACATCATCTTGGTGAAATAGACTTTCTGTTATACCCTTTAACCAGTTCATGACTTGGTATGATATTATCTGATATCACTCTGCTGGGTACAAAGGCTGACTAGCAATCATCCACCAAATAATCCATTACCTCTTGTAGTCCGCTAGTGATAATTTTGGATATAACCTTGTAAATGGTGGTGCAACAAGATATTGGTCTGAACTCAGATACTTTTGAAGGATTTTGCACCTTTGGGATCAACGTTGTTGCAGTACAATTAATAGGCTTATATAGCTTGGAAGTTTTGAAGAACTTGAACAAACTTTACTAGCTTCTCCCATATATTTTTTCATACCTTCTTAAAGAACAGTGTATTATAACCATCACACCTTAGGGCTTTAGAGTCATCTATACTTTGCAAAGCCTGGAAGACATGTTCTTTTGAAACAAGTGCTATTAGCTTCAACTGTTAGCTTTTTGTGAGCACATTTTCCCTCTTCAAAACCTCAAGTTTTATAGCTGGAATTACCTCTGCTGCTGATCCCAGGAGCTGCTTATAGAATTGAGTTATCTCATGTTGCACCTCCTCCTGAGTTTGAGTATATATTCCTATCTGAGTGAGCAGCCCAGTAATCTTCTTTTGAGTATTTCTATTCTTGATACTTTCATGGAAGAAAGCTGAGTTTGAATCACCTAGAATTAATTTCTTGACTTCTGCTTGAGGATACTTTCCTCTATCATCACCCATTTCTCCAGATTAGCTTTCAAATATTTTTTTAGAGCTCTTTAATTCCTCTGCGTGATCAGGTGTTATGAATTTCCATTTGTACTTGTTGAATTTTTTCCCTAGTAGCTTGAATCTTTTCATGTATTCTATGTACTCTCAACATTTAACTTCTTCAAGCCTTGTTTCAACAACTTCAACTTCTTCCAAATTCTTTGCACTGCATGTTAACTTCCTAGGTTTCATTAACTAGACTTGGAAAATCTTTATGATCTGCTAGGTTATTGAAGAATTTGAAAGGTCTTAGTGGTGGTTGTTGGTCTTGTTCAAAGTATAAGCATATTGGAGTATGATCAGAGAAGAAAAGGATCATGAAGTACCACCTCTAACTGTCATATCAATCATCCATCTAGCATTTACTAAAGCTCTATCTATTCTTCTAAGTACATGGCTATTCGTCCAAGTAAATTCTCTGCCCACTGTTTTAAGCTTTATCATTCATGTGTCTTGCAAAAAAGTTGAGAAGTCCTAATTTCTGCCTCCATAACTGAGTTGCCATTATATCTATCCTCAAAATTTAGTATAGCATTGTAATCTCCCATGGCAATCCAAGGTCCATCTAACACATTATATAAATGTGTCATCTCTTTGCACATGGTCTTTTTATGGTCAATAGTATGAAGACCATATATTGTTGACATCCAGAACTCTTTGTTTACCTGGTGGATAAGAACCTTCCTAGTGATCAGCTGTGCTGAGTAAAATCCAGTACTCTAGGGTCCCACAGAATCCATAGTCTCCCTCTGTTACTTGCTGCATAGTTATCAGTCCACTTCCAATTCCTAGTAATTTTTTGAATAATCTTCCATGTGTGTGCTCAATTATTGCTATCAAAGCTACTTTATTCTCCCTAATATAAAGCTTTATTTCTCTATGTTTATAGAATTTATTCAAGCCTCTAACGTTTCATGTCGTTCGTCTCTTGCATCACTTCCCTGCTATTTATACCACTGGTACCTATCTGATTTACTGGTGCCAGCATTTGAGAGCTCGAAGGAGCAAGAATGTTGAACCCATTAGTTGTGCTCACCCCTTGGTTCCTTTCCACAGTCTTGGCCCCTTTGGAGACAAACTTATTTTTGACAGTCTTCCACCCTTCTTCCTCTGTAGGAATATCTGGACCTTTTGAGAGACTTTGTTGCTGTGTAGTTTCATTTCTCTTCAGCTTCACACCCTGTACTTGGGTTGGTGGTACAACAGCCTTAAGTATACCCTGGTATCTTTATATTCTCCATCCTTATGTCCTAACTATTGCGGAAGCCAAATGTATATAGTGTGAATGAGTCACAACTACTATACCAAAAATTATGGCAACCACTAAATAATAAATAAGACAATAATATAACAATAAAAGGAACACCAGAATTTACGAGGTTCGGCCAATTTTGCCTACTTCCTCGGACACAACCGATATTTTATTCCACTCCAAAAATACAAGTGAAATAATACTAAAGAGAGAAGATACAAATGCCTTAAGAAGATAAGAAGGCAAATGAGAGGTGTGTTTAAATCATAAATATTAGACCTTCTTTTATAGGGTGAAGTACCAACCAAAATTGGTACTTCACCGATGTGGGACTTTGGCACTCAACAAATCTCCACCTTGGCAAAATTTCACATCTTCAATTTTCTCTCAATAACAAATTTTGGTTGTATCTGCATCTTCAATCTTTAGTTTTCAACAATATTGATCAAATCCAAACAATGTTGAAACTTGACCGCAGTCACTACCTTTGTCAGCATATCAGCATGATTCTCCGTAGTATGAATTTTCTTCACCATGACTCCACCTTCTTCTATGATTTCTCGTACGAAATAATACCGAACATCAATGTGCTTCGTCCTTGCATAATAAACTTGGTTCTTCGCTAATTGAATAACACTTTGACTATCACAAAAAATTGTGATACTTTTTTGTTCAACACCAAAATCTTTTAGCAACCCTTGAAGCCAAATTGCCTCCTTCACAGCCTCTGTAAGAGCCATGTACTCTGCCTCTGTTGTAGACAAAGCAACTGTTGACTGCAAAGTAGACTTCTAACTAACTGGTGCCTTTGCAAAAGTAAACACATAACCAGTAGTTGATCTTCGTTTGTCCAGATCACCCGCAAAATCTGAGTCACAATATCCAACTACAGATTGATTGCCTTCCTGCTCAAAAACTAACCCAACATCTACAATATTATGAATATACCGTAGAATCCACTTTACAGCTTGCCAATGCTCCTTTCCTGGATTATGCATATATCTGCTAATAACTCCAACAACTTGTGAAATGTCAGGTCTCGTACAGACCATTGCATACATCAAGCTACCAATAACATTTGCGTATGGTACCCTTGACATATACTCCTGTTCAGCTTCATCTTTTGGCGACATAGTAGCACTTAGCTTAAAATGGGGAGCAAGTGGAGTATTAACTGGCTTAGTCTTTTCATCTAAGACAAAACGTTATAGTACTCTTTTAAATATTCTTTCTGAGATAAATAGAGTTTCTTTGAACGTCTATCTCTTATTATCTCCATGCCAAGAATTTTCTTTGCCTCACCCAGATCCTTCATCTCGAACTCCTTCTTCAGTTGAATCTTCAACTTATCAATTTCTTCCGAATTCTTGGAAGCTATCAACATATCATCAACATATAGGAGAAGATATACAAAGGAACCATCTTTAAGCTTGTGCAAATACACACAATGATTGTATTTGCTTCTCTTGTACCCTTGCCGCAACATAAACTTGTCAAATCGCTTGTACCATTGTCTAGAAGATTGTTTCAATCCGTACAATGATTTTTCAAGTTTGCATACCATATTTTCTTTTCCAGCAACTTTGAATCCTTCTGGCTGAGTCATGTAGATTTCCTCCTCCAAGCTTCCATGTAAAAACGTAGTTTTTACATCCATCTGAACTAGTTCCAAATCCAACTGTGCTACCAAAGTCAACACAATTCTAATAAAGGAATGTTTTACAACTGGAGAAAACACTTCATTGTAATCAATTCCCTCTTTTTGAGCATATCCTTTGGCCACCAATCTTGCTTTGTAGCGAACATATTCATAGTTAGGAAATCCTTCTTTATTTGCAAATACCCATTTGCACCCAATTGCTTTCTTTCCCTTCGGGAGATTGGCCAATCTCCATGTATGATTCTGATGAAGAGATTGTATTTCATCATTCATGGAAATCCTCCACTTATCTTCTTTTGAACTTTGGACTGCGTCTTTATAAGTGGTAGGAACATCATCAGCTACAGTTGAGGCGGTACAAGCAACCATCTCTATAAGACGAACATATTTTGTTATTGTCCTTTTTGGCCTGCTAGTTGCTATTGATTCAAGTTGTTATTGAGGTTCCTGAGTTGGAATCTCACTCTCTACTGGCTCTTCTTCCAGAGGACAATTCATTTGTTTCCTCCTCTGCTTCTTGTGTAGGAAAAATAAATTTTCCCTCAAACTCCACCTGCTTAGAAGCACCCTCATTTTGTTTGGTATCTTCTGTTACCTTATTTACCATAGCAGATTCATCAAAGGTAACATCCCTGCTGAATATTACTTTCTTTGTCATAGGACACCATAAGCGGTATCCTTTGACTCCAGAAGTAATCCCCATAAAAATAGCCTTCTTTGCCCTTGGATCCAATTTTGACTCTGTCACATGATAATATGCAGTTGAGCCAAATACATGCAAAGAGTCATAATCTATAGTAGGCTTTCCATACCATTTTCCAAATGGTGTCTTGCCATCAATAACAGTAGATGGTAGACGATTAATGAGGTGGCATGCATATGTAACTGCCCCAGCCCAAAATTCTTTGCCCAAGCCAGCATTGAACAACATACACCGTACCTTCTCCAACAAGGTCTGGTTCATACGTTCTGCCACTCCATTCTGTTGTGGTGTATGTCTGACAGTGAAGTGTCAGACGATGCCATCATTTTCACAGACCTTATTAAAATGATCATTTTTGTATTCACCTCCATTGTCTGTGTGAATACACTTGATCCTCCTGTCTGTTTGATTCTCCACCATCATTTTCCATTTGAGAAAAATTCCCAACACTTCATCTTTGCTCTTCATTGTATACACCCACACTCTTCGGGAAAAATCATCAACAAAGGTTACAAAATAGTGCTTCCCACCCAATGAAGGTGTTTTGGAAGGACCCCAAGCATCAGAGTGTACATAATCCAAAATGCCTTTAGTATTATGGATCGCCGTACCAAATTTAACCCTTGTCTGTTTCCCTTTGACACAATGCTCGCAAAACTCCAAGTTGCAAGCCTTTACTCCTTTTAACAATCCTTAATCTGATAAAGATTTCAAGGATTTTCCTCCAGCATGTCCCAAGCGCATGTGCCATAGCCTGGTTGCTTCTGCCTCTTTTTCGTCATTGGATGTTACTGTCGTTGTCCCAATAACTGTACTACTGCGATAACGGTACATGTTATTGTTCTTCCGATTGGCCTTCATTACCACTAGTACACCGGAGCATACTCTCATTACTCCATTTTCTGTAATGATTTTGAACCCTTTTGATTCTAGGGCTCCCACAGAGATGAGATTTTTCTTCAAACCTGGTACATATCGAACATCTGTTAATATTCTGATTATTCTATCATGGTTCTTTAATCATATTGAACCAATTCCATATGAGGTAAGAGGGCTGTTATCCGCTATGTGGACGACTCCATATTCTCCTTCTTGAAAATCCACGAACCAGTCCCTGTTGGGACACATATGATAGCTACAAGCCGAGTCCATCAACCATATGTCTGATAATGTTGATGGATCTATTGTAACTAATGAGAAGTCTAAATCATCACCATCAGCTATATTTGAATCCATAATGGCCTTTCCATTATTATGTTTGGCCTTATTCTTCAACTTTGGACAGTCTTTCTTCCAGTGCCCCTTTTCTCGACAAAAAGCACATTCATCTTTGCTGGGTCTAGATCTTGACTTGGATCTTCATTTATTTGTCCTCATTTGATTTTAAGGACGACCCCTCACAACCAATGCTTCTCCTTCTCCGCCCTTCTGTTTTTCTCCCTTTCTTTGTTCATAGCTGTACAAAGCCGAACAAACTTCTCTAAGAGAAATTTTGTCATTCCTATGGAGTAGAGTAGTTTCAAGGTGCTCGTACTCATCAGGAAGTGACCCCAACAACATTAAGGCCAAGTCACCATCATCAAAAGTTGCATCGATATTTTGCAAATCTGTGACCAACTTATTGAAACTAGTGATATGTTCATTCATCGTGGTACCAGGAACATAGGTGAAGCGAAACAGTCTCTTCTTCATGTATAATTTATTTTGACTGTTTTTCTTCAAAAATTTATCCTCCAGTGCTTTCCATAATTTACTTGTAGAAGTTTCCTTTGTGTATGGATATTTCTGCTCTCTAGCAAGGTAGGATCGAATGGTACCGCAAGCAACACGATTGATAATTCTGCAATCTTCTTCTCCAATAACATCTGGTCTCTTTTTTTCAATAGCAAGATCTAGCCCTTGTTGAAAAAGGACATCTAGAACCTCGCCTTGACACATCCCAAAATGTCTTGACCCGTCAAAAATTTCTACCGCAAATTTTGCATTTGACACAATTCTTGTCATAAGCAAAGATGCCAATGATGACGTATTGTTGACACTTGATGTAGATTTTTCTTGTTTATTGTCTCCCATCTTTGACACAAATATTATTTAATAGCTGACGACACAAATCAAGATTATTTCCTTTCTGGTGTAGAAGATCAGACTAAGCTGCAACCACAGAGCATACTCAGACAGAACCTTGACTCAGTTACCAAGATAAATCTTTTCTGATGTGGAAGATCAGACTATGCTACAACCACATAGCATACTTAGACAGTACCTTGTCTTTGATACCAATTATTGCGGAAGCCAAATGTATATAGTGTGAATGAGTCACATCTACTATACCAAAAATTATGGTAGCCACTAAATAATAAATAAGACAACAATACAACAATAAAAGGAACACCAGAATTTACGAGGTTCGGCCAATTTTGCCTACTTCCTTAGACACAACCAATATTTTATTCCACTCCAAAAATACAAGTGAAATAATACTAAAGAGAGAAGATACAAATTCCTTAAGAAGATAAGAAGGCAAATGAGAGGTGTGTTTAAATCCTAAACATTACGCCTTCTTTTATAGGGTGAAGTACCAACCAAAATTGGTACTTCACCGATGTGGAACTTTGGCACTCAACACTAACTTCCTCCAAAATTGTTGAGGCTTCTGATACCTCCCCTTCTGTTGTTTAGGCATAGCTTCCTTCTGTGGTTCCTGGCACACACGCCCCAATTGCAAGCACTTGTTACAATACATAGGCATTCAATCCTACCACACTTCTCGTTCGAATTCCCTTTCATTAGGATCTTCCCCCATTAACTGTTTGGGAAGTGGCCTTGTGATGTCTCTTATGCTGTTATTAAAGAAACGTTTGCTTTAACAGGTTCATTTCTTTTCCTTAACTTAACATGTATTACTAGGAATCAAGCTTCAAAAGAGCTATTAAGAGTTAGAGGTTGAATTTGCAGTGATAGTGTGTGTCAATTGATTTCTCTTGGTGGAGTATATATGTCTTTATGGCTGTTGTTTCTCTTCCAATTTCCTTTAGTGAAATTTCTGTTTTATGTGTTAAGTGATATTTGTTAGGTGTTTGGTTTAATTTTCTTACCATATTTGGTTTTCCTATTTGTTGAAGGAAAGGGCAATATAATTACCTTAATTGGGTTTTTCTTTTTGTAGAAGAACATTATAACTCTCCTATACTTAGCTAGTCCTTTTTCTTATAGAAAAATATTTGGACTTCTATAAATTGAGGATCCTTCCTTCTCATTCAGGAGCATCCACAATGTAGCCATATGGGGTTTGAGAGTCGTGTTTAGGGGAAAAACTTTACGGGACAAGTGTTAGTGAGTCACTTGTATTTTCCTCTTCGTGAGGTTGTTCGCTCAATATTTTTGTACTCTTTTTATATAGTTGATTGCTCATTTCCGTGGTGGACGTAGGTTAGTTGACCGAACCACGTTAAATGTTTGTGTCTTTTTGGTATATTTCTCTTTGTTGCATGATTTATCGTCGCTCAAGGTTTACTTTTCTAGCTTCCGCATGACACCTGATTTTCCAATCCCAACAAGTGGTACCAGAGCGAGGTTCAAGACAGGTTTATCTTGGCGGGTTCAGTACTAGCCGCAATATATTTGACGATAATCGTGATTTTTTCTGAGGAATTTGACTGGTGTGCTACGCACGTTGAGACAAACTTTGTGGTGGAGATTTGGAGATGCGACCTGTTGAAGGCTATGTGAAGAAGGTGGTTCAAGTTTATTTTGTCAGAAAATTCCGGTCAAGGGGGAGAATTGTTAGGTGTTTGCCATGATTTCTTACCATATTTGGTTTTCCTATTTGTTGAAGGAAAGAGCAATATAATTACCTTAATTGGGTTTTCCTTTTTGTAGAAGGAAATTATAATTCTCCTATACTTGGCTAGTCCTTTTTCTTGTAGAAAAATGTTTGAACTTCTATAAATTGAGGATCCTTCCTTCTCATTCAGGAGCATCCACAATGTAGCCATATGGGGTTTGAGAGTTATGTTTAGGGAGAGAACTTTATGGGACAAGTGTTAGTGAGTCACTTGTATTTTCCTCTTCGTGAGGTTGTTCTCTTGATATTTTTGTACTCTTTTTTTATAGAGTGAATTGCTCATCTCCGCGGTGGATGTAGGTCAGTTGACCGAACCATGTTAAATGTTTGTGTCTTTTTTGGTATATTTCTCTTTGTTGCATGATTTATCGTCGTTCAAGGTTTACTTTGCTAGCTTCCGCATGACACCTGCCTTTTTCGGTCCTAACAAGGTTAAAGTATTTGAATTTCTACTTTATGTAGAATTTGCATTCGATTGCAAAAGCATTTAGTAGATAAAATAACATGAGTAACTACTTTCAGTCGTTTGCTTCTAACGTGAAAGTGTGTGGTGTTCATTGTCACGTTTTCTTATTTTCTATGTTGTTAAAATTGACAATTAGTTGATCTTCTGCTACTAGAGATACTAGAATAGATCCTAAAAGCCATAAGTTATTTTGGTATTTGAAAGGATTTGAATATCTCCATTTTAATCTATGATGTCGACTATCAAAACATCAAGAACAAGTTTCTTGATTCGTCGGTTGGTTGATTCAGCTTCTGTGCTTTGGAGTTTAGCATGCGATAATTATCTGTCTCAGTTTGCCAACATGAAGTTTAAAGCATGAATGTCTTATCTTGTTGCAATTGTGTGATAACTCAAAATTAGATTAGCGAGTTTTTTATTGTTTGAAATGATATTATAATATCCATATTTTATAATTATTGTAAGAAAAATGAGTAGATAATATTGACTAAGAATAAGAAGGAAAGAAGAACAACTTATCAAAAATACTGTGTTGTGGCAAGCCACTGCCTTGAAAGCGATTTCGACCTGACTAGGTGCAAATCGTTAAGGCCGGTCGCTCCCCGAGGTTCCACAGCACCTCCAAACACGTGTACTCGTGGCTGGAAGTTTAGAATTTGCACAAAACAGTTGCCCAGAAAGAAGAGAAGCTGAAGGTATTTTCTGTAGTTGTTACAGAAATTAAAGAATATTGTAGGAAGAAAAGTAATGATTAGCAAGATGGATTCTTGGTTAAGATTTTTTATTTTATTATGACCGCTAATCCATAACCTATTTATAGGTAATTAAGGAGGTTGCATGTACGACAAGTGTCGAGAGTCGTTTGACACTTGTCCCATTATATTAGTCCACTTGGCTCCAATATTGACAAGTGTATCTTGTCTTCCATGCATGAAGATATATGATAAATTTGCATAGCCATTTGTCAAAGTCATTCAACACTTGGCTTTAAGGATTCATGCAAGAGACCACTTGGAAATAGATAGGACATTTAAAAAATAAATAAAAAAACTCATGGCTATTGGTTATAAATGAAATTTCAAAAAGAAATTGTTGACTTTGCATTGTGAATATTGGCAAGTTATATTTCACTGTTTTTACCCACAATGAGGTTGATTTTTCACGTGATTAAAGGCCTGCATGAAACCAATCTCAGAATCTTTATGACCTTTGGTTTATCTCTTTGGTAAAGTTAAATTTTAGTTTTGACGGACTTATGGCTCTTATCATGTTTTGAATTCACGTTTCTTTGTTTTATTTCCTTGACGTTCTTTCTTCTTTTTGCTCTCCTATTTGATTTACTTGTTTGAATGTTTATGTGTTTGGGATATCACATATGTTAAACATGATTGTATCTTGAATGCCTGTTAAGCCGTGAGAGTTGGGGGAATAGGCCGAACCCATTAGATATTAACTTGCTCACATACTTAGGAAATGGGTTTTGGTCAAATACGAGAAATTAAAAGTTGAAATGGATTTTTATTTATTTAGTTATGTTTTATTTTCACTTTAATCGCTAGGAGCATGCTTATGCTGTCAACACAGAGTAGGCATATATTAGAACATTTTATTTTCAGCTTTGAGGTAAGAGGTTGTCCCCTTTAGCTTTTATCAGGGGATACCTCGAAGAGTTTGTAAATATTTTATTTAGGTGAATACCCCGTGGTATCATGTAATTAGAGGCCTTTACGGACACCGTAAAAGAAGCATAGTGCAGGATAGTTTAGGACTTTTGGTACCTTCTTTTCCTTTTCTTTTCTTTTATTTTACCTTTATCTAAGAGCGAACAATCTCGACCCTTTTTTTTGTTTAGTTTTCTTTCTGTGTATTGTGCCTCCAATTCGAGTATTTTTAAAAGCCAACTAGATCATCTATGTAATCGTGACTTTCACTGGATTAGGGGAATGCCTAACACCTTCTTCCTGAGTCAAATGAACCCTCTTACTCAAAATTTCTGGTGCAAATCAGTTTTGGAGTCAAATGTGTTTCAAAGGAAAATTATTTTTAAAATGGTGACTTGGCACACCAAAATTTATGTCAAGTGGCGACTTCTGAGAAAATCCCTGTCGAAACAAATATTTTGTCACTTTTAGAATGTGATACCCTTTTAGCTCTTAAAATCTTTGTATCTTTTAAAGGGTATGTCAAAAAGAGGTTTATGTTACAGAAAGTGCAAAATGAATTATTGGTTTTATACAGAGGCGGATTTGTAGGCATTTACATAGGGCACGTGAAACCATGGTTTTTTCGTTAAAGTAGCTATTTTATGTACATATTTTTTAGAATTGGTCTAGTATTATCTGCTGGGACACATGCTCTAAAGAGGCTTGGTGGTGCACTTGGCTAAATGTTGAGTTACTTACCTAGAGGATTAGAGATCAAATCCCACTTAATACTTCTTTTTTTCTCCTTTTTTTAGTGCGTACCCATGTTATTAAAATCTTAGATCTGCTTCTGATTTTATATACCAATCAGTTACTTGAGAAGGAGCATTCTTGATGCCGAGCTTTACTTAGAGATGATAAAGTATTGCTTCCTTATTTTTCTTTTCAGTCTTAGTTTTCTGGTGGTTTTAATGTATTTTACATGTTATTTGCTGGTGCTCTGTTTTTCCTTACTTCTCCTATTTTTCCATGTAATAGGAATATAGGACATATTGTAGCAGACTAATTTTTTTTACCTTGCCTATAAGTAGGCAACTACACAGTCATGGAACAAAATTTTATTTCCAAATTTTAAGGAAATTATATATTGACTAGCTACGGAAATTGCACCCTAGCCATCTTTTTTAACCATCTTGACCTTGTTGTACACATGTTTCTATAGTTGCTCGATTAGCAAAGGCACTCGGTGAATCATTTCAAAGTTGTCCTAAATTTTTGCTACCAGACGTGCTCACTCAGTCTCTTAAAATGGAAAAGGGCCAAAAATGACCCTAATATTTTATTTTTGGCTCAAATATGCCCTTAAAGCTAACAGATCAGAGATGTCATTTTCTAAGTTTGCCACATGTGTGTATCTTATGGAGTGAACAAAAGTAAAACCCACCCCTTTCCTTATAATCTAACCCACCCGGTATAATGATTTGGCCGGTCATTTTGAGCCAATACCAAGCGATAAATAAAGAACAAGTAAGAAAGCGATAAATGCTAAAGTGGCCTCGAGCCAGTGAGAACGAGCAAGTTAGAAAGAAGAGAGAGAGAGAGAGAGAGATATTATTGCACTTGAGGAGAAATAGTTGGAGCAACATCAGCCCTTTACAAGGTAGTGTGGGTTCCCTTTATATAGGAGGGGAACCCGGCTATAGTACATGGGCAGTAATTGTAAAGTACGGAGATGTGAAGGCTAGGCGCCATGATTTGGCGTAGGCTCTGGATAGGCCGGCCCTGTCAGACTTAGCCGTGTGCCTATGGAACTTCCCCTTCTGTTCTAGCCTCGTCCTCTGTCTTCTTCGAATCGAGCCCCGACGAGCCCGAGGGAGGGAATTTGGTCATGGCTTCATGTCCTCGGGGTCTCGAGGCATTCTTCTAAAGTGGCTTGATAGCGAGAAATCAAGTCCTCTAATTTCGCTACAAATAGTCTCTGCGTTTCCCAGAACGAAGCGATGGGAAATGATTCTGACACCTGACTCCTCGAACATCTTATGGTGATGTCACACCAATGATGTAACCTGTGGCGCGAGCTTTTGTGGCAATCGGGGTGCCCCACGGACTTGTGCATTTGACATCATTTAATGTGTTGCCGATTCACATTCTCCAAGGTGAGTGTACCGCCGTCGATTTGGTTCCTCAAGAGCGCAGTAATTGCGTTCGTCGATCAGTCTCCCAAAGCCTCGATGACCGTGTCGTTACCCCCTATAAATGGGGGTGCCTTGGCGCTGATTTTTCTATCCCAGTACCTCCGTTGGCTTATTTGTCCATTTCTTCTTATTATCTTCCTCCATCCTTGAACATCATATTTGGATCTCATTGCCTCAAGGCCGTTCGGCAGAGCTCCCGCAGGCTGTGTTGTGGTCTGTTGCCGGAGCTTCCCTTCGTCGAGCATGATCATGCTGTCCTATTGCTGCCGTTGTCGCTATTATGTTCATTGTTGTTATTATCGTTGGCCTGAGACGATGTCGGACGGGGAGTCAGTGTTCCCCTTTCGTAGGTAGTCATTCGGACTATGCACCGCTGCTCACTCTCCTACCCGGGCCTGGTGCGACACTTCATCCTTTGGCGGGTCATGTCTCTTTTATCTTCCTCCTCTGCATCCCCTCCTTTTCCTGTTCTTCATCTTTTCCCCCAGCGGGGAACCCCCGGGGGATTGAGCTAGGAACCTAGAGGAAGCGGCAGTTGAAGGAATCGCCCTTGAGGATGCATGCTCAAGGGGCCGGAGATGGATTTTCGAGGATGGACCGAGCTCTCAGGTTTCAACACATGTACATCCTTCCGTTCCTCCATTTTTGGTGTAGAGATCCTCTGTATGCTTTTGTAATTCTATGTAAGGACCCCTCGAGGGCCGTTGTATATGGATTTTTATGAATATTAATATACTTCCTTGACTTCTATTTTTGATTCTTGCCTTATTATTGCATGCTCTTGTGCCCATCGAGGTCTTCGAATGTTTTCCTTTGATTTTGACTGCTGATATCTCACTCGGATGCGAGCGTTCTTTTCAATCCTCTACTGATTGACATGTCTCTTTTCCGAGCCCATCATCGTACCTCAGACCAAGCCTGAATTGATCCGATAGGTTCGGGCTGTTGGGGCCTCCGAGTTGCATGGAGATAGTACGTTGAGTTTTGGAGCTTTCGAGAGTGGTAACCTGAGCGAAGGTCAACTTTAGGTACCTGGGGCTCTTTTTTGAACTTGATGCAGATAGCTTTTTAAACCATAGGGGATAGACTTCTGTTGAGAGGTTGCCTATAATCAGGTGTTGCCTCGAGCCTTCCTGGAGCTTTCGTGATCGGAACTTCGTGTGCTTATTTTTCTTTTTATAAAAGGAAACCATGAGATCGGGTACCGCCTTGAGCCGAGTGATGACGTTGAAAGCTTCCCGAAGCTTGGCTTCTTTTTTGGCGGAGATCCTCAAGGTCGGATGCTGCTTCGAAACTGGAGACAATACGGTTGACTCCTTGAGGCCTGGCTTCTCGTCGATAGATGCCCATGGGGTCGGGTATCACCCCATCAATCTGTGTTGAGACCGTTGGCTTCCGGGGCTCACTCTGAATAGGTGAATCGTTGCTGACTCCCGTATATATGTGGGGTGGCTTCGGCTTCTTCAAAAGGCCTCACTATTTTAGATAGCTACCTTTACGCCTTGGCATAGGGTTCTTCATTTCTTCAGGCGCAAAAAGCATTGGCGCACGTTTTTGCTTTAGTCTGTCAATTCTACCATAGTCATGGCAACTACTTCGGGGCCGGCCCGCCAGGTAGTGGGGAGTGCCACTCCTGGCGCTCAGGATCTGCAGGAGTTCGCTCTGAAGACCATGTCTTCGATAAAAGAGGAACATATGGAGATTATAAGGAGATACTATGGATGGAGCAAGGGGACAATGCTGCAGGTGCTTTCCCCGGATGAGAGCATTACGGACTCTGTTGATGGATTCTTGAGCGTATACCTATATCCTTTTGTATTTGGACCCCTTGATAGGGTCGTGCTTGATTTTTGCTTGAAGTACCAGGCTACTTTGGCACAGATACATCCGTCATTTTGGCGAGTGGCGCTGATGATGAGGTCCTTTGCGGAGAAGGCTGGGCTTGAATTCACGCTCAGTTACCTCGTCAGGCTGTACCGGCCCTTTCATCATAGAGGCCTGCTAACCTTGCGGTGCCGTTCGTCCACGCCCTTTGTTGTCGATGACGTAGAATATGGGGATCGAGAGTGGGCCAGTTGGTCCATCCGGGTCCGGACGACTGGCATCATCCCCGTGGGCTTATGCCATTTCCCAAGAGATGGAATTACACATGTGAGTCGAGTGACTAGCGCTTTCTCAGATTTTGCTTATAGCAAAAAATTAGTAGAGTAATTGTGCTTCTCCCTTTTTGTAGTAACTTCATGGATGCCGGCGAAGTTCTCGATCTGCCCGGCTGGGTTCGGAGGTTGGTGACCCATTCGACCTGCGATGAGCGTAGGTGGCAAACTGTATTTCGTATCAGATGGGGAGCGAGATACCAAGGTATGCGCGCATGCTGCCTTTGCCTTGGCCTTCGTATATTTGAGATGATATTTTCCCCTTTTTTTTGTACCGGCTTTGCCGCTGTGGTACCGGGCGGTTCCTTGGGATGGGGCAGTGCTCTTCCAAAGAGGGGAAGAAGTCATCGGCCTCCGACCTGAGGGACGATGGTGATAAATGGGATTTGCACCTGCAGTGTGGTGGAGCTTTTAATGGGGCTCAACAGGCCCATACCTTCGAGGAAGGGGCATCGCCCGAGCCTGCTATTCCCGGATTGTCTGATTCCGGGATGGTGGTTCCTCCGAGTGGATATGCTTTGCCCGATGTTGATTCTTTTGGGGCCGAAGAGGCAGGACCAATAGGAGTGTGCTCCGCCTTCAAGGAAGTATGCCGACTTCACTTCATGGTGAGTTTCAACGCAGTCATCCTGGTATTTTGCGTCTTCCGTTCTTTATCGAGTTTTTCTTTTGCAGGCCATTGATAGGCTCAGATCTAAACTATTTCGTCAAGAGGCCAGGCTTTAGGAAGCTCTGGAAGAGGGTGATTCCTTTAAGCTCCTTAGCGATGAGAAGGAGGTTGAGTTGGTGCATTAGCGATATGAGGCATACTGGATCTTGAATTACGAGAGCTCCTCAGCCAAGGTTCCCGCCTTCGAGGTCCAACTCTATTTGGCTCGTGACAATTCTTCAGTTCAAGCGGATATGATCGCGAATCTCGAGACCGATCTCTGAAAGGTTAGGGCTAAGATAATCGATGCTCGGGCTGAAGCGTCGTTGAGTCGAGAAAGGGTTTATCAGGAGATGGAAATACATGTGAAGGCCGCTGCTGACACCCAGGCCGAGTTGAAGTGGGTCCTCGATCATGAGAAGAAGATCAAAGAGTATGTTTATTGTAGATCCCGCAGAGAGTTACTCGAGGAGGTCGACGCTAGGGGCTTCGTTCTCTCGGAGGAATTGGATCGTGCAAGGGCGGATGAGCATGATGCTCAGTTACTTCTTGCTAACGTCTCGGAGAGCAAATTTGGGGCCGGCAGGCCGTATCCTTTTGGAGCAAAGTGTAGATTTCGTCATTTTTCAATTTTGTTTTGATATCTATAGAACATGTTTGTAGATAGAGAGTGCACCTTTTGCGTATATAAAATAAGGGAAAACTTGAAGCTTTATCTCTTTCGTATTCCTTTCTACATTACTTTTGACCAGGCGGGCTGGTTTCGGTATTTGATGGGAACCTCGTGGGTCCGGAGCTAATTAGGCAGGTCCGAAGTCTTTTAAGTGCGACTTTTGTCGTAAGTAGGCATTGGGGCCTTTGTACTTTTCCCAGATGTTTAGGCTCAATCTTTGAGCCCGACTTGACTCGAGCTTACCAGACCTCCAATCTTTTGTGCATGCATGAGCGGATGATAATCGGTTTTATTTCTCGCCCTTGGGCGTTTGTTGTTTTCACTATTTTGGGTTCAGTCTCTGAGTCGCGTTGCGACTCGAGATTCAATTGACCCTCAAGTTTTTCGTGCCTGCATGGGCGGATGATGATGGTTTCTATTTCTCGCCCTTGGTCGTTTGTTGTTTCAACTATGTTGGGTCCAGTCTCCGAGTCGCGTTGCGACTCGAGCTTCAATTGACCCTTAAGTTTTTTCGATTTTCAAGCTGGCGACAGTGGGTCTTACACTGTTTGGTTGTTGAGACCTTTTAATATGCGGCCTGGAGGCTTGTATAGTTAACTATTTTGGATCCGGTATCTGAATTGGGTTAAGACTTGAGCTCATTTTAATCCTCAAGTTTTCAATTTTCAATTTTCAAGCTAGCGACAATGGCTCTTATGCTGTTTGGTCGTTGAGACCTTTTTGTGTGCAGCCCGGAGGCTTATTTGGCTGGCGACAATGGCTCTTACGCTTTTGCCTGTAGGCATTTTGTAGGCTTTGTATTCCTCTTGTTATGGTCTTTTTGAAATTATTTTTCCTGGCCCGTCATTAGTTCGAGAAGAACCTCAATTTCAAGTCGTTAGCGGCGATGTTCGAGGACCTCAGAAGGTTTTTAGCTCGTAGGATGAGTAGGTCGAAGCCTTGTGATTTGGAGCTGACATGGTCGAAGCTCATTTGCCTATTGAGGGAAGCCTGTTTTAATCGGTTCTTTTCGAAGTATATTCGAAGTAATGGCCTGTGATTTTGTTTAGAGACGGTCGGGCGTCCCTGAGTCGCGTTATTTTGGATGGAATAGCCATTTTGACCGTAGTCATATGTGTTTGGCCGGAGCCATTTTTGATCCCGAGTGATTGTTTAGGCGTCTACACCGAGGGGCAACCCTTTCGGGATTCTTACAAATGCGACGTATAGCCTAAACTTTGGGATTTTGAGTTTTATGCTTGTAGTAAGATCTTACAAAATTGTTCATGCCTGTTGAGGTCTTACAGTTTGTCATGCCTGTTGAGGTCTTATAGTTTTGTCATGCCTGTTGAGGTCTTACAGTTTGTGTTTCTATGTGGAATAGATCGGGTTATACCGAGTCTGCCCGCTCAGGGTCTTACGGCCTCGGGTTTCCCAGTGTACGACAAATGGCGACAATCATCGAGTTTGCTTGGGCTCGAAGGCCGTCATTCGTGAGCTCGGAGTTACCTTGCTGATGTTTTATGAGCCCGGAGCATAGATCCTAGTACGACCCTCCGCTATGTTTAATCGGACTTGGCCGAAGATGTGGTTCGCTTACCCTTTGATCCTTTCGAGAGTGGAGGTATTGATGCCGGCGATGCGTCATATAATGAGGAATTTCCTCTTGCTGCGTATTTCTTTCTGCTCACAGTTTTAATTCCATCCCTTGCGTGGAATTCCATCCCTCGGGCGAAGTGGGGGCGACGCTGTCTTCGTGCGGTGTACTCGTGGCCGTCTGAATAAGACGTTCGTGCTTTGCGCCTCCTTTGGCGGTATGGGACTCAGCGTTCCCATCTGAGCAAGCTGTGAGGTATCAAGAGAATGGTCTTTCTCCTTGCTATAGCGATCGCCGTCTGGAATTTGTTAAAGATTCGAGAGGTGCTCGTGTTTTAACCTGGAGATCCGAGCCGCAATATTAACCTCGGCCCGACAACGTTGATCGAACCACCTGAATTCATGAGCACATGTTTTATTTGAAATAGATCAAATGAGAGAGAAGGTTACCAATGTATTAGTGTGAGGTCATGGCGAAGTCACAACATCTTTTTTGCTGGATGTAAGGGCGTCCTCAGGAATGTATCCCTGGAGCCATCTTTTCCTGGTAACGAGCATTTTTACTTTTCGCTTTATGAGTCCTTGGAGGGTACCTCCATTCCTCCACTATCGTGGCAATACGTCACGGCTTATTTGCTTCGTTCTTCTTGTTCTCCTTCCTCCCTCGGGGCTGGGTTCGAGACAGATCACTAGACAATACTCGACAGTGATTTTTATTGAGTAGCACGATTGTTTTCCTTCTGAGCTGGTGGTCATTTTTGACCCTGTGGTCGTGCTTGCCATGCGGTTCCCGCGCTAGGTTGTGGTTCTTTTGAGGAGGATTCAGTCGAATAGGTCTGATCCATTTGGCATCCCTGGTTTTGCTTACGGTGAACACGATGTTCGGTATAGCAATGCTGAAATCGTACTCTGATGGGTGAGATGCCCCTATTGGCCATGCCTCATCGAATCTGGCTCTGTTGAAGATTCCTCGAGGATGTTGCCCTCGAGCCATTTCCCGATCATTGCGAGGTAGATTGTGTCTCGGGGCGTTCCTCCTATCCATAGCTTATGAGTGGTACCTCCATCTATTTGGTATTAGATTCTTTGACGGCAGCCTACTTTGGTACACTGAGCTGAGGAGGTTCCCGGATGGTCGTCCACGACCCTGATTCGCAAATGGTGCCGAGTAAGGGCATCCGGCTAGATCTTGGTTGGGTATCTGATTGAGTTTTGTTTGAACTGCCTCAGAGTCGTTGGGCTTGGTTTGTTTAGGCTTTGGGCAAAGGCCTGTGTTGCCCAGTAATCTGAAACTGGGGGCGACCTCGTTTGTTCTATCAGGGAATGAGGTTCGAATTCCCGTGGCATTTCATTCTCCCTTTGTTCGACCCCGAATGTGTCGGGCTCTCTCGTCGCTACTTTGATGGCATCAACATGTGTCTCTGCGGAGATATTTGCTGGTATGGTAAGCGAGTTTGTGGGGTCAGGTGCTAGGCTACACCGCCATATCATGGTTCCCTTTGAGAGTGTTTCCCCGAACCTCTTCAATAAGACGGTCTCGAACTCATCATCTTGAAGGTCATTGCCTTTTCCCGCGCATGTGTACGTGGCGATGTGCTCGTCGGGATCCGAGGTCCTGTTGTACTTAGGGAGTTCTGGCATTTTAGACTTCCGTGAAATGGGTTCCGGGACTGCTTCCTCAGGGAACGGCTGTTGCATGAACTTCCGCGAACCTGACTCAATCCTTTTGGAGAATCTCTAAGCATCTTTGCTATGGCAGGGTCAGTTATCGATATGTTGTTTCTTGATCTCTCGGGTACTTGTTTGGCAGGGGGAGCTATTTTCGGCGCTACTGTACTGGGAGTCTCCGCATGGCTTTGCAACTGAGCGATAGCCAACTGCTGTGCCTGCAACATTTCAAAAATAACATGAATACTAACTTCCTGTTCTTCCCGAGCTGGGGTTTTATGGGCTTCATGTCGGTCGCTGTGCCGTATTCTCTCATTGGTGTGCGAGGTTTCGCTGACCTGCTGCGCGTCTTGCGAACCAGCGTCCACTAGAATCGGCCCAAGTGCGTTATCGGGCTTCTGCGATGTCGCACCAATGACTGGAGCAGCCACACCATTTTCGCCGTGAATTTCGAGGTTGTCGTTCCCGACTCTGTTTACCGAGCCAGACATTTTGACCTGAAATAAAGAGATCTTGGACAAGAAAAAGTGTGAAAGATAACTCATGTTCGTGCAATAAAACCAGCATGAAAATAATCACTATTATTTTTAACCCCACGGTGGGCGCCAAACTGTTTACCGTGAAAATGGTAGAAACAATTAAATTTGTAAATGGGATTCTAAAAATACGTGATCTATTTTTATGCTAGTTGTTAGATTAGATGATGCTAAGAATATGAAGTTTAACGATGAAATCCGAGCTAAAACGAAGCAATAATTAAACTAAATGGCTTACTGCCCGGGATTTGGACCGGTCGATGGAGGACCTCGGGGTTTATACTGGGCTCGATCTCGAGCTATCGAGGGAAATTGGGAATGGGATAACAATTAATATATGATTAATCAGGGCTCCTTATGGCCAATACCAAGCGATAAATAAAGAACAAGTAAGAAATCGATAAATGCTAAACTGGCCTCGAGCCAGTGAGAACGAGCAAGTTAGAAAGAAGAGGGAGAGAGAGATATATTATTGCACTTGAGGAGAAATAGTTGGAGCAACATTAGCCCTTTACAAGGTAGTGTGGGTTCCCTTTATATAGGAGGGGAACCTGGCTATAGTACATGCGCATTAATTGTAAAGTATGGATATGTGATGGCTAGACGCCATGCTTTGGCGTAGGCTCTGGATAGGCCGGCTCTGTCAGACATAACCGTATGCCTAGGGAACTTCCCCTTCTGTTCTAGCCTTGTCCTCCGTCTTCTTCAAATCGGGCCCCGACGATCCCTGAGGGAGGGAATTCAGTCGTGCCTTCACGTCCCCGGGGTCTCGAGCCATTCTTCTGAAGTGGCTTGATAGCAAGAAATCAAGTCCTCTAATTTTGCCACATACACAATGCTTAGTCTCATGCGATGTGAAGGTAGAGCTTAGCCATATGCATATGTGGAGGCAAGACTTAACCTTATGTAATTGAGGAAATAGGGCTTAGCCTTATGTAAAGAGAAGGCAATGCTTAGACTTATGCAAATAAAGAGGCAGGGTTTAACCTCCTGCAAGATTTGAGACACGGTTTAGTCTCATGCAAAGAGAAGGCAATGCTTAGCCTTCTACAAATAGGGAGGCAGGGCTAAGCCTCATGCAAGATTTGAGGCAGGGCTTAGACTCATGCAAAGAGAAGGCAATGCTTAGCCTTCTGCAAATAGGGAGGTAGGGCTTAGCCTCATGCAAGATTTGAGACAAGGCTTAGTCTCATGCAAAGAGAAGGCAATGCTTAGCCTTATGCAAATAGGGAGGCAGGGCTTAGCCTCATGCAAGATTTAAGACAAGGCTTAGTCTCATGCTAAGAGAAGGCAATTCTTAGACTTATGCAAATAGGGAGGCAAGACTTAGCCTCATGCAAGATTTGAGACATGGATTAGTCTCATGCAAAGAGAAGGTAATGCTTTTCCTTATACAAATATGAAGGCAGAGCTTAGCCTCATGCAAGATTTGAGATATGGCTTAGTCTCATGCAAAGAGAAGGCAATGCTTAGCCTTATGCAAATAGGGAGGCATGGCTTAGCCTCATGCAAGATTTGAGACAGGCTTTGTCTCATGCAATGGGCAAATAGCAAATAGGAGCAGAATATTTCTTAGCTGGAGATATATTTGTGCTTGGCGGTCTGGTTGTTATGAAGGTAATGATTTTAAGGTGCACGTACTTGTGGTTATTCCTCATTCCTGCATCCAAAGAAAAATTATGAGTTTTGCAGGACAGGTTGGTTCGTGCTTTTGTCTGCTTGTTTTGCTTTGCTTTGCTCTGGAAATCTTGCTTCAGTTGCCATGGGTAACACCTGGCTGCCATAGAAATAAAGTTGTCAAAACAATATGCACTTATTTGATAAAATAGAGTTATTTGGAAAACATAGTGGTTTATAATATCAAGTAAATTAGATGAACTAATGACTGCGACACTTTTGGAGACATTGCGGCTTCTTTGCATTAGAATTTTGAGGGTTCTCCTCAAAATTTTGCCCCAGTTTAGTAAGCGACCCTTCGACCGTTCTGCATGTAACAAAGTTTTGTTGGACCTGCTCCAGAATTTTGAGCCTCAGTTACTTAACCGATTCTCTGACTGACTTATATATGATGATGTCGGCTGGACTTGCTCCGGAATTTTGAGGGTCCTCCTCAAAATTCTGCCCCAGTTTCTAGTTGTGGGAAAATGAAATTTTTATTGAGATGTGACCGAACCCAAATGGCTGCCTATGTATCCCCTCTTAAATGGGAATCAGATCAAGCGTATTTCAGTTACATCAGAAGAAGAAATGTGAACAATTTAAATATAGTATCTCTTGACTGCGTCCGAATTGATAGGCTTTGGCCAAACTTCTCCATCCATTTATACAAGTATGAGTACTCCTCCTATTAGTACCCTGTGAACTATGTAGGGCCCTTGCCAATTTGGTGAAAACTTTCCTTTGGCTTCATCTTGATGCGAGAAGATTCTCTTTAACACCAGTTGCCCCGATGTGAAATGTCTTCGTTTGACCCTTTTGTTGAAAGCTCTGAACATTCTGCTATGATAAAGCTGACCATGACACACTGTATTCATCCTTTTTTCATCTATGAGGGCTAATTGCTTATAGCGGCTCCTTATCCATTCTGCATCACTTAGTTCGGCTTCTTGTATGATCCTTAAAGAAGGAATTTCTACCTCGACGGGAAAGATAACTTCGGTCCCGTAAACCAGCAAATAGGGAGTTGCCCCAGTTGATGTGTGGACTATGGTACGGTATCCCAATAAGGAGAATGGTAACTTCTCGTGCCATTGCTTGTGATTTTCTACCATTTTCTTAGTATCTTCTTGATGTTTTTGTTGGCAGCTTCCACGACTCCGTTCATTTGAGGCCTGTATGCTGTGGAATTTTTGTGCTTGATTTTGAAAGTTTCATACATGGCTTTCATCAGATCACTATTGAGATTGGGGGCAATGTCAGTGATGATGGACTCGGGAACCCCGAATCGACACACTATACTATCCCTGACAAAATTTGCGGCGAGTTGCTTTGTCAGATGTAGCCTCTACCCAGTTTGTGAAGTAATCGATGGCCACTAAAATGAACCTGTGCCCGTTTGAAGCAGTGCAATCGATTGAACCAATGACATCCATTCCCCGGGCAACAAAAGGCCAAGGTGCACTTGTCGCATTGAGTTTGTTCGGCGGCACTCGTATCATATCTGTATGTGTCTGGCATTGGTGGCATTTCTGGACATACCGGATGAAATCTGTTTCCATAGTCATCTAAAAAAGCTCCGAGTATTTTCTTGGCTAGAACAAAACCGTTCATATGTGGTCCACAGGTTCCAGCGTGTATTCCTCGAGCAATTTGGAAGCTTCTTTGGCGTCAACACACCTTAATAGTCCAAGATCAGGTGTTCTCTATACATAATTCCTCCGCTTTGAAAGAAATGATTGAACAACATACACAGTGTGCGTTTCTGAGTATAATTCGCCTGCTCTGTGTAGTATCCTTTTTCCAAGTATTCCTTGATGTCGTGGAATCATGAATTTCCGTCCGTTTCTTCTTCAACATGAGCACAATAAGCTGGCTGAATGTGGATCCTAAATGGGATGGTGTCACATCCCAAAATCCCTCCAAAGGAGTCGTGATGGCACCTAGTCTCTAAACTAGGTAAGCCTAATATTTTCTATAATAACATGGAAATTTACTAACTTAAAATTAAATTACTCTGAACAAATTACAATTTCCAAAACTGGTGGTATAAGTCATAAGCCTTTCTAAGAGTTGTTATACAAAATAAATACATCATTGTTCTGAAACAAAAGGAACATATGGAAATAAGTACAATTGAAGGTGACTCCGAGACCTGTAAATGCTACATCAGGTTTACCTGAAGTCTCCACCGCAACGACCCGCACAGCTACTATCGATTAAATACCTGGATTTGTACACAAAAATGTACAAAAATGTAGTATAAGCACACCACAACGGTGCCCAGTAAGTATCAAGACTAACCTCGATGGAGTAGTGACGAGGAATAGTCCGGACACCTACTGGTAAAATAAATAGAACAAGACATGATAATAAACTATTAACGTAGAGATAACAAAGTAATATACACAACATGGAGAGAACAAACTACAATCAGTAGAAATGATAAAAGGAAACACGGATGGAAACGAAAGACAACCAAGGAAATCTACACCAACACAGCTGGAACACCGACAAGTAAAAAAAATACTCAATAAGGAAGGCGATGTCAACTCAATAAATCATATCATTTCTGATGCACAAATTCCAGCCATCTCAAACTCGATGTCTCATATCATAACCTCAGTTACCAAACCTTGGGCACACTCGATACTTTGTGCCCATATATTTCTGTCTCACTTTGCACAACAATGTTCTCATATTACTCAGTACATAGGGTCCATAACCCATACAATTTCGAATGTGCAAGGAGTCTCATTTACATAACATGAAGTAAAGTACTACTCTAAACCAATTAGGAACTCAACAAGAAAATATGAAGTTATTTTTAGGAATATTTTGAATAAAGAAAGTGCCATTTTCAATTAATATACAACACCGATGAATTATTAGCTTTACCATGGGATTTAATAAATTACAACTTAGTAGAAATTCCTGTTTAAGTAGAATACAAGCTCAGACGATTTAAGGAAATTTAATTGAGAAACTAATTGAATAAAATATGCAAAGATTATTGATATTTGAGGTATTAATATATATATATATATATATATATATATATATATACGACGATGTATTGAAAACACTATGGGTTCCAACACAAAGGATCACAACAATAAGGGAATCTAAACCGTTAAAATATTTGACTTGATAATCAACAAATAAACACATCAAAAAGAAAGTGCACGGCATCACGCTTCGTGCTTTTACTCACGTTCTCACCATAGAAATCAACAGAAATGGCACGGCATCACCTTTCGTGCTTTTACTCTCAATAATGTGGCACGACATCACCCTTCGTGTTTTTACTCTCAATAATGTGGCACGGCATCACCCTTCGTGCTTTTACTCTCAATAATGTGGCACGACATCACCCTTCGTGCTTTAACTCTCAATAATGTGGCGCGACATCACCCTTCGTACTTTTACACTCACAGAATATGGCATGCCATCACCCTTCGTGCATTAATTCTCATAATCATGGCACGACATCACCCTTCGTGCATTAACTCTCACCCATAATATCATGCACGACATCACCCTTTGTGCTTTACACTCTTCTTCACAATATCATGCACGACATCACTCTTCGTGCTTTACACTCTTCCTCACCCAAACAATAGAAACAATACATCTCGGCAAGGGAATCACCAATATAAACAATAATATCCCAGCAAGGGAATCAACAACAATCCAACAATCCAATCACAAGGAAATTCCACCACCAAGAGTATGATTACATAGCAACAAGAGAATCATGGAGAAACCAAGAAGTGCAATAACCTTAACAAAACAACAAGACATAATAAGCACGTGATAACTACACCGACAATCACAACATTTTGGACACATAGCATATATACACGGGGTCATAGAGGAATTTCCAATTAGGAGATAACAAAACAATAAGGAACACTTAAGTATTAAGGCAAATAAGGCCAAGTAATAGGTGAGAGTTAGAGGAAGGATAACAACATCGTATGGAGCATATAGAGGTAAATTATGCAATTAGATAACTCAATCATAACGGAATATTTCCCACATAATGAACATAAGGACCTAAGAACCCTAAAGGCAATTTTCCCACAAATAAGTCCAAGCACACACTCGTCACCTCGCGTGCACGGACTACAATTAGCATGGAAGACTCAAATCCTAAGGGGAAGTCCCCTACACAAGGTTAGGCAAGATACTACCTCAATCCGGCCAAATCAATACTGAATTTAGCTTTTTCTCTACCAATTCATCAACGATCGGCTCAATCTAGCAAAAAACGACTTGAATACATCAAACAAGTCATTCCGCTACGAATTCACTCATACAAAAATTATCTAATTCGGATACCATTTGGTCATTCAAATCATAATTTTACATTTTTGAAAGATTTCACAATTTCCCCCAAATTTTCCTTTATTTTCTCATGAATTTGATGTTAAATCTAAGTTATAATCATAAAATATAGTTGAAAATTGGTTTGAGACACTTACCCAATGATTTGAAGAAGTTTGGGTCTTTGGAAAATCGCCTATGGAGGTTTAGGGTTTGAGAAAATTGAAAAATGGGTGAAAATCCCGTCAAAATTTCACTTAACAGGCCTTAGATGTCGCATTTGCGACCCAGGGTTCGCACCCCTCGCAATTTTCGAACAAGACAGGGCTGGGAAAAGTCACATTTGTGACAAAAAGTTCACATTTACGAATTGGGCATCGCAATTGCGATGAAAAAGTTCGCATTTGTGACCACACCAGAAACCAGCAATTTTTTCCGACACGAAAACGAGCATAACTTTCTCATACGATGTCCAAATTCAATTATTCTTTTTCATATGGCTCTATAATTTTGATACAGATCTAAAGGTTCAATAAAAACTGAATTTGGATTTCATTTACTCAATTTGGTATCATTTTTGCTTGAAGAAACATGAAGCATCCAAAAACAAGCGCAACATAACCTAAACCTATCCGAAACTCACCCAAGCCGTTGAGGCTCCAAACCAAACATACACACAAGTATAAAAATATCATACGGACTTTATCGTGTGATTAAAACATCAAAATAACATCAAAAACTATGAATTTAACCTCAAAACTCATGATTTTCTAACTTTTCAACCAGACGTCCAAATCACGTCAAATCAATTCCGATTCTCACCAAATTTAACAGATAGGACTTAAATATCATAACAAACTTGTAACAGGTTCCGAAACCAAATATGTGTCCGATACCAACGAGTTCAAACATTAATACATTTCTTTATTTCCTTTAAAAACCAGCACAACAATTTTCTTCAAAAAATGTTTTCTAAGGCTAGGGACTTCGGATTTCAATTCTGGGCATACGCCCATGTCTCATATTTTACCGCAGACCTTTTAAGATCATCGGAATACAGATCCGGGTCTGTTTACCAAAAATATTGACCAAAGTCAACTAAAAACCAAAATTTAACTCTAGAAATTAATATATTTTTTATATTTTCACATAAAAGCTTTCCGGTTTTACGTCTGGACTGCGCATGCAAGTCAATACACATAATATGAAGCTACTCATGACCTCAAACTGCCAAACCAGATGCAATTGCTCAAAATGACCAGTTGGGTCGTTACAGATGGGATCGATAAATTCTCGTCCGGATGTTGTACATGGAAAATAGAGTTGCCAGTGCGTCTGCGAACTTGTTCTGAATTCTCAAAATATGTTTGAATTCTATTTTTGTGAACCTCTTCATCAGTTCTTTCACATGGTACAAGTATGGTAGTATCTTAGTATTTTTCGTAGCCCATTCTCCTTGAACTTTATGTACTAGAAGATCCGAATCCCCAATTACCAGCAACTCTTGTATATTCATGTCGTTGGCCAAATTGAGTCCCATGATGCAAGACTCATATTCTGCCATATTGTTGGTGTACTAAAACCTAAGCTTTGCAGATATCGAATAATGTTGAACTATCTTTGATACCAAGACTGCTCCAATACCCACTCCTTTGAAGTTTGTAGCTCCATTGAAAAACATTATCCAACCGCCGTAGGCTTCAACAATGTCCTCTCCTACGAATGACACTTCTTTGTTAGGAAAATACATTTTTAGTGGTTTGCACTCTCCTCATACAAGATTTTCAGCAAGATGGTCTACCAATGTTTGTCCTTTGATTGCCTTTTGAGTTACATAGATGACATCGAACTCACTCAGCAATATTTTCCACTTGGCTAACTTCCCGAGGGGCATAGGCTTCTAAAAGATGTACTTTAGAGGATCCATCCTTGATATGAGGTATGTGGTATAGGCACAGAAGCAATGCCTCAATTTCTGAGTTGTCCATGTCAAAGCACAGCAAATGCGTTCTAGCAGAGAGTACCGTACTTCATAAGGTGTGAACTTCTTGCTTAAATAATATATGGCTTGTTCCTTTCTTCCTGTCTCGTCATGTTGTCCCAAAACATAGCCGAAAAGCCCCATCTAGTACAGACAAATAGAGTAGCAAAGGTCTCCCAGGTTCTCGCGGGACTAGTACTGGTGGCATGGACAAGTATTCCTTAATATTGTCAAAAGCCCTTTGACAATCTTCAGTCCAATTGGTTTCAGCATCCTTCTTCAACATTTTGAAGATGGGTTTACATATTACTGTGGACTGTGCTATGAAGCGACTGATGTAATTAAGGCATCCCAAGAAGGTCATCACGTCCTTCTTGCTATTTGGTAGTGGTACTCTTGGATAACTTTAACTTTTGACGGGGCCAACTCGATTCCTCGGCGGCTGACGATGAATCCCAACAATTTTCCTGTAGGAACATCGAATGCACATTTTGCGGTGTTCAGTTTTAAAATGTACTTCCGTAGCCTGTCAAAGAACTTCCTCAAGCTTGTTATGTGATATGTGTCCCTTTTGGATATGATGATGACGTCGTCAACATATACCTCTATTTCTTTATGTATCATATCATGGAAGATGGTTGTCATGGCCCTCATATAGGTCTCCCCAATATTCTTTAGACCGAATGGCATCATTTTGTAGTAGTACACCCCCATGGTGTAATCAAAGTTGTTTTCTCTGCGTCTTCTTCGTCCATCCAAGTCTGATGATAACCCGCAAAGCAATCTACAAAGGATTGGAGTTCATACTTGGTGCAATTGTCGATCAGAATGTGTATATGTGGCAGTGGAAAATCATCCTTGGGACTTGCTCTGTTTAAATCCCGATAGTCAACGCACACCCTGACTTTCCCATCTATTTTCAGAACTGGTACGATGTTGGCTAAGCAGGTTGGGTACTCAACTACCCTGAGGATTTTAGCTTTGATCTACTTAGTGACATCTTCTTTGATTTTTAGGCTTATGTCAGGTTTGAACTTTCTGAGTTTCTGCTTCACTGACGGTCACATTGGATTGGTAGGCAACTTATGAGCCATTATGGATGTGCTCATGCCGTTCATGTCATCATATGACCATGAAAAAATATCCCCATATTCTTTTAGGAAATGGGTGTATTCTTTCTTTTCTGACGGTAACAGGTGAATACTTATGCGAGTCTCTTTGATGGTTTCAGAATCTCCCAAATTGATTGCCTCGGTTTCGTCCAGGTTGGACTTAGGTTGTTCTCAAAATACTCAACTTCTCTAGAAGAAAGATATGAAAAATAACGATAATAAAACATCAAATTATTTGATAAATGCTGAAACATTAAACAAAATATCGTCTAAATGACTTCAAAACAATGTTTTTCAAAACAAAATACTGAAAGGAAGATATTTTAAAAACAAAATCCTCAAAAGGACTTTTTTCATATAGCATTAGTAGCCATGCTACCCCAGGACTCGTCTGGCCCTTGATGGCGTGGCAGTCCGGTTCCTGAGAAATGCTCCCCTCTCCACCGTCTGAATGGTAAGGCCTTATTCCTCCTCCTCCTCAACTATCACATTACAATCCATATCTTCGTCTTCTAGAAATAGGTTCCTTAGCCCAGCCAAAGCTTTCTCCTCTTTAGATCCCCATATTGTGTCAGCCTGGTGAAAGGTCTGACTTAGATGCGGCACCGACTGCTCGAGAGGGTAATAGGGACCACACCATGGGGGCGACCAATCATCATATTCTTACCATGTATACTGGTATCCGAGCCCAAAAGTTGTACCGTGAAGTTTCAACTGTATCGATTTGGTAATGCCCTAGAGTTTCTTCCTAAGCCCTTTGCGGGGTTCATACCCTAACTATGCCAGTATGCTTTCTATTTTGCTGCTCCACCATTTATCTTTCTCAATTTCATTGACACACTCGATGCAGTGATAAGTTTCTCCACCCAACTTTCTTCTATTCTCGACAACCAGAACAGTTTGACTGATGTAAATGGGATTACTTCTATCTCCGTGAATGATTACCTCATGATGGTTCCATTCAAACTTCACGGCGTGGTGTAGCATAGAAGCCATAGCTCCAGCGGTATGTATCCGGTCGTCCCAGTAAATGACTATACGTAGCAAATATGTCTAATACTTGAAACTCAACATCGAACCAAGTCGGGCCCATTTGTAAACAAAGGTTGATTTCCCCAACCGTGGACCTTTGAGACCCATCAAATGCTTTCACATTCATACTCCCTACTCGTATCTCATGGAAATCTTACCCAACCTTTTCAGAGTAGTCAATGGACAAATGTTGAGGCTTGAACCCTCATCTATTAAGACTCTGGCGATGAATTTGTCCTAAAATTGTACTGTGATGTGCAATACCCTGTTGTGACTTAATCTTTTAGGTGGTAGGTCATTTTCGTGAAAGGTGATCTTGTGGCTTTCTAGTACTTGCCCTACTATGTTGGTCATCTCTCCACTGGTGATGTTGTTAGGCACATACGCTTCATTCAACACCTTTATCAAAGCATTCCTATGCACCTTAGAATTTTGCAGCAGCGACAAGATGGATATCTGGGCGGGAGTCTTGTTAAGATGAGCAACGATAGAGTATTCTCTTGCCTGTACTTTTCTCTAGAGATCATCTGGACCAGTTTTAATGACGGGTTGTTTGGTAACAGCTTCCTTGCTTGTTCCTCCCAAATTTTGGGTGTACAGATCCTTCCAATTTTGGTCATCCCCTATGCAACACTAGACTCTTCTATTTTTGCTTTTCCTTTTCTCCTAGCTTCGGCAACATAATCCCAGGTTATGGCGTTGGAATTAAAGGGTGGTGTGGATGCTACCGTCACAGTGAAGGGTGTGGCTACTTCTACTTCAGATGGAATAGGTGAGTCGCAGGTGCTATTACTTCAATTTCAAACTAGACTGATCTGGCTACTTCAACTTCGACCGATAATTGTATCTGTACCACAATAGGAGTGAGTGTGATTGCAGGTTTAGGGTCATCACCTTCTCGAATAAGCCCAATCGACCCTTCATGATCCCATTCATCATCAGTTTCTATCACATTTACTCCTTCACCCCTATGTTCTGGGAGGGGATTGTTGCGGACATTTGGTGCGGCTTCCTTTGCTTGTATGACTTTGGTATCAATCAGGGTTTGAATCTTGTCTTTCAGAGTGAAGCATTCATCAATAGTATACCCCTTCATTCCAGAATGGTACGTACATGTTTTATTTGAGTTGACCCATTGGGAGGAGTTTTCCATGGCGACAACAAGAAAGGGGGTGACATATCCGACAACCTTCATTTTTTCATATTGGTCGATGGGCTCAGCAATAGGGGAGTATTATCTGGGTGGCCGACGATCAAAATTGGGTCTAGGTTTTTGATAGTTTTGACAGGTTGGAGGTGAATAGTAATAGACTGGCTGGGTGTTATAAGTGTGATAGGCAGTAGCGGGTTGAGAATATATGGGAGGTGAAGGTTGGTATGTGGATAGAGGTGTTTGGTATGTGAGTGGATATTTTGGACCTTGGGCCACCATCACTGCCCCTACTTCTTTCTTCTTTGATATACTCCCCCTGGCTGTAATGCTTTGTTCGTAGCCTACAATGCCTCAAAATTAGTTACCATCCCACTCTTGATCCCTTCTTCAATCCTTTCCCCAAGTTTGATGATGTCGACGAACTTGTAATTTTTTATGACCATTAACCTTTCATAGTATTGTGGATCCTGGGTTCTGACGAAAAATTTGTTCATCTGCTCTTCTTCTAGTGCCGGCCTGACTTTTGCAGCTTCTGACCTCCATTGAGTAGCATACTCGCGAAAAGTTTCCGTTGGATTCTTATTGAGGTTATGTATGTAGAAGATGTCTGGTGCATTCTTTGTATTAAACCTGAATTAGTCCATAAAGTCTGATATCATGCTTACGCAATTAACCCACTTCTTGGGATTCTGACTGGTATACCAAGATAGGGTGTATCCAATGAGACTCCTCATCAATAGTTTCATGGGAATTCTTTTATCTTTCCCAACTCCCGCAAGCTTATCATAGTATGTCCTCAAATGTACCTTCGGGTTACCTGTTCCGTCAAACATCTCATACTTGGGAGGTTTGTAACCTTCCGACACTTCCACATCCGGCTGAATGCATAGATCCTCATAATTCAGACCCTCAATTCCTTTGCCTCATTCAACATCATGGACACAACTTGTGAGCTTCTTGAGTTCCTCTGCCATATTCTTAATGAGCAGGTCCTTCTCGACGAATTCTGGAGTGTATGAGATTGGCTGAGTAGAGTGGGGTAAGATTTCCACGTATATGAGATTGTTTTGGTAGGTGCTGGGGTTGGAGTGTAGTGGTGATCATTAGTTGAATTTTGCAGATCAGGGATAGGGTGTGGGGTATTCTGAGGAGTATGGTAAATAATTTGTGGGTATTGAGTAGGAAGATGTTGGTGTTGAGGAGGAGTGGGTATTAGTGGAGGATTAGGATTTTGAGGAGGTGTTGCGTATTGGTTGGGGTGCAGGAGGGTTTTATGAACGTTGATTTGGTGTGTTTTGAGGAGGTTCTAGGTTTTGGGCATTTTATTGGTTAAGATCTGGGACGTCAGGGTGAGGGAGAGGTTTGCCAAGTTGCAGACCTGATCAAGGTCCGCTTGGAATTCTGGTATTTTCTGTTCCAACCGTAGGACCAAATCATTCTGGGCCGGAGTACTCCGGCTGTCTGATGTTTCAACATTTTCCACGTGTGCAACATTTTCTTTTCGGATACCACTCATATCCTCCATCTTAGCTTTTCCCTTGCCTTTTGGATTACTTGGAGGAGGAGGAGGTGGAGGGCCTCTAGATCTGGTGTGATATGCTGACGATGTCAGTATGTGCGAACCAACCTTAGGGGATGGGAATAATCAAAATTAAGAAAAGTGCAGAAAGGTAAACAAGTTATTAAGGATTCTGACAAGCACTTGGATATTTAAACATGTATTGCGGGAATGTAAATTCGTGTCCTAATTTGGGGAACCTCGTTGTGCTCGAGGTAAGCCTAGCGACAAGTAGATTTGGAGAGATATAATGCCGATAAAAGCCTCATTTCATTAATGTAATAAATAAGAAGAACCTAAAAATGACAATAAATAAATGAGTTACTAATGGCATCTGCCTTATTACATTCGAATTCCAAAACAACTCAGAACAGATAAACCTAATCTACTTGGTCCCTGAGGGACCTTCCCTATATTTGACCCTCTTGGCTCCGTCAATTAGATTCCCCAGGTCGTGCATGTCCAGTAGCAGGTACACCCTTGCTAGGTATTCTCTCTCGTTGCCTTCTGCATTCTAACAGTCTACGACCCTTTTCCTCATCTTCCCTTCCAATTTCATTAGACCCTGCTCCAAATATTTCAACCTTTCTATCGATCTTGTAGCCATTTCCCTCCACTCATTAATTGACTCCATGTCTAAATTGTGTTGTTCCAAATGTCTGGCTTTGGACTCAAGGACTCTTTTGCGTGCCCTCTCATACTTCACTTGTGCTTCATCAACCTCATCTATGACTCTGTTTCCTTGACCAATCCATGGCTCGACTATTCCTGCTATGTTATCTTCTAACCATGATGGGTAGAAGTACACATGACCTGTGTTATATCGATCTGGCTCGATGGTATCCTTTTCCACGTTAATCTTCAAATGCCACACGTGTTGGGCCTCACATTTGTATGGAATGGAGTCATCCTGAAAATCTGCTCTGTAATGACTCATTTTGGAGACTCGTGGTATGACTTGTTTTCTACTAGCTTGTCTCATGACCCTGATAGGAACATAGGGATATATTCCCCTTAACCCAATCAACACCAAATGCAGAACATCCGTGGATCTGATGATGGATTCATTAGTGGGGAACCACTCGAACATCTAGTATACCTGGTCCTTAGTCAAATTGCTAAAAACTGTGCCCATTTGTAGCATTCTCTGGCTGTGCAAATCTGTCTGGGATAAAGGTCATTCTTTTAGGATGGTGGAAAGCTATGTGATCGTTCCATGGTCTCTGTGGAAACTCTTAGCGGTATTTGCCCCTCTGAAGATGTTCTAACAACCAAATCTATAGTAGCAACCCTCTAAATGTTTGAAACCTTTCTTGCAATGATCCAGATCCCGATATATGTCTGCTACAATCATCGGAACAATAGTATAGATTTGTCCCTCAATTACCTCCATGAAAGCTTTGGTTACCATGGACAACTTGGTGTGAATTCTGTCCCCTTGACTTGGAAACACTATCGTACCTAGAAAGCAGACGACGAATACAAAAACCCTACGATGAGTCCAACCCAGTGAAGTGATGGAGAATTCATCATGAAAGATATAGTAAGATTTGTTGTGTCCATATTGTTCATAGAGGAAGTTGAAGGGTATGTAGGACTTCTTCAGGCACTCCAAGTCATCATTCTTTCTCAAACCCATCATTTTTAGAAACCCCCTGGTAGTGCAGTTTTCCGGTACTAGTAAACTGGGACTATCCCATGGTAATCTAGAGAGTCCTCCTATTTACTCCCAAAGAGGAGTCATTTATATATTGCCAAAACGGAATACAACTCTTTCTCTGTCCCAGAGCATAGGAGCAGCCTCGATCAACATGTTGTTTGGTTGGATGTCCAATAAGGAAGGTAAATTTCCAAGAACCCTTTTCACGTGATTTTTGTCACTCGGTGAAAGGTTTTCCCTACAATCTAACAATAACGGTGGTATACTTCGGACCATGCTGAACCTGGGGACTTCGTGCCTCATTTTCTGCAAAAATAAACAGAGTTAGACCCTTGGCCCCTATGAATTCGACTACTTACACATTAACGATTAGCATGTCAGCATTTATCTCTCCAAATGATGCACATATCGTGGTTGCGCCCATTGGGATTATGGAAATCCCTGCAGACTTTGGACAAGGTTTTCTTAGAGGGTTATTATGTGGACAACATATTAACCCAGGATAGGTTTGATCATGATGCATGTACAGTTATTATCAGAGTAAGGTTTGTATAGAAGTCTAGACTGGTACCCTCAAGCGGACAACTTGAGATGGAAAGACACAGAACTGTCGACTGCACCACTGATCGATCAGTTTTACCGCAAATACTCCTTTTCAAAATTAAAGGGTGATTTTAGGAAGAGCGCGGACACTCATCAAGCGCCTTTATAGTATTAGTACGCACGAGTGGAATATGATGTTGAGCATGTAGTTATGCAAAATAAAATAACATGTTGTCAAGTATTTGCACGATGAATAATGATAAAATACAGTATTTAATAATTGTAAGGACATTTAAGAAAGAAAAACAAGGAGACAAGTCAGTTTCCATAATAAAAAGTAATAAAACAGGGAAGAGAAATCATGAATGAATGAAGATAGGCAAATAAATTCACATAGAGTGGGAAGGGGAAGGGGTGTGCAAGTATTAACAATATAATAAAGACATTCTTAAAGATAAATTTGCAAACAAGTTCTTTATGGTAAGAGCTTAAAGATATCCCCAGCGGAGCATGCTCTCGCGCCCCCTTTTTCTCGCAAAATTGGGTTTCGATATTTCTAGGACGACTCCTTTTTGAGAGGTAGGGAATTGGAATTGAGAGAGTCGCCACCTAACGAATTAAGGTGCGTTAGGGCACTTAAAGTAGATAACTCATGTTACCAGTTTACATCACCAGAGGTCGGGTAAGGGCTCAAAATTACCTTGAGGGAAAGGTGTTAGGCACCCCTCGAGGTCCACAATGGTGGGTCCCGACCGAACTTAAATTATGAATTAGTCTAATTAAGAAGCGAGAGGAATATTTAATAGGGATGGGGGGTCCTAAATTTTTTAGTCTAAAGGATTACCCTGTGCAACATAAATAATACTTCGTAACTCCATCGAGTCGGGGTGTTACTCATATTATTCAGTGGGCACAGACTATCATCTCCTGCTACCCGATTACTATCTTTAAGTTATTACCTAAAGCTCTCTAAGTGATTCTAATTCGATTCCTATACGTGCACTACTCGTCTCTTACCTATGGCCCTTGAGGTATTAGGACCTCTATTTGGGATAGTTCTAGACCAAGCCTAGGTTGCTCAAAAATGTAAAAGACTAAGCGACAAACAAAACATGTTAGGACTTGCAAGTATAAAGCAAATATGAGCTCATGTTAACCTCCACACATAAATTGTAAATGCATGCAATTAATTAGCAGGTTTTGTTAATCTGCAGAATCCTATAGATATGATATCTATATGAGAAAATAGGCGGGCAGTGTTATGTAGAAGAGGTTTCATTAAGGTGGGTATTAGGACCTATTATTTGCCCACTAATTTTATTCAGTGATATAACAGGGGACTTCAAATAGTATGGATCATGCTCACAGAATCCAGAATTGTTATTATGTCCTATAGGAATATTTTCTAAGTGATGATTATGTTCAGAACCAATTGATAGAGTCCTATAGACATGATTTTCAATATCGAATTGACTTAAATCCTATAGGCATGATCTCTAGGATTTGAAACCAGTTTTTGTTCTATAGACATGTTGTCTATTTCTGAATTGGTTTAAATCCTATAGGCATGATTTCTAGATTTGAGACCACTTGTAGTCCTATAGACATTGTATCTATTGCGCAGTAATACGGGCAAAAATTGTACATATTATCAAAAGGAAAATAGTTAGATCAACATTGAGGTCCTATAGACAATGTGAGCACGTGATTTTTTCTTTATATGAATTGCTCCCTTAAATTCAAAATAAAATAACTTCTTTTCATTATTTGCAATTTTGGTGGATTTTGTGGCATTTTCTGATAATTGTTTGCATTTTGTCTGTGCACTTTTATTTTTATTTAATTCATGAAGATATAAAAATACACTGCATTTGCATTTAGGATCTAACTTTGCATTCTTGAATTAATTAGTAATTTAGTGTTTTATAAAAATGGAAAATCACAAAAATGGTTTATTTTGCATTGTTCAATTTTTAGATTTGAATTGTGGTAATAATTATTAGGGTAATTAATTTAATTTTCTAGGATAATTTGGTTTAGGAATTAAGTTGGGTTTTGTTTTATTTTCATTTTTAGAAAAAGAAAAGGAATTAAAAAGAAAATTAAAAGGAAAAGGAAAAAAGGAATTGAAAGAGGATTGATAATTTGGGCTGCTTCAAATTAAAGTTGCACAGGCCCAAGTCATTTTTCCCCCAAGACCCGGTCAAGCCCAGTCCAGCTCCACCTGCTTTACCCGGTCCAAGCCCCAGTTCTGGAGACCCATGAAACGACGTAGTATAGGGATAGTACTACGTCTTTTAGAGCTCGCTGGTGTTGAGTCGATCCTGGCCCTCTATTTCATTCCATCTGACGGCTATAGAAAATACCCCTATTTCACATAAAGCTGTCCAAACGACCAAACATAACCTAAGACCCCTGGTTATATCGTCTCTGTCACTCTCATCTCCCACCACCGTCCGCCGCCACCGAAAATCGCCAGCGGCAACGGTTGATCTCCAAACTCCATCGAAATTTGACCAGACAGTCCTTATTGCCTCCTCATTCCAAATCCACGACCGGTTTTCTCCAAAAGTCACCCGATTCTTGTGATTTTCAAATCTCGGAAGGTAGAAAATTCGAGGTGTTCTACTTTCCTTGATTTTTCCCCTTACTTTGTTTCTCTATGGTGATATCACGTGGGATTAGTTGGTTATTTAGTCGATTTCAAGGTCCGTCAGGCAGCCAGCTTTTGGGCAAGCAATCCGTGTTTCATGTTTCCAGTCCATCTCATTTCAGAGTAGGTGTTGAGGATTGTGATATGGAGCATTAGCCATCGAAGAAATTCCGGTTAATGCTCATGTTACAATTCTCGCCATTTACTGGACCTGCTTTAGTCATTGATTTCTCTGAATCGTCAATACTTTGGTAGAGCCTGGTACATCTTTCCCTTCTTTACTGTAATTTTTAGTTTTTTCTTCTTTCGTTGCTCGTTATCTTAGTTTGGTTTCAAGCATTAATTCTTGTGTTATAAATCAGCATTAGTAGTTTGGAAAATCATTATTTGTTCATGATGATTTCTTTTTCTTTTCTGTTTATGCCTTTTCATTTTTTTTATTTTTGTTTTTTTCTTGTTGTTTGTGTTTGAAAGTTTCGTTGTTTATAGCTTTGGAGTTATTGTAGTTTTTATCATTTTTGTTCTATGAAATTGCGCTGTTTTTTTCTTTAATTACGTTTGGGCTTTGTATAGAGGAAGCCCATAGTGGGGAAGGGGAAACTCTGGTAGCCAGCATGGTTTAGGCCTGCATGCGGTTTACTTGGCCCGTATTTGATTCTAGGGGTAAATAACAGGGCTGTCAATGGTATTTTTGGGTAATTGCTTATGGGAATCTTTGTTAACTGAATTGAGAAGCTTCAAGGAAGCTAGGTGGGGGGTTTAAGTTGATTTTCAGATTTTTAACCAAGGCTATCTAGGCAAAAACAAAAATTGAAAAAGGGGCAAGGTGTAAAATCTGAACCTTGAGTACTACCCTACTTTCCTTGCCTATAAAGACACTCTTACTTGGGAAGGAAGGCAGAAAGGAATAGATAAAAAAAACAATCAGAAAATCAGACGATGGAAAAATTGGAGGAAATACTGTTTCATTGAAATTTTTGCTTAGAACTTTGAAGTTTTTTTTTATTGCTGAACAATAACTGATTCTATTTGAGGTTGAAAATTGTTTGAACTTGGGTAGTGAAAGATCTGTTTTAAGTTGGTTGATTGGTTTCTTTCTTCTGGATTGATTTCATTGCTGGTTTTGGTTGAATATGGGTGGATTTCTCTTACTGCTGATTCTCCATTTCTACTATCCCTCTTTTATCTCCAGGTGTCTCCTTAGTCCAGAAACACTGACTAAATGCTGATTATGTAAATCAAGTGGGAATCCGATGGAATAGAAGTTGTGTTTGCCTTTGTTTTTCTCTGTTTTCTTATTGTTTAGTACCATGCAGTAGATCTGTAATGGTAGGTGTCAAATGAGCTGTTACTAGTATATTATAAAACATGGATTTGTGTTTGGAGTTAAAGGTTTGGTTTCAATGTTAGATAGCATGTTTGGAAGGTGTATGAATAGGTTTTGTAGATGTTTTTATGACATGTGAGCCATGGACTTTAATTATTCAGCTTCATGTTTGATTTTGTATTCTGGGTCACAGTTTTTTGTTAGTTTTCTGAAACTTTGCTGGTTTTAGTCTTGATATTTTGAAGTGCTAGATGTTGGCTTGTATATGTATTGATTCATGCAAATGCTGTTTTGTAAGCATGATTACTACTGGTTAAAGTTTAAGATACATGTTTGCTCAATAGGACACTTCACAGATTTCCCTCTACTGTCTCGTCTAGACTAAACCAACTTTCAAGTAAAATGATTGTTTTTGTGAAGTTAATTAAAGATTGATTTCAGTCGTGACGAACCAATGTTTGATATAGGGGCATTTGATCGAATTATTTATCTATCATTCCCTGTTAAGATAATTGCAAATGTGAAGTCAAACGGGAGTTTATGCATATGTGTTTGGGCTCAGATTAAAAATGGGTTTTGCTTCATGTTAGTTTATTCCAAATGTGTTAATTTCGCTGCCTCTTCTTCTTGCTTTCACATTGAAATCATGGTTTCAAAATCAAGGTCAAGGCTGAAACCATTTCCCCAAGACCACTAGTAAATAAGGCATCACGTATATATGGATTAGAACAATGCGAATGAAATGTCACTTGGGGGGGGGGGAGTTTGTTTTGCATTTAAATGGATCATGATCGTAGTTCAACTAAGGAGAGCCATAATAGGTGAATTATTAGTTTATGGCCCTCACGAGTTAGTATCAAAACCCGTTAATTAGACTAATTTGAGGTGTGCCATGCCAAACAAAAAATGACAATTGCATGGCCCTTGCTTAATTAATTTTGATTTAATTCTTAGAGTACGAGGTGTGCCATCTAGTGAAATTTCTATGGCCCTCGCAAAGTTGCAAGTGCAGAGCTGCTTTAGGCGTGTTATTTTAATAATCTACCTTCCTAAACTCGGGTGCACATTTATGTGACCCAAATCCAAATATCAACGATGTTAAAATATGTCAAAAACCGTGGGTGCATCTATGTGACGTGGTTCAAGACGTATTTTAAATGACGTTGCAATCTTCCTTAAAAATGATTAAAAGTGGTTAATTAGTTAAAATCGAACCATAGGCTAAAATATGTATTAAACTCAGAAAATAAATCAATTATAACAGTTGAGTGATCGTGCTAGAACCACGGAATCCGGGAATGCCTAACACCTTCTCCCGGGTTAATATAATTCCTTACCCAGATTTCTTGTGTTCACAGACTGTAATACAGAGTCAATCTTTTCCTTGATTCCGGATTTGAACCGGTAACTTGGGACACCATAAATTATCTCAAGTGGCGAATCTGATTTTTAACAAAATAATACCGTTTCGATTGTCACTTTAAGTTGGAAAAAACTGCCTTATATACACCCTTCTAGGGGATGTAGTAAAAAGGAGGTGTGACAGCTCTCGCGACTCTGTTGGGGACTTGAACCCAGAATCTCTGGTTCAGGGTTCAGAATTCGAGCTTAGATGAATTGTTATATTTGGCTTTATCTGTTATCTGATTACATGCTTGTGCCTAATGTGTTGAAAGATGCTTTTACCACTTTGATATTATCTGAACTGTATATAAACTGCTACGAAACCCTTCTCTTCTCATCTTCGAGGATGTGCTCACTGGTCGAGACTCCCTATTTTGTTAGTGTCATACCTTGATATAATAAAGAGGCTCGGACAAGTTACTAAACCGGATGGCCTTTTGGTTCCTGGTACGTAGCCCCCTCCTCGGCTCGAGTTGTCCGCTCGGGTACACAGTCTAGCACACATACCCAGGTTTTTGAACCTAGAATAACTCAGCCTCATGCCGTATCCCTAGTAGGTACGTTTGTTTGCATCACGTGCATTTGACTTTGGAGACTCAACACAAGGATTGGGTCTGTCTAGGACAGGTGTACCCGAAATATAAAGACCATTATGATGCATCATACTTGCTACTTGCGCATTCATTTTCTTCGGATTTGCATGTTGACCGGCTTATAAGGAAAACTTAGATGGTTGGGAGGGATAAGTGCCTGTTTTGGAAAACCAATGTCCCAAAACTTACCAAAACTCTGCCGAAATTTCGAAAAAAAAAGAATTTTGTAGTTTTCAAAGAAAAAAAAAGGAAAAATCTTTGTGTTTTAGAAAGGAAAAATAGTTGGTTTTATTTTGTCAAAATTGCCTGAACTACGCCAGTTTGATTCTCACCGGATGTGGGATACGTAGGCAACCCCCATCGGGTCCAACTCTCCTTTTACAAAATAGCCCAAAATGAACAAAAATCCTATTTTATTTTAAATAAGTAAGGTGATGCCGTTCTTGTCAAAAATAGCCGAATGTTCCCCAAAAGGACGCCGGAAGGCTATTTTTGCAAGAACAGCCGCCTTTGGTCTCCTTTTTATAATTTTGGTCGGTTAGCAAGCACAACCTTAAAATCTTCCTTCGGAAGTGCTGAAAGGCCATATTTGCAAAACTAGATTTTACTTTTGAAATGAAAATCTGAAAAAGTGTCAGCTTTATTTTTGAGTCAATTGAATCGTGATTTTTGCTTAACCACCCTAATAAATGTGCAGAATGAGCACAAGTCAGAATTTTCCAATAACAATCGTGAACAAGATCCCATTGGAGTTGCATATGTGGTGGGATGATCTGGGTAAATCGGGACAAAACACAGTCAATCTATACTTGGGAGGCCTCACGGGGTTGGTGAAGATCATTCCTAGGAGGGATATCATAAAGGCATTGGTTACTTTTCGGGACCCAGCCCACAACGTATTTTATTTCTCCGATTTTGAACTTACCCCAACATTGGAAGAAATAACCGGATATATTGGGGGTCCCAAAGTTCCTCTGAAACACCAGTACCTGATCTCTCCAAGGGCCGTAGCCGTACACAGGTTCCTAGATTCTTTGAAAATAAGTAGGGGGGTCCACAACCCAGACTTGGCAGTTGGTTTTTGTACTTTGTAGTTTATATGCAACAGATATGGTCATATAGGGGGGTTCAACAAGCCGAAAAACAAAATCTGCAGCAGAGGAAACCACCTTAAGTGGGAGGAACACAAGTGTTTTGCATTTATGGTAGTCTTTTTGGGACTTTTGGTGTTTCCTAGAAAGGATGGGAATATTGACATACGAGTAGCCGGGGTTGTCATCACTTTGCTTACTTAGGCCAACAACACCCTCGCACCCATGATAGTAGCTGAAATCTTCCGCGCTCTCACAACCTGCAAAGTTGGAGGAGACGTTATCGAGGGGTGCAACATGTTGCTACAGATGTGGATGATTGAAAACCTACGCCATCATCCTCAATTTATGAGTTATGGGTTGACAAAGAAAACATGCATAGAAGAATTTTATATGAGAGTTGATGGGATCAGCTTGCCGGAAGGGGTCACAGAGTGGTTAGCGCGCCTCCGTTCCATCACTGCAAACCAAATAGAGTGGACATTTAGATGGCTTCCTGTGGATAAGATCATATACATGCCAGCCACTGGGCCTCATTTCCTCTTGATGGGACTCAGGAGTATCTAGCCTTATGCCCCATATAGGGTTTTGAGGCAGATGAGGAGATGCCAAATAGTTCCGAGAGATGAAGATATTAGTGCCCAAGTAGTCGAGATCGGACCCAACGGTCAGTTTCATGAAGCAGCAGTCCGCCAAATTTGGAGTAAATGTCAATACTTAACAGCAAGTACCTGTGTACGTGACCGATCCAAAGGTGAAGTTTCACTGGGGTACCTGACTTGGTATAGAAGAGAAATTGAGTTTGGGAGGCCGGCCAAAAGACCTCATCTTCAGGAATTCGCTGAGGCGTCATAAGAACAATGGGCTTTGCTGGCCACAAAGAATGAGTACAAGGCCACAATAGGAAAGTTGAAGAAACAAGTAAACGTACTTCAATTCGAGAATAGCTTGCAAGCCGCAGCGAACGAAGGTGAAAAGAAAAAGCTAGCTATGGAAAACGAGGCCCTTCGAGCCCAAATTCAGGAAATGAAAGTAGCGGTAGAAAACCCTGCCCGAAGTGCAAAAGATGAAAAACTTATAGGTAACCTGAGGCAGAAAGTGAGCGACTATAGTTTTGATTTGAACAAAGCAGAAAGTGAACTAGCCAGGGCTCGAAAGCAATTGGCTAAAAACGCAGACGAACAAGCACGCCTGGTTAAGCGGTTGAAAGAAAAGTATGACAATGAGGCCGCGCGATTAAAGAAAAGGGTCATTTCCACGAAAAACAAAATGATCAAACAAGCGAAATATTTCAAGGTTGAAAGAGAACATTGTTATACAGCATTGGCACAATTAGAAATGGACTTACAACAACTTCAAGAGCAGAATCATGCGACCGAGCAAACTTTGGAAGCCATGGCCCAACAAATCGGGCATTTGTTGCAAGAAAAAAGAGTCATAAGAGAAAGAATTAGAACTATAGCTGATTACATTGTTGTGAAGTGCCAAGCCTGTGAGGATATGACTCGCACCTTCTTTGCGGCAGTGAAGATATTTGTTAAACAAATAATGAGTGACTAGGATTGGATTCAAAGGGATCTTGCATATAGGCCCGCGGCGAGACCGAATGATGTCCCGCGGACATCAGGAACATTAATGTATTCATGATTTTTCATTTGAGTCTGTATTTCCCTCTCCGTTAAAGTCTGTCAGTTGTTTTGAGTCTGTATTTTCTTTCTGTTGGAGTCTGACAGTAGTTTTCGAGTCTGTATTTTCTTTTGTAGGAGTATGATAGTCTATATTTGGAGTCGGTATTTCGTTCTTGCATCAGAGTCTGTTAGTTTCTTTTGGAGTCTGTTGGTTTTGAGTCTTTGTAATCAAAGAATTTGCTTTTTATGAAAATTGAAAATCCCAAAATATTTTACTATTTACTTTCACACTTATCTCCCAGAACTACGGTCGGTCTGATTTAAGCGGGGTCATGATACGTAGGCAATCTCCATAGTATTCGACCATAAAAAAAATAAGAAAAGAAAAGAAAAGAAAAAGAAAAAAAAAGAAAAGTCGGGATGACGCAAACAGTCGATCAAATGCATAATAGAAACGGTTAACTGTTTAGGTGCATTCATTTCCCAAAATATGTGGTTACCAATTTAATAAAGCCCTAATCACTAACAAGGTTGTTGTTGATATATTGATTCAGGCAGGTGGTTAGTTGATTGGCATTCTGGCAACTCACTCCTACAACACCCAATCAAAAGACAAGCTGAACATGGCCAATCAAGAACCGGAGACAAGTATTGTTGATCCGTCAAAGGATGTGGAATAATTGGATGTTAATGCGATGAAGGAAGATATGTATAAGTTAAAGCGGCAAATGACTGAAATGTACCAGGCCTGGGAAAAGGGTCATCCGCCACCAGTTTATCCCGCCAACCCTGCTTATATCCCACCATCGGCCCAACCTTAGGAGCCTCCCACTGTGAACTCATCTCCAGCCTTTCCCCTCTACCAACAATGCTATGGCACCACTTCCCATACTTATCAAGCTCCACCACCCAAACAAATCCCATACCCTCCTCCACTAGTCACTCCCGTTTTTGTGGCACCTACATCTACTGCATTACACCGATCTTCTAGTGAACCTCTGTTCCAGACTTACGACAACCAGTATTATCCCCTTGAACCCACTTTCAAAGTTTCAGAATCATATTATTACACCCCTCATCTTGATCTCCCGGCAGAGACTGAGAAGCTACCCAAAAATCCCAAACATGAGGAGATGATCAAAAAGGTCAAAAGCTTGGAACAATCGTTCAGAGATATGAGGGGTTTGGGAGGTCAAGTAAGCGTAGCCTATAAGGATTTATGTCTGTTCCCAGATGTTCAGTTACTAACAGGGTTCAAGATGCCTAAGTTTTATCTGTACGATGGGCATAGTGACCCAGTAGCACACTTAAGAGGATTTTGCAGTAAGATGAGAGGGGCAGGAGGAATAGATGAATTATTGATGGCATATTTCAGCCAAAGACTGAGCGGATCGGCATTGGAATAGTTTACCAGACAAGATCACAATAAGTGGTACACATGGGACGATTTGGCCCAAGCCTTAGCCTGTCATTTTCAGTACAATCTTAAAATTATCCTAGACCATCTGTCATTGACGAAGATTGAGAAAACCTGGTGAGAGTTTCAGGGAATATGGATTCCGTTGGAGGGAGCAAGCAGCGAGGGTTGACCCTCTTATGAAAGAAAGCGAGATGGTTGATTATTTCTTGCAGGCCTTGGAGCCCACTTATTTTGGTCATTTGGTGTCAGCAGTGGGCAAGTCCTTTAATGAGGTTGTAAAAATGGGAGGCATGGTAGAAGAGGGACTCAAGTCTAATAAAATCATGAGCTACTCAGCAATTAAAACAACCACCCAGGCCATCCAAAATGGTACTGAGGGTGTACTCGGGAAGAAGAAGAAAGAGGATGTTGCGACAATTGAGTCAGGAGATTGGGTCGGATCCAGGGCCCTTCACATTATTATAACCAGCTTCGACCCTATCACCAAACTTACCACCACACTCCATATAGCCTACCATGACACTACTACCCATTGTCAGATCCCCATTTTTCTGTCCATCATGCACAAACATACACTCAACCTCCCGTGCACGCACAATGGCGTGCGCCAGTCCCACAAAATACATACCCAGCTCCACAAAATGCCTATCTACCCCCAAGAGCCTACCGAAATCCCCCTGGAATAGGTTTTCGGACAAATCAGGCCACCAAGAATGAGAGGTTGCAGAAGAAGAAGACTTTCACTCTATTGGGAGAATCCTATACCAGTTTGTTCCGCATGTTGAGACAATTGAGTATGCTAAGTCCGATTGAACCAAAATTTCCAAATCCTCCCCCGAGGAATCTTGATCACTCCGTGAGTTGCGAATATTGTTTTAGTGCCCTGGGGCACGACACAGAGAAGTGCTGGCAATTGAAAACAGCTATGCAAGAGCTCATTGATACTAATCGGTTTGAGGTCCAAGCTCCGGAGACACCTAATATCAATCATAACCCATTGCTAGCTCATCAAGAGACGAATATGATTGAGATAGTGCATAAGGAAGGGGAGCCTAAGAAGCCTTCGCAAACTGTCATGATGATTCGCTCCAGTGATGCCAAGCCGTTTGAAAAGTCAACAAGTGAGAAGTCCGCGATCAAGTTGAATGGGGCAAATAATGAACCATCTGTTGTGGTCAAGAAGGGGTCCTCAAGTGACGTCGTAGGGAAACATAAAAGAGCAAAAGCAGTTGTGCCAGGAGTGGCGAACAAGCCTGTTGTAATTATGGAAGGTGCCCGCATAGACCCTGTCATCATCAAGCCGGTAACTCAATTACCAATAGTCAATAACAGGGCGGTCCCGTCGAATTATGAACGAGTGACAGTGACTTACTAGGGGAAAGAAGTTAAGGAAGAAGTATGTGAGACCCATGGTTTGACTCGATCGGGGAGATGCTTTTCCCCCGAAGAGTTGAGAAAAGCTAAAAGCTCCAAAGACATCCCAGTATTAGCGAAAAAAGCTGTGACTGAGGAAGAAGCAGAAGAGTTATTGAGAAAAATATAGGTGCAGGATTATTCCATTATGGATTAGTTGAGGAAGACATCGACTCAAATTTCATTATTGTCATTATTGATCCATTCAGACGAGCACCGTCAGGCTTTGATGAAGATCCTGAATGAGGCCCACGTTCCTGGCAAAATCTCAGTAAACTACTTGGAAAAGATAGCTAACAAGATATTTGAAGTTAACAGAGTTACTTTTTCTGATGATGAGCTACTCACGGAGGGTACCGAGCACAATAGAGCCCTCTATCTGACAGTGAAATGCAAAGACTCTGTGGTTACTCGGGTGTTGGTTGACAATGGTTCCAGCGCAAACATTTGCCCTCTCTCCACTCTGAACAAGTTGAAGGTGGATGATGAAAGAATTCACAAGAATAGTATCTGCATTCGGGGATTCGATGGTGGAGGGAAAGATTCAGTCGGGGATATAGTGCTTGAGCTTACGATAGGGCTAGTTGAATTTACCATGGAATTCCAGGTGCTCGATGTGGCTGTTTCTGACAATTTGTTGTTAGGTCGACCCTGGATTCATGCTGCTAAGGCGGTCCCGTCGACTCTGCATCAAATGGTCAAGTTTGAATGGGATAGACAGGAAATCGTTGTGCACGATGAAGATAATTGGCGTGTTCCCAACGATGTCGTTGTTCTGTTCATAATGTTCGAGGACGACAAGGGGCCATGAGTTTATCAGGTTTTTGACACAGTATCGGTAGATAAAATTCTATAAGGGAAGTGCGTTCCAACCCCGAGGGTAGCTGTCGCATCAGTCATGGTAGCTACCGAAATGTTGAAAAATGGTTTTATAGCGGGCAAGGGTTTGGGTGCATCTCTGCAAGGTATCGTACAACCAGTTTCTCTTCCTAAAAACTTAGATACATTTGGTTTGGGATTTAATCCCACAGTCGCAGACGTAAGAAGAGACAGAAAAATGAAACAGAAGGCATGGGCCCTTCCAAAGCCGGTCCCGCATATTTCTAGATCATTTGTCAAGAAGAGCCAGAAAAATGAAACAGAAGGCATGGGCCCTTCCAAAGCCGATCCCGCGTATTTCCAGATCATTTGTCAGGCCTGGTACCAGAAAGTGCCCAGTAACGATGGTTCCCAGTTCAATGGTTGATATGGATGGAGATTTGATTGAAAAGTTCGAGAGGTTATTCGCCGATGTGAACGTGTTAGAGGCTGGAGAGGGTTTGAGTAAGGCGGGTGTGCAATTTGTTGGGCCCAGTGCAAAGATTAACAATTGGGAAGCTACTCCTCTCCCCACCAGGAAGGAGTTTTGGTAGTTTGCTTTGATTTTCTTTCAGTTTATCTGGATTACTCCAGGGTTGTAATTCAGATGCTATGTTCCGTCTGTTTAGATGTATACACCTTGTTATCTTTAATTTCAATGAAATGCAATTTCCCTTTTTCTTCCTTACTGATAGTTTTATTTTTGTTTTTCTTTTCTTCCTTGTACAGTTCTTTTTATGCTGGCTTCAATGATATGACATGCATGAGGAATCTCCGGTCCAGTCTTATAAGGCAATCTAATTCTGAAATAGTAATTCAAGAAATAGAGTGTGATGGTGAATCAGAATATGACGAGGATGAAGCCTTTGAAGAGATTAGTAAATAATTAAGCCATTTTGAAGAAAAACCCAAGCCTAACCTGAGTGATACAGAAGCAATCAATTTAGGGGACCAAGATAATGTTCGGGAAACTAAAATAAGTGTCCATCTTGAACCACAACTCAGAGAGGAGATAATTAAAGCATTGTTCGAGTATAAAGATATTTTTGCATGGTCCTATGATGACATGTCGGGTCTAAGCACTGACTTGGTGGTTCACAAATTGCCCACTGACTCGGCATTCCCCCCTGTCAAGCAGAAGCTGAGGAAATTTAAAACTGATATGAGTGTAAAGATTAAGGAAGAGGTCACCAAACAGTTTGAGGCCAAGGTCATTCGGGTCACCCGGTATCCCACTTGGTTAGCCAATGTTCTGCCTATGCCGAAGAAGGATGACAAGACTAGGGTGTGTGTCGATTACCGAGATCTCAACAAGGCGAGCCCCAAGGATAACTTCCTATTGTCGAACATCCATATATTGATCGATAATTGTGCCAAACATGAGATTGGTTCTTTTGTGGATTGTTATACGGGCTACCACCAAATTTTAATGGATGAGGAGGACACAGAAAAGACGACATTCATCACGCCATGGGGAACGTACTACTATCGGGTCATGCCATTTGGTTCGAAAAATGCTGGGGCAACCTACATGAGGGCAATGATGACCATATTCCACGACATGATACACAGGGAGATCGAGGTTTATGTGGATGATGTGATTGTAATGTCTTGAAAGCAGTCTGACCATGTCAGAGATTTGAGAAAGTTCTTCCAAAGGCTTCGCAGGTACAATCTCAAGCTCAATCCCGCAAAATGCGCGTTCGGTGTTCTGTCTGGAAAGTTGTTGGGATTCATAGTCAGCCACCGAGGTATTGAATTAGACCCATCAAAGATCAAAGCTATCCAGGAATTGCCCCTCCAAAGAACAAAACTGAGGTAATGAGTCTGTTGGGGAGATTGAATTACATCAGCAGGTTTATTGCTCAGCTCACGACAACTTGTGAGCCTATCTTCAAATTGTTAAATAAAGATAATGTGGTCAAGTGGACAGATGAATGTCAGGAAGCATTTGATAAGATAAAGGGGTACTTGTCAAACCCACCTATGTTGGTCCCGCCAAAACCAGGGAGACTTTTCATTCTGTATTTGACGGTCTTGGACAATTCTTTTGGTTATGTGTTGGGTCAGCATGACGTTACCGGCAGGAAGGAGCTGGCCATCTATTATCTCAGCAAGAAGTTCCCATCTTACGAGGTTAAGTACACTAATCTTGAGAGGACGTGCTGTGCCCTCACTTAGATGGCACAGAAGTTGAAGCACTATTTATCATCTTACACTACTTACCTCATCTCTCATTTGGATCCGTTAAAGTATATTTTTCAGAATCCTATGCCTACAGGGAGGCTCGCAAAGTGGCAGATTTTGCTCACAGAATTTGACATTGTCTACGTAACTCGGACTGCGATGATAGCACAAGCATTAGCCGACCATGTGGCTGAGAATCCTATGGATGAAGAATACGAACCTTTAAAGACCTATTTCCCTGATGAAGAGATAATGTACATTGATGAATTGGAACAGATTTCAAAGCCAGGATGGAAACTTTTCTTTGATGGGGTAGCTAACATGAAAGGCATTGGGATAGGAGCGGTACTTGATTCTGAAACAGGGCATCACTACCCTGTTACGACTCAGCTTTGGTTCTACTGTACTACAACATGGCTGAGTACAAGGCATGCATTCTAGGTTTGAGGATGGCTGTGGATATGGGTGTCTAGGAAGTCTTGGTCTTGGGTGACTCGAACCTTCTAGTGCACCATATTCAGGGATAATGGGGAACACGAGATTTAAAACTCATACCGTACCGACAGTGCTTGCAGGATCTTTGTCAACGGTTCCAATAAATAGAGTTCAGGCATATTCCAAGGATTCACAATGAGGTCGCCGATGCTTTGGCTACTATGGCGTCAATGTTGCACCATCCCGATAAGGCTTATATGGATCCTTTGCAAATTCAGATCCACGATCAGCATGCTTATTGTAATGTGGTGGAAGAAGAGCTAGATGGGGAGCCTTGGTTTCACGATATCAAGGAATACATCAGGATGGGGATGTATCCAGTACAAGAAACAGGTGATCAAAAGAGAACAATTAGGTGTTTGGCAAGCATTTTTTTTTCAGCGGAGGGATTCTGTACAAAAGAACTCCAGATCTTGGGCTGCTGAGATGCATAGATGCTAGGCAGGCTATAGCTATTATGACCGAAGTACATTGTGGAGTTTGTGGACAGCACATGAGTGGGTACGTGTTGGCAAAGAAGATTCTCCGAGCAGGTTATTATTGGCTCACTATGGAGTGAGATTGTATTAGTTTCACGCGTAAATGTCATCAGTGCCAAGTGCACGGAGATTTGATTCATTCTCCACTATCAGAATTACACACGATGTCTGTATCGTGGCCTTTTGTTGCATGGGGCATGGATGTCGTTGGGCCAATTGAGCCATCAGCATCAAACGGGCACAAGTTCATTTTGTTGGCCATAGACTACTTCACCAAGTGGGTAAAGGCTAAAACATTCAAGTTTGTAACCAAGAAGGCGGTGGTTGATTTTGTGCACTCAAATATCATTTACCGATTTGGGATACCGAAGGTGATCATTATAGATAATGGGGCTAATCTCAATAGTCATCCAATGAAAGAGGTATGTCAACAGTTTAAGATTACACATCGCAATTCCACCCCATATCGCCCCAAGGAGAATGGAGCAGTCAAGGAAGCCAACAAGAATATAAAGAAGATACTTCAAAAAATGGTGGAGGGTTCTAGGCAGTGGCATGAAAAGCTGCCGTTTGCATTGCTGGGTTATCGCACTACTGTCCGTACTTCAGTAGGAGCGACTCCTTATTTGTTGGTGTATGCCACCGAAGCAGTGATACCCGCAGAAGTGGAAATTCCATCCCTTCGAATTATCGCGGAGGCTGAGATCGATGATGATGAATGGGTCAAAAACCGCTTGGAACAATTGAGTTTGATCGATGAGAAAAGATTGGCAGCAGTGTGTCATGGCCAATTGTATCAACAAAGAATGACAAGAGCATATAATAAGAAGGTGCGTCCGCGGAAGTTTGAAGTAGGTCAGCAAGTGTCAAGACGTATCCTTCCACATCAGGCTGAGGCCAAAGGAAAGTTCGCTCCAAACTGGCAGGGTCCGTTCATCGTAACTAGAGTGTTGTCAAATTGCGCTTTGTATTTAACAGATATAGAAGGCAAGTGTGTAGAAATGACCATCAATTCCAATGCAGTCAAGAGATACTATGTATGATTTTCTTTGGTTAATTTATATTTGTTTCTACTTGGCATGTTTTTGAAGATTTGGAATGACGAAAGTATTTTGTTCTGCTATCTAAACACTTTATCCTTTGTTGCCCCCTTTGAGCCTTATTTATTTTCTTTCATACCCCTCTTTCGGGATCAGTAGCAAATATCAGAAACACCAACGTGAAAGATAAGTAAAAGAAGAAGAGAAAAAAGAGAAAGAAAAAAAAGAAAAGAGAAAAAAAAAATAAAAGAGAAAGAAAAGAATGAAAAGAGAAAGAAAAAAGAAGAAGAACAAGAAAAACAACAAAAAGAGAAAAGGAAAGCAAAAAAGAGAAAGAAAAGAAAGAGAAAAGAGAAAATCACAACAACAAAGTAATTCCTATGACATGAACTACGTCCGACCTGATTCCTTTTAAGGATACGTAAGCAGCCTCACGGTTCGGTCTCATCAAAATAAAAGTCCAAAAGTCCCCAAACAAGAAACTGGGGCAAAAGTTGTGGTTGTTGTTAGAAATCTGATTCTGAAGGTTGTTGTTTTGAGCCTTTGATATCCTTTCTTTCTAACCTTATCCAAAAGCCCATATTACGGTCCAAAGAAAGACCTTCCGATCAGTCTTCGAGAGATGCCAAGTCAAGCAAGTGGAGGTGATTCATATCAAGGGTAACACTTTGGTCCAAGCAGAAAATATTGAAAATGAGAGAGTCTTATTGGTGAAAACCCTCACGAGCACCATAAGGCGACGAGAGCTGAGAGAAATTAAAAATGAGAGAGTCTTATTGGTGAAAACCCTCACGAGCACCGTAAGGAGAAAGTGAGTTGAGAGATGAACAAATGAGAAAGGCTTGTTGGAGAAGACCCTTTAGGGCACCGCATGTCGAACAAGGTCAAGGTTTTTGTGAAGAAATCAGGTTATGGAAACTCCAGGGCAGCAAAGTATGGCAACTGAAAGTTGATTGGTCGGACAGATTGGGCCGACTAATCCGAAATGCATGTCATGATCATTGGTGCCAGCTGCTCCACTCAGATAAGTCTCTTTTCTTTTTCCTCTTCAGATAGTCTTCCAGTTTTGGATTTTCTTATCCTTAACTCTGAAAGTCATTGCATTTTATTTCTTTTGGGTTTATTTCTCTAAGATGTTCCCAATGTCAGTTCTGTTTAAGCAAATAAGAAGGAATTTTAAAGCTCACTACCATCTTCAAAAATTTCAAAGCACAGTGCGGCCAGAGTATACCGAAGATGGCATGATGTAAAGTGGGATAAAGTGCCAGCAAAAGTTCCATCGGCAGAATGATTTAGTAATTTCATGGGAGATGCAGAGGTTCAGTTAAAGGGGTCAGAGGTGTGAAACAACGGTTCGGGTATAGAACACCCGGGTCATCCGAAGTCATGGGGGTTTGAAAGTCAGTCGGAAAGTCAAGTGGTTCTTAGCCGGTGCAGAGGAAGCCAATCAAAACAAAGCATGACAGCGGAGAGGTCTTTAGCAAAGAATGCCATTAACTAAACATCACATTTTAAAGTGACAAGATTTTTCTTTTATTGAAACAAGGGCAGAAAATTTCGGTTGTTCCGGGGAAATCCGCCGTAGGGGAAAGGCAAGAATCATGACAGGTTTGATTCCTGATTCTCAGGTCCCGCCTGGATAATGGGATTTAATTTAAAAGTTCTCAGGACCCTCCTGGAAAATGGTACCTAGTTAAAATTCAAAACAATCACGAGTAGAAAAGTCTAGAATAAATGTACCCCTAGGAATATAAGTTTGTTTCAAAGTTTGCATGTTTAAGATAGGATTCAATTAAGAGTTGTCAGGACCCTCCTGAACAATGAGACCTAGCTTTAAGATTTCGATTAGATAACAACATTTAACGTACGTTCTAGTGTAGGGTAATATAATTTAGCCGTAAGATTGTCACTTTTAAGATAATACTTGATTTTTAGTTTTCAGAACCCTCCTGGATAATGGGATTTAGTTTTAAGTTTTCAGGACCCTACTAGATAATGAGATTTAGTTTTAAGTTTTCAGGACCCTCCTAGATTATGGGGTTTAGTATTAAGATTTCAGGACCCTCCTGGATAATGAGATTTAGTTTTAAATTTCAGGACCCTCCTGGATGATGAGGTTTAGTTTTAAGTTTTCAGGACCCTTCTGGATAATGGGATTTAGATTCTAAATTTCAGGACCCTCATGGATAATGGGATTTAATTTCAAAATTTCAAGGCCATCCTGGATAATGGGGTTTAATCTTAAAAATCCTTAGGACCCACCTGGACAATGGGACTTAGTTAAAATTCAAATGTTCATGAGTAACAAGATCTAGATAGGCTCTACCTTGAGGAAATATAAGTTTGGCTTTGAAGTTTTCATGCTTAGGATAAGATTCATTTTCAAATTTTAAGGACCCTCCTGAATAATGGGACTTAGTTTAATACCTCTCTTAGATGCTAAGATTTAGCATAAGTTTCACCGTTAGGAAGTTGAATTTAGCTCTGAAATTTTCACCCTTAAGATGAGATTTGATTTTAAATTTCAGGACCCTCATGGATAATGGGATTTAGTTTTAGGTGTTCAGGACTCGCTTAGATAATGGGATTTAGTTTTAAGGTTTCAGGACCCTCCTGGATAATGGGATTTAATTTTTTGTTGTCAGACCCTTAAGACTTTCTTAGATAACAAGATGTAGCAGGAGTAACACCTTTAGAAGCTATGATTTAGATTTTTAAAGCCATCATTTAACTAGGAGTTTTCAGGACTCTACTGGATAATGGGATTTAGATTTCAAATTTATAGAGATATTTGGTAACATGATTCAATAAACACTCACAGATGCGCCCAATCCAAACTGGGGCAGAAGTTTCTTTGTTTTTGTCTATTTTGTGGAAATCAGGTGCCCACCTGGAGAACAAGGGAATACATTTCAAGTTTTGGTAATCAGGCGCCCACTTGGAGAACAAGGGAATACATTTCAAGATTCAGCAATCAGGCGCCCACTTGGAGAACAAGGGAATACATTTCAAGTTCAGCAATCAGGCGCCCACCTAAAGAATAAGGGAATACAATTCAAGTTTGGGAAATCAGGCGCCCACCTGGAGAATAAGGGAATACATTTTCGAGTTCAGAAATTAGGCGCCCACCTGGATAACAAGGGAATACATTTTCGAGTTCAGCAATCAGGCACCTACCTGGAGAACAAGGGAATACATTTCAAGTTCAGCAATCAGGCGCCCACCTGGAGAACAAGGGAATACATTCGAGTTTCAGCAATCAGGCGCCCACCTGGAGAACAAGGGAATACAGTTCAAGGTTTGGCAATCAGGCGCCCACCTGGAGAACAAGGGAATACAGTTCAAGTTTTGGCAATCAGGCGCCCACCTAGAGAACAAGGGAATACATTTCAAGTTTCAGCAATCAGGCGCCCACCTACAAGTCAACAGAAACCACAAGAGCAAGTTTGAAGTTATAGATAGGATTTTGTAATGCATAGATCATAGTCTAGGCTAGCTTCTATTATTTTATCATGATGTAATAAGGGGGTTCAGTACGCAGTAGCAGCAGCAGGAGCAGTGAAATCACAGCTTCATGGTAGTCCCAGCTACCAAACAGTCCTGAACTACATTGATTTGATTCCTTTTTAGCCAAGGATATGTAGGTAACCTCGGAAGCAGGGTGCGGTCAAATCTTTCTAAAATGCTTCCCACGGAGTATTCAAAACGGGCAAAAATCGCTCGTATCCGCTCACTTTATCTTTGCACGAAAACTCTTCGTGTTTCCGGGCAAAGAGGGGCAACTGTGAGCACGTGATTTTTACCTTATATGAATTGCTCCCATAAATTCAAAACAAAATAACTTCTTTTCATTATTTGCAATTTTGGTGGATTTTTTGGCATTTTTTGATAATTGTTTGCATTTTGTCTGTGCACTTTTATTTTTATTTAATTCATGAAGATACAAAAATACACTGCATTTGCATTTAGGATCTATTTGCATTCTTGAATTAATTGGTAATTTAGTGTTTTATAAAAATGGAAAATCACAAAAATGGTTTATTTTGCATTGTTCAATTTTTAGATTTGAAAGAGGATTGATAATTTGGGCTGCTTCAAATTAAAGTTGCACAGGCCCAAGTCTTTTTCCCCCAAGACCCGGTCAAGCCCAGTCCAGCTCCACCTGCTTTACCTGGTCCAAGCCCCAGTTCTGGAGACCCATGAAACGACGTAGTATGGGGATAATACTACGTCGTTTAGAACTCGCTGGTGTTGAGTCGATCCTGGCCCTCTATTTCATTCCATCTGACGGCTATAGACAATACCCCTATTTCACATAAAGCTGTCCAAATGACCAAACATAACCTAAGACCCCTGGTTATATCGTATCTATCACTCTTATCTCCCACCACTGTCCGCCGCCACCGGAAATCGCCAGAGGTGGCCGTTGATCTCCAAACTCCATTGAAATTTGATCGGACAGTCCTTGTTGCCTTCTCATTCCAAATCCACCACCGGTTTTCTCCAAAAGTCACCAGATTCTCGTGATTTTCAAATCTCGGGAGGTAGAAAATTCGAGGTGTTCTACTTTCCTTGATTTTTCCCCTTACTTGTTTCTCTATGGTGATATCACGTGGGATTAGCTGGTTATTTAGTCGATTTCATCGCCCGTCGGGTAGCCAGCTTTTGGTCAAACAATCCGTGTTTCAAGTTTCCAGTCCATCTCATTTCAGAGTAGGTGTTAAGGATTGTGATGTGGAGCATTAGCCATCGAAGAAATTCCGGTTAATGCTCATGTTACAATTCTCGCCATTTATCGGACCTTCTATAGTCATTGATTTCTCTGAGTCGTCAATCCTCTGGTAGAGCCTGGCATATCTTTCCCCTCTTTACTATAATTTTTAGTCTTTTCTTCTTTCGTTGCTCGTTATCTTAATTTGGTTTCAAGCATCAATTCTTGTGTTATAAATCAACATCAGTAGTTTGGAAAATCATTATTTGTTCATGATGATTTCTTTTTCTTTTCTGTTTATGCCTTTTCATTTTTTTTCTTGTTGTTTGTGTTTGGAAATTTCGTTGTTTATAGCTTTGGAGTTATTGTAGTTTTTATCATTTTTGTTCTATGAAATTGCGCTGTTTCTTTCTTTAATTATGTTTGGGCTTTGTAAAGAGGAAGCCCATAGTGGGGAGGGGGAAACTCTGGTAGCCAGCATGGTTTAGGCCTGCATGCAGTTTACTTGGCCCGTATTTGATTCTAGGGGTAAATAACAGGGCTGTCAATGGTATTTTTGGGTAATTGCTTATGAGAATCTTTGTTAACTGAAATGAGAAGCTTCTAGGAAGCTAGGTGGGGGGTTTAAGTTGATTTTCAGATTTTTAACCAAGGCTATCTAGGCAAAAACAAAAATTGGAAAATGGGCAAGGTGTAAAATTTGAACCTTGAGTACTACCCTACTTTCCTTACCTATAAAGGTACTCTTACTTGGGAAGGAAGGCAGAAAGGAATATATATAAAAAACAATCAGAAAATCAGACGATGGAAAAATTGGAGGAAATACTGTTTCATTGAAATTTTTGCTTAGAACTTTGAACTTTTTTTTATTGCTGAACAATAACTGATTCTATTTGAGGTTGAAAATGGTTTGAACTTGGGTAGTGAAAGATCTGTTTTAAGTTGGTTGATTGGTTTCTTTCTTCTAGATTGATTTCATTGCTGGTTTTGGTTGAATCTGGGTGGATTTCTGTTACTGCTGACTGCTGATTCTCCACTTCTATTATCCCTCTTTTATCTCCAGGTATCTCCTTAGTCCAGAAACACTGACTGAATGCTGATTATGTAAATCAAGTGGGAATCCGATGAAATACAAGTTGTGTTTGCCTTTGTTTTTCTCTGTTTTCTTACTGTTTAGTACCATGCAGTAGATCTGTAATGGTAGGTGTCAAATGAGCTGTTACTGGTATATTATAAAACATAGATTTGTGTTTGGAGTTAAATGTTTGGTTTCAATGTTAGATAGCATGTTTAGAAGGTGTCTGAATAAGTTTTGTAGATGTTTTTATGACAGGTGAACCATGGACTTTAATTATTCAGCTTCATGTTTGATTTTGTATTCTGGGTCACAACTTTTTGTTAGTTTTCTGCTGAAACTTAGCGGGTTTTAGTCTTGATGTTTTGAAGTGCTAGATGTTGGCTTGTATATGTATTGATTCATGCAAATGCTGTTTTGTAAGCATGATTACTACGGGTTAAAGTTTAAGATTCTTGTTTTCTCAATAGGACACTTCACAGATTTCCCTCTACTATCTCGTCTAGACTAAACCAACTTTCAAGTAAAATGATCATTTTTGTGAAGTTAATTAAAGATTGATTTCAGTCGTGACGAACCAATGTTTGATCTGGGGGCATTTGATCAAATTATTTATCTATCATTCCCTGTTAAGATAATTGCAAATGTGAAGTCAAACGGGAGTTTATGCATATGTGATTGGGCTCAGATTAAAAATGGGTTTTGCTTCATGTTAGTTTATTCCAAATGTGTTAATTTCATTGCCTCTTCTTCTTGCTTTCACATTGAAATCTCGGTTTCAAAATCAAGGTCAAGGATGAAATCATTTCCCCAAGCCCACTAGTAAATAAGGCATCACATATATATGGATTAGAACAATGCGAATGGAATGTCACTTGGGGCGGGGGGGGGGACGGGGGAGGGGAGTTTGTTTCGCATTTAAATGGATCGTGACCGTAGTTCAACTGAGGAGAGCCATAATAGGTGAACGATTAGTTTATGGCCCTCACGAGTTAGCATCAAAACCCATTAATTAGACTAATTCGAGGTGTGCCATGCCAAACAAAAAATAACAATTGCATGGCCCTCGCTTAATTAATTTTGAATTAATTCTTAGAGTACGAGGTTTGCCATCTAGTGATATTTCCATGGCCCTCGCAAAGTTTCAAGTGCAGAGTTGCTTTAGGCGCGTTATTTTAATAATCTACCTTTCTAAACTCGGGTGCACATTTATGTGAAGCAAATCCAAATCTCAACGATGTTAAGATACATCAAAAACCAACGAGTGCATCTATGTGACGTAGTTCAAGACGTATTTTAAATGACGTTGCAATCTTCCTTAAAAATGATTAAAAGTGGTTAATTAGTTAAAATCGAACCATAGACTAAAACATGTATTAAAATCAGACAATAAGCCAATTATAACAGTTGAGCGACCGTGCTAGAACCACGGAATCCGGGAATGCCTAACACCTTCTCCCGGGTTAACAGAATTCCTTACCTAGATTTCTGTGTTCGCAGACTGTAATACAGAGTCAATCTTTTCTTCGATTCGAGATTTGAACCGGTGACTTGGGACACCATAAATTATCCCAAGTGGCGACTTTGATTTTAAATAAAATAATCCCGTTTCGATTGTCACTTTTATTTGGAAAAAACTCCCTTATATACACACTTCTAGGGGGTGTAGCAAAAAGGAGGTGTGACAGCTCTGGCGACTCTGCTGGGGACTTGAACCCAGAATCTCTGGTTCGGGGTTCAGAATTCGAGCTTAGATGAATTGTTATATTTGGCTTTATCTATTATATAATTACATGCTTGTGCCTAATGTGTTGAATGATGCTTTTACCGCTTTGATATTATCTGAACTGTATATAAACTGCTACAAAACCCTTCTCTTCTCATCTTCGGGGATGTGTTCGCTGGTCGAGACTCCCTATTCTGTTAGTGTCATATCTTGATATAATAAAGAGGCTCGGACAAGTTACTAAGCCGGATGGCCTTTTGGTTGCCGGTATGTAGCCCCTTCCTTGGCTCGAGTTGTCTGCTCGGGTACACAGTCTAGCACACATACCTAGGGTTTTGAACCTAGAATAACTCAGCCTCATGCCAGATCCCTAGTAGGCACGTTTATTTGCATCATGTGCATTTGACTTTGGAGACTCAACACAGGGGTTGGGTCTGTCTAGGACAGGTGTACCCGAAATGTAAAGACCATTATGATGCATCTTACTAGCTACTTGCGCATTCATTTTCTTCGGATTTGCATGTTGACCAGCTTACAAGGAAAACTTAGATGATTGGGAGGGATAAGTGCCTGTTTTGAAAAACCAATGTCCCAAAACATACCGAAACTCTGCCGAAATTTTGAAAAAAAAAAGAATTTTGTAGTTTTCAAAGAAAAAAAAGGAAAAATCTTTGTGTTTTAGAAAGGAAAAATAGTTAGTTTTATTTTGTCAAAATTTCCCTAACTACGACAGTTTGATTCTCAGCGGATGTGGAATACGTAGGCAAACCCCATCGGGTCCAACTCTCCTTTTGCAAAATAGCCCAAAAAGAACAAAAATCCTATTTTATTTTAAATAAGTAAGGTGATGCCATTCTTGTCAAAAATAGCCGAATGTTCCCCAAAAGGACACCGGAAGGCTATTTTTGCAAGAACAACCGCCTTTGGTCTCCTTTTTAAAATTTTGGTCGGTTAGCAAGCACATCCTTAAAATCTTCCTTCGGAAGTGCTAAAAGGCCGTATTTGCAAAACTGTATTTTACTTTTGAAATGAAAATATGAAAAAGTGTCAGCTTTGTTTTTGAGTCAGTTGAATCGTGATTTTTGCTTAACCACCCTAATCAATGTGCAGAATGAGCACAAGTCAGAATTTTCCAATAACAATCGTGAACAAGATCCCTTTGGAGTTGCATATGTGGTGGGATGATCTGGGTAAACAGGGACAAGACACGATCAATCTATATTTGGGAGGCCTCACGGGGTTGCTGAAGATCAATCCTAGGGGGGACATCTTAAAGGTGTTGGTTACATTCTGGGACCCAGCCCACAACGTATTTCATTTCTTGGATTTTGAACTGACCCCAACATTGGAAGAAATAACCGGATATATTGGGGGTCCCAAAGTTCCTCTGAGACACCAGTACCTGATCGCTCCAAGGGCCGTAGCCGTACACAGGTTCCTAGACTTTTTGAAAATAAGCAGGGGGTCCACAACCCAGACTTGGCAGCTGGTTTTCCTACTTTGCAGTTTATATACAACAGATATGGTCATATAGGGGGGTTCAACAAGCCGGAAAACAAAATCTGCAGCAGAGGAAACCGCCTTAAGTGGGAGGAACACATGTGTTTTGCATTTATGGTAGTCTTTTTGGGACTTTTGGTGTTTCCTAGAAAGGATGGGAATATTAACATACGAGTAGCCGGGGTTGTCAGCACTTTGCTTACTCAGGCCAACAGCACCCTCGCACCCATGATAGTAGCTAAAATCTTCCGTGCCCGCACAACCTGCAAAGTCGGAGGAGACTTTTTCGAGGGGTGCAACATGTTGCTGCAGATGTGGATGATTGAACACCTATGCCATCGTCATCAATTTATGAGTTATGGGTCGACAAAGAAAACATGCATAGAAGAATTTCATGAGAGAGTTAATGGGATCAGCTTGCCGGAAGGGGTCACAGAGTGGGTAGCGCGCCTCCATTCTATCACTGCAAACCAAATAGAGTGGACATTTGGATGGCTGCCTGTGGATGAGATCATATACATGCCAGCCACCGGGCCTCATTTCCTCTTGATGGGACTCAGGAGTATCCAGCCTTATGCCCTATATCGGGTTTTGAGGCAGTTGGGGAGATGCCAAATAGTTCCGAGAGATGAAGATCTTAGTGCCCAAGTAGTCGAGATTGGACCCAACGGTCAGTTTTATGAAGCAGCAGTCCGCCAAATTTGGAGTGAATGTCAATACTTAACAGCAAGTACCTGTGTACGTGACCGATCCAAAGGTGAATTTTCACCGGGGTACCTGGCTTGGAATAGAAGAGAAACTGAGTTTGGGAGGCGGGACAAAAGACCTCATCTTCAGGAATTTGTTGAGGCGTCACAAGAACAATGAGCTTGGTTGCCCACGGAGAATGAGTACAGGGCCACAATAGGAAAGTTGGAGAAACAAGTCAAAGAACATCAATTCGAGAATAAGTTGCAAGCCGCGGCGGACGAAGGTGAAAAGAAAAAGCTAGCTAAGGAAAACGAGGCCCTTCGAGCCAAAATTCAGGAAATGAAAGTAGCGGCAGAAAACCCCGCCCGAAGTGCCAAAGATGAAAAACTTATAGGTAACCTGAGGCAGAAAGTGAGCGACTATAGTTTTGATTTGAACAAAGCAGAAAGTGAACTAGCCAGGGCTCGAAAGCAATTGGCTAAAAACGCATATGAACGAGCACGCCTGGTTAAGCGGTTGAAAGAAAAGTATGACAATGAGGCCGCGGGATTAAAGAAAAGGGTCATTGCCACGGAAAACAAAATGATCAAACAGGCGAAAGATTTCAAGGTTGAAAGAGAACATTGTTATACAGCATTGGCACAATATAAATGGACTTACAACAACTTCAAGAGCAGAATCTTGCAGCCGAGCCAACTTTGGAAGCCATGGCCCAGCAAATCAGGCGTTTGTTGCAAGAAAAAGGAGTCATAAGAGAAAGACTTAGAACCATAGCCGATTATATTGTTATGAAGTGCTATGCCTGTGAGGATATGACTCGCACCACCTTCTTCGTGGCTGTGAAGATATTTGTTAAACAGATAATGAGTGACTTGGATCGACTTCAAAGGGATCGTGCATATAGGCCCGCGGCGAGACCGAATAATGTCCCGCGAGCACCAGGAGCATTAATGTATTCATGATTTTTCATTTGAGTCTGTATTTCCTTCTCCGTTAAAGTCTGTCAGTTATTTTGAGTCTGTATTTTCTTTCTGTTGGAGTCTGTCAGTTGTTTTCAAGTCTGTATTTTCTTTTGTGGGAGTATGATAGTCTATATTTGGAGTCGGTATTTCGTCCTTACATTAGAGTATGTTAGTTTTGAGTCTTTGTAATCAAAGCATTTGCTTTTTATGAAAATTGAAAATCCCAAAATGTTTTACTATTTACTTTCACACTTATCTCCCAGAACTACGCTCGGTCTGATTCATGCGGGGTCATGATACGTAGGTAATCTCCATAGGATTCGACCATAAAAAAAATAAGAAAAGAAAAGAAAAAGAAAAAAAAGAAAAGCCGGGATGACACAAGCAACCGATCAAATGCATAATAGAAACAATTAACTACTTAGGTGCATTCATTCCCCAAAATATGTGGTTACCAATTTGTTAAAGCCCTAATCACTAACAAGGTTGTTGTTGATATACTGATTCAGGTAGGTGGTTAGTTGATTGTCATTCTGGCAACTCACTCCTACAACACCCGATCAAAAGACAAGCTGAACATGGCCAATCAAGAATCGGAGACAAGTATTGTTGATCCGTCAAAGGAGGTGGAAGAATTGGATGTTAATGCGATGAAGGAAGAGATGTATAAGTTAAAGCAGCAAATGGCTGAAATGTACCAGGCCTGGGCAAAGGGTCATCCGCCACCAGTTTATCCCGCCAACCCTGCTTATATCCCACCACCGGCCCAACCTCAGGAGCCTCCCACTATAAACTCATCTCCAGCCTTTCCCCTATACCAACAATGCTATGGCACCACTTCCCATACTTCTCAAGCTCCACCACCCAAACAAGTCCCATACCCTCCTCCACCAGTCACTCCCATTTTTGTGGCACCTCCACCTGCTGCATTACACCGATCTTCTAGTGAACCTCTATTCCAGACTCACGACAACCAGTATTATCCCCCTGAACCCACTTTCAATGTTCCGGAATCATATTCTTACACCCCTCATCTTGATCTCCCGGCAGAGACCAAGAAGCTACCCAAAAAATCCCGAACATGAGGAGATGATCAGAAAGGTCAAAAGCTTGGAACAATTGTTCAGAGATATGAGGGGTTTGGGAGGTCAAATAAGCGTGACCTATAAGGATTTATGTCTGCTCCTAGATGTTCAGTTACCAGCAGGGTTCAAGATGCCTAAGTTTTATCTGTACGATGGGCATGGTGACCTAGTAGCACACTTAAGAGGATTTTGCAGCAAGATGAGAGGGGCAGGTGGAAGAGATGAATTATTGATGGCATATTTCAGCCAAAGTCTGAGCGGATCGGCATTGGAATGGTATACCAGACAAGATCACAATAGGTGGTACACATTGGACGATTTAGCCCAAGCCTTAGCCTGTCATTTTCAGTACAATATTGAAATTATCCCAGACCGTCTGTCATTGACGAAGATTGAGAAAAAGACTGGTGAGAGTTTCAGGGAATATGGATTCCGTTGGAGGGAGCAAGCAGCGAGGGACCCACCCTCCCATGAAAGAAAGCAAGATGGTTGATTATTTCTTGCAGGCCTTGGAGCTCACTTATTTTGGTCATTTGGTGTCAGCAATGGGCAAGTCCTTTAATGAGGTTGTAAAAATGGGAGGCATGGTAGAAGAGGGACTCAAGTCTAATAAAATCATGAGCTACTCAGCAATTAAAGCAACCACCCAGGCCATCCAAAACGGTAATGGGGGTGTACTCGGGAAGAAGAAGAAAGAGGATGTTGCTACAATTGAGTCAGGAGTTTGGGTCGGATACAGGGGCCCTTAACATTACTACAACCAACTTCGATCCTATCACCAAACTTACCACCACACTCCATATAGCCCACCACGACACTACTACCCACCGCCAGATCCCCATTTTTCTGTCCATCATGCACAAACATACACTCAACCTCCCGCGCATGCACAATGGCGTGCTCCAGTCCCACAAAATGCATACCCAACTCCATAAAATGCCTATCCACCCCCCAAGAGCCTACCAAAATCCCCCTGGAACAGGTTCCTTCCCAATCAGGCCACCAAGAATGAGAGGCTGCAGAAGAAGAAGACTTTCACTCCATTGGGAGTATCCTATACCAGTTTGTTCCGCATGTTGAGACAATTGGGTATGCTGAGTCCGATTGAACCAAAATTGCCAAATCCTCCCCCGAGGAATCTTGATCACTCCGTGAGTTGCAAATATTGTTCTAGTGCCTCGGGGCACGACACAGAGAAGTGCTGGCAATTGAAAATAGCTATTCAAGAGCTCATTGATACTAATCAGATTGAGGTCCAAGCTCCGGAGACACCTAATATCAATCAGAACCTATTGCCAACTCATCAAGAGATGAATATGATTGAGATAGTGCATAAGGAAGGGGAGCCTAAGAAGCCTTCACAAACTGTCATGATGATTCAGTCCAGTGATGCCAGGCCGTTCGAAAAGTCAACAAGTGAGAAGTCCACGATCAAGTTGAATGGGGCAAATAGTGAACCATCTATGGTGGTCAAGAAGGGGTCCTCAAGTGACGTCACAGGGAAACATGAAAGAGCGAAAGTGGTTGTGCTGGGAGTGGTGAACAGTCCTGTTGTAATTGTGGAAAGTGCCCGCATAGACCCTGTCATCATCAAGCCGGTAACTCAATTACCAATAGTCAACTGCAGGGCGGTCCCGTCGAATTTTGAACGAGTGACAGTGACTTACAAGGGGAAAGAAGTTATGGAAGAAGTATGTGAGACCCATGGTTTGACTCGATCGGGGAGATGCTTTGCCCCCGAAGAGTTGAGAAAAGCTAAAAGCTCCAAAGACAACCCAGTATTAGAGAAGAAAGCTGTGACTGAGGAAGAAGCAGATGAGTTCTTGAGAAAAATGTAGGTGGAGGATTATTCCATTGTGGAGCAGCTGAGGAAGACACCGGCTCAAATTTCATTATTGTCATTATTGATCCATTCAGATGAGCACCGTCGGGCTTTGATGAAGATCCTGAATGAGGCCCACGTTCCTGACAAAACCTCAGTAAACCACTTGGAAAAGATAGTTAACAAGATATTTGAAGTGAACAAAGTTACTTTTTATGATGATGAGCTACCCACAGAGGGTACCAAGCACAATAGAGCCCTCTATCTGACAGTGAAATGCGAAAACTCCATGGTTACTCGGGTGCTGGTTGACAATGGTTCCATCACAAACATTTTCCCTTTCTCCACTCGGAACAAGTTGAAAGTGGATGATGAAAGAATTCACAAGAATAGTATCTGCGTTCGAGGATTCGACGGTGGAGGGAAAGATTCAGTCGGGGATATAGTGGGGAGGGGGAAACTCTGTTAGCCAGCATGGTTTAGGCCTGCATGCAGTTTACTTGGCCCGTATTTGATTCTAAGGGTAAATAACAGGGCTGTCAATGGTATTTTTGGGTAATTGCTTATGGGAATCTTTGTTAACTGAATTGAGAAGCTTCTAGGAAACTAGGTGGGGGGTTTAAGTTGATTTTCAGATTTTAACCAAGGCTATCTAGGCAAAAACAAAAATTGGAAAAGGGGCAAGGTGTAAAATCTGAACCTTGAGTACTGCCCTATCATTCCCTGTTAAGATAATTGCAAATGTAAAGTCAAACGGGAGTTTATGCATATGTGTTTGGGCTCAGATTAAAAATGGGTTTTGCTTCATGTTAGTTTATTCCAAATGTGTTAATTTCGCTGCCTCTTCTTCTTGCTTTCACATTGAAATCTTGGTTTTAAAATCAAGGTCAAGGCTGAAACCATTTCCCCAAGCCCACTAGTAAATAAGGCATCATGTATATATGGATTAGAACAATGCGAATGGAATGTCACTTGGGGGGGGGGGTTCGTTTTGCATTTAAATGGATCGTGACCGTAGTTCAACTGAGGAGAGCCATAATAGGTGAACGATTAGTTTATGGCCCTCACGAGTTAGCATCAAAACCCGTTAATTAGACTAATTCGAGGTGTGCCATGCCAAACAAAAAATAACAATTGCATGGCCCTCGCTTAATTAATTTTGATTTAATTCTTAGACTAGGAGGTGTGCCATCTACTGAAATTTCTATGGCCCTCGCAAAGTTACAAGTGCGTAGTTGCTTTAGGCGTGTTATTTTAATAATCTACCTTCCTAAACTCAGGTGCACATTTATGTGACCCAAATCCAAATCTCAACGATGTTAATATACGTCAAAAATGTCGGGTGAATCTATGTGACGTGGTTCAAGACGTATTTTAAATGACGTTGCAATCTTCCTTAAAAATGATTAAAAGTGGTTAATTAGTGAAAATCGAACCATAGGCTAAAACATGTATTAAAATCAGATAATAAGCCAATTATAATAGTTGAGCGACCGTGCTAGAACTACGGAATCCGGGAATGCCTAACACCTTCTCCTAGGTTAACAGAATTCCTTATCCGGATTTCTGTGTTAGCAGACTGTAACACAGAGTCAATCTTTTCCTCAATTCGGGATTTTAACCGGTGACTTAGGACACAATAAATTATCCCAAGTGGCAACTCTGATTTTAAATAAAATAATCATGTTTTGATTATCACTTTAAGTTGGAAAAAACTCCCTTATATACACCCTTCTAGGGGTGTAGCAAAAAGGAGGTGTGACAGGTAGGATTGCTAATGAACATTTGTTGGATTGATAGATCCTATGAGCAGGATTTCTAATATGCATTTTAATGCCAACCCTATAGGCAGGACTTCTAATGCGCAAACACAAAATTAACACCATCAATGAAAATCCTATAGGCACGATTTCTACCCAGTTTAACAAAAGGAAATAAGAAAACCCCCCAGCTTTACTAAATATCCCCAAATCTGTTATTACAAAGTTATTACAGACCAAAATAGCAAATGACTTACATAATAGTAATGATACACTATAGGGAGCCTTTAGTAGGCCTAAATAAACCTGGGAACCAGGCCTTCCAACCATAACAACTTTGAGGCGCAACATAATGATTCATCTATAGCACATTAGAACCAGCTTTCTAGTGTGTCAAAGTTCCCAAGGGCCTCAGGAACCCAGGGCAATGCTCATACCAGAACCATACATTCAGAAGATAGCTCATAAGATATTGGAAAACCAATCCCCAATGTGTCAGAGTTCACAAGAGTCTCATGTGGACCCTGAGCAGTGCTCACACTGGAGTGGTTGAGAACATAAGGGACTAAGAGTGGGGGTTTTAAAATCAGTACATAAAAAGAGATAGGAGCAGGTTTTAAAACAGCTTGATTTCAGAAGAAACAAGGTTTAGAACACAGAGTTGCAGGCAGAACTGCACCGAACAAGGTTATGCTCAAACACATAGTTCAAGTAAGTTAAAAATCTGGTTAAGCTATATATTCATGCTAGTACCTAGGCCAATCATTGTTTAATCACAGAAGCAATTAGGCAAAATAGTTAAGTTGGCCAGACACATGAAGTAAGTAACCATACACAAATCTGTAGAGTTAGGATTAATGAACCAATTTCATGCTAATAGTATTATAGGGATAGTAAGTTCAAAACAAGTGTAAGATTAACAAGTAGTGCAGGAAACAAATTTAGACATTAGGCTAACTTATAAGAGGATTCGTATTATTCAAAATATCTTAATCCTAAGTCAATAGTGTCACTCATAGGACAAGATGAGATCATAGAATCATATAAAAGCGACAGAATCATACTTTGAATCAAAAAATGCTAGTCGAGCGAAGCATATAGAATGAAATTACTAAGGATTAGAGCATACCCATTATGTAAGAAAGCAAGTAAATATACCAAAATAGTTAAGTTTCAGAATATCTTGGCCTTGGCTTTCAGCCGGCCAAACTAGAGACAATTAGCACATAATCAGAATAAGAGAGTTTAAGTTTTTTTAGTGAGAGTTTGAGATTTCGAGTATGTCTTAAAGGGAGAAGGAGAAAGGGTTTAAATAGTACTCAATTAGGCAGAAAAATAAGGGAACAAATCAAACATACACAAATAAGGAATGAAAATAATTCTAGAATCAATTTGAAGTCGAGTTCAATCAATTAGCAGGACAAAACAACGTGTAATCAGGCAAGTACTACTTAGACTAAGGTAGGTATTATACATAATCAATCAACAGTAAAATGTTGGATCAACTAAGATAAGGAAGTAATGGGAACAAAGTAAATCGAGCAAAATAAGGAAACATCAGTACCATACAAGGAAGGAAAGATTAAAATCTCAGTAAAATATTTCAAAACCCTAATTTTTGGGTAAACCATAAAAGCAGTAGAGTAAAATACGGTAGACGAGAATATTCAAAAGGCAAACGCTAAAATCAGCACAATATCACATAATGAACCTAGACAAGAGTTTTAAAAAATAACATAATCAATTAAGATCTGAAAAAACCCTAATTTAAATAAACACAAATTGATAGAGCAATAAAGGCAAAGGATTGTTTGTTTTAATAAAAGAACATAGACAGAGAGTTATTAAAGAAAACATAAGATTTGAACCAAATCTGGTTCGATTAAAGAATGTTACAACCCTAGTTTACGTAAGTAAAAGATTTAACGAAAATAGGTAGATTTATGAGTAACAACGTGAATATAGACGAAACATAACATTAAGACAAACTAAAGCTTAACCAAATCTGGTTCGAATCAAGGATCTGAAAACCCTAACTTTAGGTTAGGTACGAGTCAATGGAAGATATGAAAATAATCGTACTCACATAGGAAAGCTAATGAACATGGATGGAAATGAGCAAATATCTAAACTGGATTTGATTCACAATAGGAGAGATCTGCTTGCCATGTTAGGCAATGAATTATTTAACACCATAAATGAGTAGCCAACAGCGAGAAAGGCTCAATAAGGTAAGAGAATCATTGACTGATTCCATCTTAGGTAATAAACAAAGGGGGTAACAGATGACGACACTAGGGTTTTGAGAGGAAGAAGATGAAGGAGAGGGAGTGTATAGAGATGCCAAGTTGGGGTGAAGTGATTTAGGGTTTGGGCAGATGGTTATAATTAAAAGGGTAAGGGTGTTGTGAGCTGTTGATCTTCAAAGATCAATGACTGTGATTTTAAAAAGGAAATGGGTTAGGTTTTTAAATGGGTACGAGTCTGGGTTAATGGGTATTGGGCTGATGTATTGGGATGGGGTAATGGTGTATACGACAAAATCAGAGGGTCCAATTTTTTGTCATTAAGGCATTTCGGGGGATTATCTCGAGACCTCGAGGCTGTGAGGTCTTGGTCGATCTCCCTCATTTGAGAATCGTTGACGCCCGGCCTAACGACAATGTTGGCCTTGGTCATGATGGGACTGGAGAGCTCCCTAGGCATGCAGCAAATACTAGCAAAGCTTGGTGTCATCTAGTTGTCCTATCCCCCTACTTTTGTAATTAATGATTTTGTACTATGTTGGAGTTCCCCTCCTATATAAAGGGGTCTTTGACACTTTGTAAGGGTTTGGCCATTTCTCCAATTGCTCTACAAGAAATACAAAAAAACATTCTCTTTGCTCTCTCATACATTCTTGATATTATTGCTTCCATTTATTGTCTTCATACTTGTTCTTTAATTAGTGTCTATCATTGGCCATAAAGAGCCTTCGTCGATTATTTCATAACTGTTGGTCCTACCCCGATCACCCACGATAGCTCGAGCCCGAGCCCTAGCATCAGCCTCAAAGCCCCAAATCGATAGGTCCGAGGCCCCGAGTAGCTAGCCTATCAGTTTGATTGCAGCTCCCTCCTTAATTCCATTTTGTCTTTAGATCTCATACGCTTAGCATCAACTACTTAACAAACTAGCATTAAAATAGGTCACGTATTTTTAGAGTCCCATCAACAAATTTAATTGTTATTACCATTTTCACGGAAAACAGTTTGGCGCCCACCGTGGGGCTAAAAATAATAGTGATTATTTTCTTGCTGGTTTTGTCACGCAACACAAGTTATCTTTCACACTTTTTCTTGTCCAAAATCATCGATTTAAGTTCAATATGTCTAACTCAGTGAATGGAGGCAAAAACAACAATCTTGAGGACCATGGGGAAAACAGTGTGGCTGTTCCAGTTGTTGTTGTGTTACCGCAAAACCCTGGGAATGCACCGGAGCCAGTCCCTATGGATGTGGTCTCACGCGACGCCCAGTGCATCAAGATAAGCTCCCACACTGACAGGAGCGTGCACCAAGGGGATCAACAAGAAGCACGGTCACGTCCCAAAATCTGAGGAGCACGACCGGCGCTCAACCGAGTAAACCTGACTGAGCAAGCTTGTTAGGTTTCATTCTACCCAAACTAATTCATGAATAAATAAGAGATGGACCCCATTAATCATAGTTAGTAAGTATTTCATTAACAACTTCCAATTCATTTCTATTAGCAGCTTAAATAATAATTATCAAAATATTACAAGTTTTATAAATCTTTGCTAAACATCAATATTTCTATTTTAATTCCAATGCCCGACACTACCCACAACCTATCTACGGAGCCTCTAAACACAACTAAAGAGTAATGTAATATGGAAATGCGGGTAACAAGGCTACGACTATACCTCAAATACAAAGTACATGATGAACAGATGAAACAGGACCCCGAAACGAAGTGGAACTCACCAAGTCAGCTGAAAGGATGATGCGGCACTAGCTGCGACCAACACTGCCTGCTATAGAAACACCTACATCCATTAAAGACGTATTGCCCCCGACAAAAGGGACGTTAATGCCATCGAATAACACTAGTATGTATAACTAAACACCATCTACTTAGAAAGCACTTTCATACAAGAATAAGAAATCACAAGTATAACTCAAAACTTTAAAAGATCACCACATTATCAAGTAAAAGAATCATACAACTTTCACATCATTTTCCCATAGCTTTTAGTTTGGGGCATTTCACACAATTCATAATTTGTTCACAATACCACCGCTATCTTGAGCGGAGTCTGATCTCGACCCGATCGGCTAGGTTGCCTCATTTGAGACATATGCTTCAATCACAATCTCATTTCCTTCTTTTCCGGAATTCATTCACAATACCACCGCTATCTTGAGCGGACTCCGATATCGGCCCGATCGGCTAGGCCGCCTTTCCAAGGCATTGTTCCCTTCACATTAGTCACTTCGTTTCACATATTTCATTTAATAGGCACTTGCGGCCCCAACTTATCACATTATCCTTAGCACTAGGCCACATTTTTACATCGTTCCCATATTCAACATTAGCTTTGCCACTTAATTTAAATCATAAGCACATATAAGACTTCACGTAGATGGCACAACAATGCAACTTCAATCAAAATTTAGGGTCTAAGCATTTCGATACATGATTCATATTCCATAATTCAAGTTTCACACTGTTCCCATTTTCAACATTTAATTTTCCACTTAAGATCATAGGCACATACGAAGGCAATTTAAATCATAAGCATAGGGAGGAATTCGTCAAGTTTGGCATATTAGTCCCAAAGTAACCTTGGCATGACATTTAGGCATTTAGCACATAGATCATGTTCTCCACACATCCTCTATTTACAAAGAATAACACATTAAACACATGAAGAAGTACCTACCATATACATTTTCATAATAATAATCCACTTAACATAACAAGTACCGTATCAATCACGTATCGAACTTACAACATTTACACGGGCACCGTGGAAGCTCAATTTCTAAGAGACGGGGTTTTAGCCATACATACCTCAATGGAGCTTTCCTTAAATCTCTACAATACACCAACACCTCTAGAAATAACAATCTATAAGGAGATAGCAGAATTATCCATGGTGTAACTCTCTTAGGAATTTCATCAAACACCTAACATGTGAAGTAGACTACAAGGTTTAGAAATGACAATTCCTTCCTCCCTCAACCAATTTTGACATGAACTACCCATTAGTTCTTTAACATCACATAATACAACTTATCCCCACATGCATGGCCTATTTCTGACCGCCACAACATATTTGAAACTTTAACCTATTACATGAAGTTTTGGAAGTAGGACTTACTTGGATGGAGGACAATCTGTGGTTATCTTCCTTGATTCTTGAAGACTTGAGCAAGATTTGGATGATTATGAAGTTAGGCCCCTCCTTTATCTCTCTATATGCTCTCATCTCTCTTTAAAATTAGTAGAAAATGACCCCAAAATGAACTCCAAAGCCTATATATTAAAATGGGGTCGGGTTATAAAAATAGGAAAAATAACCCTCCGAAACCGGGTCTGCGATCACAGAATGGACCGCAAAACAAGAATGTGGGCCGCATAATGCACCACAAAATAGGTGCCCAAAATTGGGCAACACTGGCCCAATTTGCGACAGATCTGCGATCGCAAAGTAAAAAATGCGACAGATTTGCGATCACAGATTTGACACAGGATCGCATTTTTCCAGCCTTTGGTAATTTGATCATAACTTTGTGTAGGAATGTCCAAATGACAAACGGTTTGAAGTGTTGGAAACTAGTCTCAAAGACCTTTCATTTGATAGGTTGTTAATCAAATAAAACCTTATACATATTTAGATATGCTTGTTCAAATTGTGGACTTATGCAAAATCATTTGGAATTTGAGCCTATTATGAGATTTTCCAATTTGACTTAGACTTAGGCCTCCCATTAGACCACACATTACACATTATAAGGCTTATACACCTATTTAACAAATCTAATTGATCCCCTCCATGTTAATAGCATATAAAATATTAAAATTAGCCTACCCGTCATCACAAAATCCTAAATTACTTAGCGAAATTTTCCGGGGCATTACATTCTCCCCCCTTAGGATCATTCGTCCTCGAATGAGGGGTATAGTCCGCCCCACCGCTTAACATAATATATCTCTTTTCTCATTTACCGCAAGTCCCTAAATTTTGACTAACTCCCACATTTTTCAGAAATTTCGGCAGAGTCTTCTTTGTAACTAGGAGTATCCACCTGCCAGAGAACCACCAAAAACCATCCTAAAAATACATCCACAACTCGATAAAGCACCACAATGTACATATCAATAACACGAACCTCAGCATTACAAGCACTGCATTATCATGATGATGCCTGGATATGGACTGCACATTTTTAAATCATAACACCTAGATGGTACCTTTCAAATAAAAACCAACTGCTATATAATCAAGAGAAAATATTTTATTTCCACAATACTCTCGGCCTTCAATGTGGCCTCTTATACCTACAAACATTGCCAGAACACATTCACTGAGCAATCACGACCCCCAAACTTACCTGACAAGGAAGACAAGTAGACACTCTTCATAGGCCAACTATCCATTACCTCCACCTTCGGTAATTTCCAACAGAATGATGCACAAGGGATTTGCAACTACATTCTTAGACATAGACATATGAAAACACAGAATGCATGGAGAACAACGATGGGGAAATATCATACTCATAGCACGACCTAAATGTGAACTACGCTTATGCAACCTTAATTATCAACTCACATAACATCTTCATGGGAAAATACTGCAACCAACCTGTTCGCCCTCATAAATTCTAAAGCTCCATGCGAACACTCACACTAAACCTTTGATGACCTTCAACGATTACCCTAAGATGTGCTATCCTGAACTGACAATAAACTACCTATTAAATATATGTGATCACACGGGGATGCTCCCTCTTTGACATGTTTGAATCTTCGATATCCAATATATTTACTTCAATGAGGAGCAACAGAGTTCAAGATCCGGCTGGAATTATTCAGGAACCCATTAATGCGATGAGTAGAGTATTTCACAAGGTTATATGCTAAGAGACACAAAGATTACTTACTAACAATACTGACATGGTTAATTATTGTGACGACATCAATTATTAGAAAATTAAGGCATAGGGATAACTTGCACATTGGCAATATGAACCATTAGGGAGGAATATTCAAGTACATGACTCAGTCGTTTTCTAGAGTGTAGAGAAAATCAATTTATCAAATATGAGAATACTATGGCACTTTGAATGCGATATGGGATTCAAAATATATGAAGTTGATTACACCCCTGACGTTATCTGACATAAAGAATCTATGCCACAAGCCCATGAGGATGAAAAGGAAGTTAAACACTTATGAGATTATCATAATTCAAATAGCTTAACCCTCCCTGACAATTGACCCTATATAAGAGAGCTAAATATACGATAACTTGTCTTCCAAATCAATATGCTCATGATATGTGCAAAAATCTGAAGGCATTTAATCTCAACCTTTCACGAGTAAAACCACATAGCTAGGACATCTGAATGTTGGGACGAAATCATGTATTGGTTAGAGGCATTCTAATGGTTAACATGATGCTTCAGGGAGAAAGACAAATGACACTCCTATCCACCTAGGAAGGTGCAATACCAAGGGTAGCAAAACTCACCTCACATAACAATGATATAGTCAATTATTCTAGAAGTCGGGTGAGCAGAAGGCCACATAACCCATCCAATCCGACCCATTTAAGACTTTTTGAAAAGGGGATGCACTTTGGTTTGAAATCACAGCAATATAAGCTTAAACTTAGGGGAAATAATTACTTTTGGAAACTATGTGACAAGCCCACGTAGCTCTAGAAAATCATTTACAATGGTGAGGAAGAACTTAAAACCATTACGAGTTGGTATCGAACAGGGCCTCAAACTGTGAAAGAATGAGACGTCTTAATGAATTTATCAGGAAAAAGTAACCTAGGTTATGTAGTCACAGGGACAAGCAGAGCAGGTAAATGAAAAGAAAGTTAGAGGGCCTTTGGAAGTAACCTTTACATTGTAACAACTAGGAAGGGTGGTAATATAAAGCGATTACGAGAAGCTACATTTTTGAAAGAAGATCTTTTATGAAGTCAAGTGATGTATATCTCCAGAATTCAAAAATCCAACTATGTTTGGCAACTCCACTTCATAATGAAGCACTACAACACACTTCTACACAACCAGCTATTACAAGCCACATTGGGAGATGCTATAAGACTTGACTGAGAGAAAGGCTTTGACATATGAATGTGTTACTAGGTGTATTTCTCCTTGGTCAACCCAAAACCAAAAGGCGAGACTTAGACTGATAAGCAGATCATTGGACTAGCATGGGTGTAGATAATCCATCATCGGAAGGAGATCATTCAATTTCAGCAATTGTGGCATGCTATCAACCCTTGATGAACTTGAAGTGAGGTGGGAACCCAATAAGATAGTATAAAATAATCAGGGAAGGTTTGCAGAAGTTCATAATGAGTCCCCCATGGATTTTGACTTGAGAAATACCCAGATGCCAATGAAAGACAGCAAACAGGAGAATCAGGCATTGTGCTACGATAACCTCTAAAGGTGCGCTTGGTCTTGATGGTGAGCCTAGTGAAGGTCCTTACAAGACATGAATTGTTACAATGACACATAGAAGGATATGTTCTCTCATGGTTATCGAACAAGTGTGGGAAAACTAGCACAATGACTTCACTAACTAAGGAACACAATTAACACGCGTTGTGGAGGTGTAAAGAGAAAATAAACATTTGTTATGAGCTGGACATGCTTTTACTACATTAACTCCCAATTGCAATACACGACCACGCCACGGGCAACCCCGATACTAATAACAAAGTGAGCTACTTATAACGGGATGTCCAAAGTGGACACAAAAGTTATACTAAGGTGGACACACAAGTTCTTCCTATGATGGGGATGTGAGGATCTTAATTTTTAGAGAGACTTTATGCACACAGTGACCATTTAGATTAACATGCAATCATGTGATAGGCGCTAAGGTATGCTCTTATGTTACTAGACATTAAGAAGCTTTCATGATGATACTCGCAAGAGAGTAGAGTGATTGTTCATATAAGCCATATACACAAGTGAGTAAAAGAGTGACTCGAGAAGGATCGCAACCCTGGGATGCTTTACATGGAACTCGGCACCACATAGGTAAACTTTATGACGGTGCATGCATAGGCACAAGTGGGCAAATATTGTCCATTTCAATAAGATATTCTATAAGAAATTCATCAGGTATTGTGCCTTGTTAAGAATTTAGGTAAAGCAAGTCGGAAGTATTAATCCTAGAGTGATAACTCCATTCAAGGACACGATTATAGAACTTAATTCCACAAGAATGTAAATAAGAAGATTTGTAATAGAGTGGATTTACGAATAATGCATCTCATTCAAAGAGTCGATACGTGCAATGTTTAGTTATTCAACACCTTGTTAAGACCATGTTTATGAAAATTCTTCAATATGGATACACATATACAATGAGTAGAAATTTTTAATTTGACTCGCTTAATAACTTTAGGTTGATAGGGCAAATAGTTTAATCTATACCACTCGACTCCATATCCCTAATGTACGTAGGTAACATACTGATATACTACATGATCTGGTTGGGTAGAGACATTATAGGAATAAGGGTACTCCCCGTAGCAACAAGTTCTACCAATTCCTCCATGGCTCGATACATTCTCCTAACAAACGGTTGGGCAATCTCCCTCATATTCAATGGTGGGGTCATTCCCTCTTCCTAAATCATGAATTACTCATCTTGAGATTAAGACATAGAATGGAAATTAGCTCCCTATCTTGAGCTCTACTGCACGATCTGGAGTATCAAAGAAGGGTGAAATTCCTAAATGTTCGAATAGCCTCCAACTTATAGTTGTGGTCAACTACACATCGATAAGAAGGACTCTACTGGACATGGCTCCGAGACATCCTAGGACACTTTAAAACCTTAGGATCTTATACCAAGTTTGTCACGCCCCAAAATCCGAGGAGCACGACCGACGCTCAACCTAGTAAACCCGACTAAGCAAGCATGTTAGGTTTCATTCTACCCAAACTAATTCATGAATAAATAAGAGATGAACTCCATTAATCATACTTAGTAAGTATTTTATTAACAACTTCCATTTCATTTCCATTAGCAGCTTAAATCATAATTATCAAAATATTACAAGTTTTATAAATCTTTGCTAAACATCAATATTTCTACTTTATTTCCAATGCCCGACACTACCCACAACCTGTCTACGGAGCTTCTAAACACAACTAAAGAGTAATGTAATATGGAAATGCCGGTAACAAGGTTCCGGCTATACGTAAAATATAAAGTACATGATGAACAAATGAAACAGGACCCCGAAATGAATTGGCGCTCACCAAGTTAGCTGAAAGGATGATGCGGCACTAGCAGCGGCCAACACTGCCTGCTATAGAAACACCTACATTCTTTAAAGATGTAGCGCACCTAGCAAAAGGGACTTTAGTGCCATCGAATAGCACTAATATGTATAACTAAACACCATCTACTTAGAAAGAACTTTCATACAAGAATAAGAAATCACAAGTATAACTCAAATCTTTACTCGATCGCCACATTATCAGGTAAAAGAATCATACAACTTTCACATCATTTTCCCATAGCTTTTAGTTTGGGGAATTTCACACTATTCATCATATGTTCACAATACCACCGCTATCTTGAGCGGAGTCCGATCTCGACCCGATCAGCTAGGTTGCCTCATTTGAGACATATGCTTCAATCACAATCTCATTTTCCTTCTTTTCCGGAATTCATTCACAATACCACCGCTATCTTGAGCGGACTCTAATCTCGGCCCGATCGGCTAGGCCGCCTTTCCAAGGCATTGTTCCCTTCGCATTAGTCACTTCGTTTCACATATATCATTTCATAGGAACTTGGGGCCACAACTTATCACATTATCCTTGGCTCTAGGCCACATTTTTATATCGTTAACATATTCAACATTAGCTTTGCCACTTAGGATAGTAGGTGCACACAAGAGCAGTTTAAATCATAAGCATAGATAAGACTTTACGTAGATGGCACAACAATGCAACTTCAATCTAAATTTAATGTCTAAGTATTTCAATACATGATTCATATTCCATAATTCACGTTTCACATTGTTCCCATTTTTAACATTTACTTTGCCACTTAAGATCATAGGCGCATACGAAGGCAATTTAAATCATAAGCATAGAGAGGAATTCGTCAATTTCGGCATATTAGTTCCAAAGTAACATTGGCATGACATTTAGGCATTTAACACATAGATCATGTTCTCCACACATCCTCTATTTACAAAGAATAACACATTAAATATACGAAGAAGTACCTACCACATACATTTTCACAATAATATTCCACTTAACATAACAAGTACCATATCAATCACGTTTCGAACTTACAACATTTACACGGGCACCATGGAAGCTCAATTTCTAAGAGACGGGGTTTTAGCCATACATACCTTAATGGAGCTTTCCTTAAATCTCTACAATACACCAACACCTATAGCAATAACAATCTATAAGGAGATAGCGGAAATCGATTAGTAACTAAGAAGATTATCCATGGTGTAACTCTCTTAGGAATTTCATCAAACACCTAACATGTGAAGTAGACTACAAGGTTTAGAAATGACAATTCCTTCCTCCCTCAACCAATTTTAACATGAACTACCCATATTAGTTCTTTAACATCACATACTACAACTTAGTCCCACATGCATGGCCTATTTCTGACCCCCACAACATATTTGAACCTTTAACCTATTGCATGAAGTTTTGGAAGTAAAACTTATCCGGATGGAGGACAATCTATGGTTATCTTCCTTGATTCTTGAAGACTTGAGCAAGATTTGGATGATTATGAAGTTAGGCCCCTCCTTTATCTCTCTATATTCTCTCAGCTCTCGCTAAAATCAGTAGAAAATGACCCAAAATGAATCCCAAAGTCAATATATTAAAATGGGGCCGGGTTATAAAAATAGGAAAAATAACCCTCCGAAACTGGGTCTGCGATCGCAGAATGGACCGCAAAACAAAAATGTGGGCCGCAGAATGCACCGCAAAATAGGTGCCCAAAATTGGGCAACACTGGCCCAATTTGCGACAGATCTACGATTGCAAAGTAAAAAAATGCGACAGATTTGCGATCGCAGATTCGACACATGATCGCATTTTTCTAACCTTTGGTAATTTGATCATAACTTTGTGTAGGAATGTCCAAATGACGAACGGTTTGAAGTGTTGGAAACTAGACTCAAATACCTTTCATTTGATAGGTTGTTAATCAAATAAAACCTTATAAATATTTAGATATGCTTGTTCAAAGTGTGGACTTATGCAAACTCATTTGGAATTTTAGCCTATTATGCGATTTTCCAATTTGACTTGGACTTAGGCCTCCCATTAGACCACACATTACACATTATAAGGCTTATACACCTATTTAACAAATCTAATTGATCCCCTCCATGTTAATAGCATATAAAATATTATAATTAGCCTACCCGTCATCACAAAATCCTAAATTACTTATCGAAATTTTTCGGGGAATTACATTCTCCCCCCTTAGGATCATTCATCTTCGAATGAGGGGTAGAGGCCGCCCCACCGCTTAACATAATATATCTATTTTATCATTTACCGCAAGTCCCTAAATTTTGACTAACTCCCACATTTTTCAGAAATTTCGGCAGAGTCTTCTTTGTAACTAGGACTATCCACTTGCCAGAGAACCACCAAAAACCATCCTAAAAATACATCCACAACTCGATAAAGAACCACAATGTACATATCAATAACACGAACCTCAACATTACAAGCACTGCATTATCACGACGATGCCTGGATATGGGCTGCACATTTTTAAATCATAACACCTAGATGGTACCTTTCAAATCAAAACCAACTGCTATACAATCAAGAGAAAATATTTTATTTCCACAACACTCTCGGCCTTCAATGTGGCCTCTTATACCTACAAACTTTGCCAGAACACATTTACTGAAGCAATCACGACCCCCAAACTTACCTGACAAGGATGACAAGTAGACACTCTTCATAGGCCAACTATCCTTTACCTCCACCTTCGGTAATTTTCACCGGAATGATGCACAAGGGATTTCCAACTACATTCTTAGACATAGACATATGAAAACACAAAATACATGGAGAACAATGATGGGGAAATATCATACTCATAGCACAACCTAAATGTGAACTACGCTTATGCAACCTTCATTATCAACTCACCTAACATCTTTATGGGAAAATACTACGACCAACCTGTTCGCCCTCCTAAATTCTAAATCTCTATGCGAACACTCACACTAAACCTTTGATGACCTTTAACGATTACACTAATATGTGCTATCCTAAATTGACCATAAAAACTACCTATCGAATATATGTGATCACACGGGGATGCTCCCTCTTTGACATGTTTGAATCTTTGATACCCAATATATTTACTTCAATGAGGAGCAACAGAGTTCAAGATCCGGTTGGAATATTCGGGAACCCATTAATGCGCTGAGTAGAGTATTTCACGAGGTTATATGCTAAGAGACACAAAGATTACTTACTAACAATACTGACATGGTTAATCATTGTGACGACATCAATTATTAGAAAGTTAAGGCATAGAGATAACTTGCACATTGGCAATAGGAACCATTAGGGAGGAATATTCACGTACATGACTCCGTCATTTCATAGAGTGTAGAGAAAATCAATTTATCAAATATGAGAATACTCTAGCACCTTGAATGCGATATGGGATTCAAAATATATGAAGTTGAATTACACTCCTTACGTTAGCTGACACAAAGAATCTATGCCACAAGCCCATGAGGATGAAAAGGAAGTCAAACACTTATGAGATTATCATAATTCAAATAGCTTTACCCTCCCTGACAATTGACCCTATATGAGAGAACTAAAGATACGATAACTTGTCTTCCAAATCAATATGCTCATGATATGTGCAAAAATCTGAAGGCATCTAATCTCAACCTTTCACGAGTAAAACCACATAGCTAGGACATCTGAATGTTAAACGAAATCATGTATTGGTTAGAGCCATTCTAATGGTTAACATGATGCTCCTGAGAGAAAGACAAATGACACTCCCATCCACCTAGGAAGGTGGAATACCAAGGGTAGCAAAACTCCCCTCACATAACAATGATATAGTAAGTTATTCTAGAAGTCAGGTGAGCAGAAGGCCACGTAACCCATCCAATACGACCCATTTAAGACTTTTTGAAAAGAGGACGCACTTTGGTTTGAAATCACGGCATTATAAGCTTAAACTTAGGGGAAATAATTACTTTTGGAAACTATGAGACAAGCCCACGTAGCTCTAGAAAATCATTTACAATGGCGAGGAAGAACTTAAAACCATTACGAGTTGGTATCGTACATGGTCTCAAACTGTGAAAGAATAAGACGTCTTAATGAATTTATTAGGAAAAAGTAACCTAGGTTATGTAGTCACAGGGACAAGCAGAGCAGGTAAATGAAAAGAAAGTGAGAGGGCCTTTGGAAGTAACCTTTACATTGTAACAACTAGGAAGGGTGGTAATATAAAGCGATTACGAGAAGCTACATTTTTTAAAGAAGATCTTTGTACGAAGTCAAGTGATGTATAGCTCCAACATTCAAAAAATCCAATTATGTTTGGCAACTCCACTTCATAATGAAGCACTACAACACACTTCTACACAACCAACTATTACAAGCCATGTTGGGAGATGCTATAAGTCTTGACTGAGAGAAAGGCTTTGACATATGAATGTGTTACTGGGTATATTTCTGCTATGTCAACCCAAAACCAAAAAGCGAGTCTTAGACTGATAAGTAGATCGTTGGACTAGCACGGGTGTAGATAATCCATCATCGGAAGGAGATCATTCAATTTCAGCAATTGCGGCATGCTATCAACCCTTGATGAACTTGAAGTGAGGTGGGAACCCAATGAGATAGTATAAAATAATCAGGGAAGGTTTGCAGAAGTTCATAATGAGTCCCCCATGGATTTTGACTTGAGAAATACCTAGATGCCATTGAAAGACAACAAACAGGAGAATCAGGCATTGTGATACGATAACCTCTAAAGGTGCGCTTGGTCTTGACGGTGAGCCTAGTGAATGTCCTTACAAGACATGAAGTGTTACAATGACACATAGAAGGATATGATCTCTCCGAGTTATCGAACAAGTGTGGGGAAACTAGCACAATGACTTCACTAACTAAGGAACACAATTAACACGCGTTGTGGAGGTGTAAAGAGAAAATAAACGTTTGCTATGAGCTGGATATGATTCTACTACATTAACTCCCAATTGCAATACACGACCATGCCACGGGCAACCCCGATACTAAGAACAAAGTGAGCTACTTATTGCGGGATGTCCAAAGTGGACACAAAAGTTATACTAAGTTGGCGACACAAGTTCTTCCTATGATGGGGATGTGAGGATCTCAATTTTCAGAGAGACTTTATGCACACAGTGACCATTTAGATTAATATGCACTCATGTGATAGGCGCTAAGGTATGCTCTTATGTTACTAGATATTGAGAATCTTTCATGATGATACTCGCAAGACAGTAGAGTGATTGTTCAAACCATATAAGCCATATACACAAGTAAGTAAAAGAGTGAGTCGAGAAGGATCGCAACCCTGAGATGCTTTTCATGGAACTCGACACCACATAGGTAAACTTTATGACGGTGCATGCATAGGCACAAGTGGGCAAATATTGTCCATTTCAATAAAATATTCTACAAGATATTCATCAGGTATAGTGCCTTGTTAAGAATTTAGGAAAAGCAAGTCGGAAGTATTAATCCTAGAGTCATAATTCCATTCAAGGACACAATTATAGAACTTAATTCCACAAGAATGTAAATAAGAGGATTTGTAATAGAGTGGATTCACGAATAATGCATCTCGTTCAAAGAGTCGATACATGCAATGTTTTGTTATTCAACACCTTGTTAAGACCATGTTTATGAAAATTCTTCAATATGGATACACATATACAACGAGTAGAAATTTTTAATTTGACTCACTTAATAACTTTAGGTTGATAGGGCAATAGCTTAATCGATACCCCTCGACTCCACATCCCTAATGTACGAAGGTAACATACTGATATACTACATGATCTGGTGGTGCAAAGACATTAATAGGAACAAGGGTACTCCCCGTAGCAACAAGTTCTACCAATTCCTCCATGGCTCGATATTCTCCTAAAAAACGATTGGGCAATCTCCCTCATATTCAATGGTGGGGCCATTCCCTCTTCCTAAATCATGAATTACTCATCTTGAGATTAAGACATAAAATGGAAATTAGCTCCCTATCTTGAGCTCTACTGCACGATCTGGAGTATCAAAGAAGGGTGAAATTCCTAAATGTCTGAATATCCTCCAACTTATAGATGTGATCGACTACACAACGATAAGAAGGACTCTACAAGACATGGCTCCGAGACATCCTAGGACACTTTAAAACCTTAGGATCTGATACCAAGTTTGTCACACCCCAAAATCCTAGGTGCACGACCGGCGCTCAGCCGAGTAAACCCGACTGAGCAAGCCTATTAGGTTTCATTCTACCCAAACTAATTCATGAATAAATAAGAGATGGACTCCATTAATCATACTTAGTAAGTATTTCATTAACAACTTCCATTTCATTTCCATTAGCATCTTAAATCATAATTATCAAAATATTACAAATTTTATAAATCTTTACTAAACATCAATATTTCTACTTTAATTCCAATGCCTGACACTACCCATAACCTGTCTACGGAGCCTCTAAACACAACTAAAGAGTAATGTAATATGGAAATGCCGGTAACAAGGCTTCGGCTATACCTCAAATACAAAGTACATGATGAATAAATGAAACAAGACCCCGAAACGAATTGGGGCTCACCAAGTCAGCTGAAAGGATGATGCGGCACTAGCTGCGACCAACACTGCCTGCTATAGAAACACCTAGCTTTTGTGTCATCGAATAGCACTAGTATGTATAACTAAACACCATCTACTTAGAAAGAACTTTCAATCAAGAATAATAAATCACAAGTATAACTCAAATCTTTAAACGATCACCACATTATAAAGTAAAAGAATCATACAACTTTCACAACATTTTCCCATAGCTTTTAGTTTGGGGCATTTCACACTATTCATCATTTGTTCACAATACCACCGCTATCTTGAGTGGAGTCCGATCTCGACCCGATCGGCTAGGTTGCCTCATTTGAGACATATGCTTCAATCACAATCTCATTTTCCTACTTTTCCGGAATTCATTCACAATACCACTGCTATCTTGAGCAGAGTCCGATCTCGTCCCGATCGGCTAGGCCGCCTTTCCAAGGCATTGTTCCCTGCGCATTAGTCACTTCGTTTAACATATATCATTTCATAGGCACTTGGGGCCACAATTTATCACATTATCCTTGGCACCAGGCCACATTTTTACATCGTTTCCATATTCAACATTAGCTTTGCCACTTAGGACAATAGGTGCACATAAGAGCAGTTTAAATCATAAGCATAAATAAGACTTCACGTATATGGCACAACAATGCAACTTCAATCTACATTTAAGGTCTAAGCATTTCAATACATGATTCATATTCCATAATTCACGTTTCACATTGTTCCCATTTTCAACATTTACTTTGCCACTTAAGATCATAGGCGCATACGAAGGCAATTTAAATCATAAGCATAGAGAGGAATTCGTCAAGTTTGGCATATTAGTCCCAAAGTAACCTTGGCATGATATTTAGGCATTTAGCACATAGATCATATTCTCCACACATCCTCCATTTACAAGAATAACACATTAAACACATGAAGAAGTACCTACCACACAAATTTTCACAATAATAATCCACTTAACATAACAAGTACCGTATCAATCATGTTTCGAACTTACAATATTTACACGGGCACCATGGAAGCTCAATTTCTAAGAGACGGGGTTTTAGCCATACATACCTTAATGGAGATTTCCTTAAATTTCTACAATACACCAACACCTCTAGCAATAACAATCTATAAGGAGATAGCGGAAATCGATTAATAACTAAGAAGATTATCCATGGTGTAACTCTCTTAGGAATTTCATCAAACACCTAACATGTGAAGTAGACTACAAGGTTTAGAAATGACAATTCCTTCCTCCCTCAACCAATTTTAACATGAACTACCCATATTAGTTCTTTAACATCACATACTATAACTTAGTCCCACATGCATGGCCTATTTCTGACCCCCACAACATATTTGAACCTTTAACCTATTGCATGAAGTTTTGGAAGTAGGACTTACCCAGATGGAGGACAATCTATGGTTATCTTCCTTGATTCTTGAAGACTTGAGCAAGATTTGGATGATTATGAAGTTAGGCCCCTCTTTATCTCTCTATACACTCTCATCTCTCTCTAAAATCAGTAGAAAATGACCCCAAAATGAACCCCAAAGCCTATATATTAAAATGGGGTCTGGTTATAAAAATACGAAAAATCACCCTCCAAAACCGGTCCGCGATCGCAGAATGGACCGAAAACAAGAATGTTGGCCCCAGAATGCTCCGTAAAATAGGTTCCCAAAACTGGGCAACACTGTCCCAATTTGCGACATATCTGCAATCGCAAAGTTAAAAATGCGTCAGATTTGCGATCGCATATTCGACATAGGATCGCATTTTTCCAGCCTTTGGTAATGTGATCATAACTTCGTGTAGAAATGTCCAAATGACGAACGGTTTGAAGTGTTGGAAACTAGACTCAAAGACCTTTCATTTGAGGGTGTTCATCAAATAAAACTTTATACATATTTAGATATTCTTGTTCAAAGTGTGGACTTATGTAAAATCATTCGGAATTTTAGCCTATTAAGAGATTTTCCAATTTGACTTGGACTTAGGCCTCCCATTAGACCACATATTACACATTATAAGGCTTATACACCTATTTAACAAATCTAATTGATCCCTAACATGTTAATAGCATATAAAATATTATAATTAGCCCACCTGTCATCACGAAATCCTAAATTACTTAGCGAAATTTTCCGGGGCCTTACAAGCACAGAAAACCCCAACTAGGGAAGAATGTGAGGTTAGCCTTCATGTTATTTTTGAAATGTTTCAGGTACAACAGCTAGCTATTGGTCATCTACAAAGTCACTAGAAAACTCCTAACATGGTAGCACCAGGGACAACTCCCCCAACCGAACAGGTACCTGAGATATCGAGCAATAACGGATCGATAGCCGACCCTGTCCTCATAAAAATGCTCGAGGACCTCACCAAAATGATTGAATCAGGCAAGAAAATGATAAAATCCAATAACAAAAAGGTCGATACCTACAACTCCAGGGTCAACCAGATTTCGGGCGCGCCCTTGGTCCTAAAAGGTGTGGATTCGAAGAAGTTCATACAAAGGCCATTCCCCGCTTCAGAATGACGGAACTCCCAAAGTACAACGGGACCTCAGACCCCAATGAACACGTTAATGCCTACACTTATGTAGTGAAGGGCAACGATATAAAGAATGACGAGATCGAGTCGTCTTACTAAAAAAGTTCGGGGACACACTCTCGAAGGGGCCATGATGTGGTATCACAACCTAGCTCCCAACTCCATAGATTCATTTGCCATGATAGCAGACTCCTTAATAAAAGCACATGCCGATGCCATAAAAGTAGCAACGAGGAAATCTGACGTGTTCAAAATTAAGTAGAGAGAGAACAAAATGATATGAGAGTTCGTATCTCGCTTCCAAATGGAACGGATGGAGCTACCACCAGTCTCCGACGACTGGGCAGTGAAGGATTTCACTAAAGTTCTAAATGAACGAAGCTCGGTGGCTTCAAAACAGTTGAAATAGAATTTGATCGAATATCCTGCTGTGACCTGGTCGGACGTCTATAACCGATACCAGTCAAAAATCAGGCTGAGGATGACCAGCTAGGAGCCCCCTCGGGCTCAGTATATCAAGGCAAGCTCTTGGCGAAGGATCCAAAGACAAACAAAGAAAGATACCAACCATACACCGAAGGTAGAAGGAGCGATCTGAGGCACAACCCACCTCACAATGATCGAAAGATAGACCGAGGATAGAATCCTCGGGGACTCATCAACAGAGTCGGATTCGATAGGAATGCAGGGCCAGCAGAGGTGCCTTGCTTATCATAATATAACTTCAATGTCGAATATCAGACATCGTGTTCGTCATCAGCAAAATTAGAGACCCCAGATGGCCCAGACCTGTACAATCGGATCCTTCACAAAGAAACTACAATTTAGCATGCGAATTTCACAACGCGCATGGACATAGGACCGAAGATTGCTCGCAAATCCATGAGGAAGTGGCCCGGTTACTCGACAACGGCCATCTACGGGAATCCCTCAGCGACCGAGACAAAAATCAATCTCGAGAAAAGGAAACAGCCAAAAGGGACAAGGCAGACGAGCCGCAACATGTCATCCACACGATCTTTTAAGACGGCCTCCACTAGCCGAAACGCCGAAGCCCCCTCAAGCAGAGGGACTAAGAGGTAAATCGACAAAAACTAGCACCCGCGAGACCATCTCTAAGGTTCAAAAGCACCATCCCCACTAAGGTATAACCATCTCCTTTTTGTTTTGTATTATATTTCATGCTAACCCTTATGCAGGTGCCCGCTCAAAGAAGTTGAAGTGCTAACCCAACTCAAAGACCTTAAGGTTTTAAAGCATCCATTACACTCTTTTCCTTCGACCGAGTTTTTATCCCGGTAAGGGTTTTTACCGACAAGGTTTTTAATGAGGCAACATCCACATGCTACCTAAGGAAGACTCAACAAGTATTCCAGGCTTCTTTTTGCAATCAACCCCAAATACTAGAGGGCATACCCCCATGGTACCATTAGTAAAATAATGTACCGGGCCAAATGTACCGGGCCAAATGGTCGAACGAACCGTAATCCCTTGATAAGGCAATACAAAGTTTGCAAACAACATCTCCGGAGTCAAGAAACCCTCGACGACTCAGGGACTACCGTCATGCGCCACCTCCATTGACTTATCAAAACCCGAGGCCATAAGATCCCGAGCGGGAAAACTCGGTCTCGTAAGACCTACATAAGGCAACAACTATATCTGTAAGACCTCAATGGCATGTAAAACTATAAGACCTCAATGGAATGTAAAACTTGTATGACCTCACTAAAGGCATAACCTCATCCCAAAGTTTCGGCTGTATATCGAACTTGTAAGACCCCTAAAAAGGCATACCCTCGATATAGATGCCGAAACTGCTTCACTCGAGACTCAAAGGCTCCGGCCAAACACAAGTGACTCTGGTCACATGGCTGTACCATCCGAACTAATGTGACTCGAGGACGCCCGACCGTCGCTAGAAGGCGTAAGAGCCATTATAGCCAACCCACACAGACCTTCAATTACTCCGAATCTACTTCGGAAAGAACCGGTTAAATAGGCTACCCTCAGCATAGGCAAAAGAGCTTCGACCATGTCAATTTAAAATCACAGGCTTCGAGCTACTCAACCTCCGAGCCAAACCTCCCGAGGTGCTCGAACATCGCTGCAAGTTGCTCGAAATCGAGGTTCTTCCCAAACCGATGACGAGCCAGGCAAAAATTACTTCAAAAGTCCTTAATAAGAGGAAAATAAAGCCTACATAAAAGGTCGCATCGACCAAGCGCGTAAGATCCATTGTTGCCAACCTAATGAGCCTCAGGGCCACACACATAAGAGGTTGCACCTACTGAAAGCATAAGAGCCACTGTCGCCAGCTTGAGCTCTAAAAACATGAGGGTCAAAATGAGCAATTGTAGCAGCTTACATTAAAAGGCCACTTCGGTCCAAGGTGTAAGAGCCATTGTCGCCAGCTTACATTAAAAAGCCACTTCGGTCCAAGGCATAAGAGCCATTGTGTCCATCCCACATGAACGTAATGCCCTGAAGGTCAAATGTGCTCGAGTCGAAACCCGACTCGGAGACTGAACCCAAAATGGTTGAACAAAAGCCTAAGAGCTCAAATGCCAGCTTATACTAAAGGTTGCATTAACCACGCCTGTAAGAGCCCCCCAGGACAGCCTAATAAACCCCAAGGCCATATCATCGAATCTAAAGATTCATACTAACTCAAGAGATTAGATTGATCTGGCTAAAATCTTGGCAAATAGAAACCCAGAAGATACAAAACCGTGAGGTTCCCCTCTTATACACGCAGGTAATAGAATACAAGCTCCGTTTACAACATACTATGAAAGCTATACACACAAGAACAAGAAGAAAGCAAACATCCCCCTTGGGGACTATGGCCCAGCGGCCCCATCCTCGCCATCTTCGAAATCGGACAAAAAGAACTGGGCATCATACTCCTCCGCCTTGGCTTGCTCGATCTCCTTCGAAAGATTGAAACCCCTGGCATGAACTTCCTCGAGAGTTTCCCTCCGAGATTTGCACTTTGCGTACTCTTTACTACTGCTCACGACCAAGAGCTCTCCTTAGCCCAGCTTTGGCAGTTGTATCACTCTCCAAATAGGCCGCTACTCTCTAATCCGCCCTAGTGCTACTCATTACAGCCTCAGCCCGGGCATTCACCACCTTGGCCTTCGCCTTCGAAAGATCAGACTAGAGTTTTGCAATCATGTTCGCTCGCGCAGAATCACTTACATGAGCGGTCCAGATTTGCATATCCAAGGTTGAAGCTTTAGCCAAAGCACTCTCCTTGGCCGCAATTTGGGCATCCATATGGGCTTGCACCTCGTCGAACTCACATTTGACCCTGCCAACTTCACCCTAGAGCCGCTCCACCTCCTCCATTTTTCTCTCTAACTAAAATGTTGAAATGTTAACCTCCAGAAACTAAAGAAGGAGCATACGTCAACATGAAACATAAGATACCTGTCTCTAGAGGTAGATCTCGCGGCTCCGGCTTTGACCCGCCTCGCACTGCAGGGATACCATCTCGCTTTCTTTCTTCTCACAAAGAAGCTTAAGGGAACTCTCCCTATTCAAAGTTCCCCGCAACCGAGTCTTGTAATGAAGTAGCTCGGATTTGAGCCTGTCGAAGGCCTGCGAAAGAAAAATCAATAAGATAGGAAAAGTGTGAGGCTGGAATAATCCAATGCTGGTTACCAAACTTACCATAAAGCTAAGCCACTGAGCCTCACTAAAAGTCGACCCAATGTCCGATGGCTTAGTGTCCCCAAAAGTGCCATCAGCAGAAACAAGGAATGTTCTTTCGAGAACGAAAGTCCCTAGAACCGAATGATCGGTTGGGTCGCCTCTCTTGATTTGTTGAGAAGGTCTGGCCCCGCTGAGAGCCTTCTCACACCCCGGAGATTCTTTTCGTTTATCATCGACTCCCGACCCCGAGGTCGGCAGTCTCTCCTCCTTTCCTAGGGAGCACGGTCTCATTTTATAGAAATTTCCGGTACCAGCGGCGGATAAGTTAGTATGTTGAAAAGGAAAACACCATTTTGGGGAAACAAGTCACCAGGCGCCTATCATGATGCTTTGCCTCCCACCTCTCTTTGGACAGGTCTCGCCACCTGCGCCTGACATAAGTCGAGTAGGCTGCCAGATTGCGAGACCACTCGGCTAAATCAGGGACCTCATTCAACAACCAGGGAGTCGCTACAAAAACGAAATAGAAAAATGTCATTATAGAGCCTGCCTCCAGTCAAAACGACGGAAAAATAGGTGCGACACTTACGTGTGAAGTTCCATTTCCCATGAAAGGGCAGAAACTCTCCAAGAATGATATCAATCGTTCGAACTCGAACGAACTGGTTCATCCATCCACGGTTCTTGTCATCTATACTATTAGCGACAGAAGCCCAAATGGATCGATGCTGCAGAACAATCAAACCTCGATAGCGCAGTGGCTAATATAACCTCACGAGATGACTGAGGGTAAACTCAATCCCGGCCTTGTTGGCAAAATATCTTATTGTCTACACTATCTTCCAAAGGAATGGGTAAGCATGCTCCAAGGTAACTCGATATCTCCAACAGAACTCAAGAACGATCCGATCGGGGGGACTCAGTGCAAAGGTATGCATGTACACGCTCAAAAACCCCTCAACATAGGTCATGATGCTCTCCTTGAAGGAAGGCACTTACAATACCACGCCTTCCCCCCCATTCGTAATCTTTTATGATCATCTCGAGGTTTTCTCCTCTCACTGATGATATAAATCTCGATGCATGCTCTCGATGTCCTGGAACAACGGGGGGTTTCCCCAATATAATATCTTCTCTCGGGGAAAAGTACCTCGAGGCCCGTTCGCCGGGCACCAGCTGTGACGACCCGGCCGGTCGTCTTAAGAATATATGCCTCAATCCCCTATTAACTGCTTTTCCCATATTTATTTCTGCTATTTTGATTTGCCGGGATGTTCGGTTTTGAGTTTTGGAGAGTTTTGGGACACTTAGTCCCTAAATGAGAGCTTAAGTGTTAGAAATTTGACCATAGTTGGAATAGTGTAAAGACGGCCTCAGAATGGAATTTCGATGGTTTTGTTAGCTCTGTTGGGTGATTTTGGGCTCGAGGGCATGTTCGGATTGTGTTTTGGAGGTCCGTAGCTAATTTAGGCTTGAAATGCCGAAAGGTGGAATTTTGAAGTTTTTGTTTCGATAGTGAGATTTTGATCCGAGGTTCAGAATGGAATTATGGAAGTTGGAGTAGCTCTGTAATGTTAAATGTGACATGTGTGCAAAATTTCAGGTCATTCGGACGAGGGTTGGTAGACATTTTGGTCGAAAGCGTATTTTTCGAGTTTTGGAGTTCTAAGGCTTGAATTCGTGGTTGATTCGTTGTTTCAATGTTGTTTTAGGTGTTTTAAGGATTGGTATAAGTTTGGACAAGGGTATTGGACTTGTTGGTGCCTTTTGTTGAGGTCCCGGGGGCCTCAATATGATTTTGGATGGTTGACGGAAGGATTTTGAGTTTGGAGTTGCAGCTAAAGCTGCTAATCTTCTGCCATAACTGCCTGGGGGGTTGGGTCCCGTAGGTGCATAGCCGCTGAAGTGGCATTTGTCATTGTAAAAGAGAAATTGGGCAGGAGCAGCAGGGTCCGCAAAAGCGGTACCACATCCGCGAATGGGGAATCGTAGTTACAGAAACAGGTTGGGTTAGTGATTGTCGTAGATGCGACTGTTGGTCCACAAAAGCGGGACCGCAGGTGCGGTCCCATGACTGCAGAAGCAGATTAACTGGGCAGAAACATATAAATTCTTGCCTTTGGGAATTTGAGCTATTTTTCACCTCTTTTCAAATGGGAAGAAGGCTTGGGGGAGCATTTTCAAGAGAAAATTTCAGAGGAGTTCATTTGGGTAAGGTCTTTGGTCCCTAAACTCATTATTGGAGTGATTTTTATCATAATAAGCATGAAAAATTAAGGAAATCAGTGGTAATTTGGGGGTTAGGGCTTGATTAATTAGAAACCTTTGAGTGATGATTTGAAGGACCATTTGAAGTCCGATTTTGGTACTTTTGGTATGACTGAACTCGTGAGAGTGTGAAGATTGTGGAAATGTAAATTTTACTTGATTCCAAGACGTTGGCCCGAGGGTCGTTTTGGTCATTTTACCTAATTTCGTGTGCTAACTTAGAATTTCTATGTAGAATAAGTTACTTGAACTGTTATTTACATTATGAAATTGAATTGAATAGATTTGGGCCATTTGGAAACGAGTACTCGTGGCAAGAACGTGGTCTCGAGTTGCTTTTTGAGCTGGTTCGAGGTAAATGGCTTGCCTAACCTTGTGTGGGGGACCTTCCCCTTAGGATTTGGTATTATTGTTAATTGAAATGCCTTGTACGTGAGGTCATGAGTGCATACTTGTGCTAATTGTTGAAAATATGGTTTTCATTAAGTAATTACTCGTATGTTTCTTTTCCTGTTTATATTACCTGCACTTAAAGCATGTTGTTAGCTTAGGAAAACATGTCTAAGTGTTTTAATTACCTTATTTGCTTAAACTGCTTTACCTGAATTCTGTACAACATGCTAGGCTAGAATACTTGTTTTCCTTAAAATGTAATTGACATTTTCCGAATATTTTCTTGATGCTGCTGTGTAATTACATTTGGGACTACGAATGTGGGATTTCAGTAGCTCCCCCTTGTCTGTTTATTTGGGACTACGGATGTGGGATTCCGGTAGATCCCCCTGCACAGTTATATGGAACTACGGGACTACACCCTGTTGATTCCCCCAGTACTGGGTATTTATATTTGGGACTCCGGAACAGGATTCTGGTAGATCCCCGTACACTATGAATTGGACTACGGGATGGGATCCCGGGAGATCCATTGGATATGTATATTTGGCACTACAGGACGGTATCTTAGGAGATTCCCGATTATTATTTTGGTGCTGGTCCGTATTTCTTTCTGTGTTTACCTTGCCTCTATAATGGTTGTTGTTGCTCTTTATATCTTGTGTTACTTTTACCGCTGTACTTATTTATATATTTTTGTTCTACACTGTCGAACTTTATATTTTATTTAACCTCAATAGGGCCCTGACCTTCCTCGTCACTACCCGACCGAGGTTAGGCTTGGCACTTACTGAGTACCGCTATGGTGTACTCATGCCCTTTCTGCACATGTTTTTCATGTGCATATCTAGGTACTTTGACTCAGTCCTACCACTCTTGAGGCGAGGTGACTGCTCTAGAGACTTCGAGGTATATCTACCATGTCCGGAGACCGAGGAGTCCCTTTCCATTCTATCTTGTAGTGATAGCCCTTCTATTTTCTTCTGTTGATGTAGACATTCCAGAGCTAGACCATTGTTATTATATTCGTAGCTTGTGATTCATGGGTTTCCAGGTTTTGGGAAAAATGTATTGGTTTTAAGAGTTAATATTGTGTATGCCGAGTGGCACTTTTAAATGTTGTTTTATTACTTATTCCTGTTTTAAATTGTTTTCTTTAGCGCAAATTTGGTTTATCTTCCGCAATTTAGGCTTATATAGTCGTAGAGACTACGTGTCATCATGATGGTTCACGGAGGCGAACCGGGGTCGTGACAAATTGGTATCAAAGCTCTAGGTTCATAGGAGTCATGAATCACAAGCCGGTTTGTTAGAGTCTCGCTGATCGGTACAGAGACATCTGTACTTATCTACGAGAGGCTATGTAACAGTCAGGAAAATTTCCACTTCATTTGATTGCCTTGTCATGCGAGATTTGATGTAACAATTCTAAACTTTTGTCTTCTATTCTCTCATAGATGGTGAGGAACCACACTACCCGAGATGATCAGGCACCTGTGCCCCTAATACAGCCGTTAGAGGCCGGGGATGCGTACGTGATGTAGCCAGAGCACCTGCACGAGCTACCACTAAGGTACCACCATCAGTTTTAGCCGTAGTCCAGGCACCTGATAAGCCTACTGCTACTACTACTACTCAATCACTTCATCTAGCACAGTTCATGAGCATGTACACCACATTGGCTCAGGTAGGGTTTCTTCCCCTTACTACAGCTACATCTTAGGCCGGGGGAGGAGCACAGACTCCCACCGCCCGCACTCCTGAGCAGCGAGTTCATGTTGAGCAGGTCCTTGAGATTATTCCTGTACAGGATGCAGTCTGAGATCGGATGATGATCTAGGATTTCTAGATAAGTGTTACAGTGTTCTCCGTACCATGGGTATATCAGGATTGAGCGGGGGTTTCCTTCACTACTTTCCAGCTTCGAGGAGCCGCCTATGAGTGGTGGCGCACCTATGAGTTAAATAGTCCAGATGAGGTTGCTTCACTGACTTGGACTCAGTTTTTAGATCTGTTCCTGAGAGAGTATGTTCCTCAAAGCCTCTGATACGCATGGTACACAAAGTTTAAGCATTTGCAACAGGGTGTTATGACTGTCTCAGAGTATGTCATCCGTCATACTAGTTTGGCTAGACATGCACCAGCTTGGTTTCTACTATTTGCGAGAGGGTTCGCTGATTTATTGAGGGCCTTATTCCCAATATCAGGTCTAGCATGGCTCGTGAGTTGGATATGGATATTTCTTATCAGCAGGTGGTGAGCATTGCTAGGAGGATTGAGGGTATGCATGCTAGGGAGAGAAAGAAGAGGGGTGCCAAAGAGGTCTCGGGAGTCAGGCTATTATTCTGGTGCCCGTGCCCTAGCTACAGGTCGTCATGGTAGGGGTTATATTAGTCTCCCTGTTCATTCATCTCTTCCAGCAGCCAGTGGTATTCCAGATCCTTCTAGACATCAGGAGTCTTATTATGCAGCTCATGTTTCTAGTGCTCCTCCTGCGCGTGGTGCTTTCAGAGGTCAACCCAGCAGACCTGGCCCGAGCCAGTAACAGCCGCCACATTCTCCCAGAGCTTGTTTTGAGTGTGGTGACACACCCCATATGGTGAGGGATTTCCCCAGACTTGGGAGGGGTGCACCTCCAAAGACTTCTCATCCACAGCGTGCCCCGCAAAGTTCTTAGGCTATGATTCAGCTCCAATTGCTACCCCACCTACTCAGCCAGCTAGAGGTGGAGGTTGGGGAGGTATAGGTTACCCTAGAGGGGGAGGCCATGCTAGATACTATGCCCTTCCTGCCCGTACCGAGGTTGTTGCCTCTTATTCTATCATCACAGGTATTATAAGGTTTGTCACAAAGATGCATCGGTTCTATTCGATCCAAGCTCCACTTACTCTTATGTGTCTTCTTATTTTGCTCTACATTTGGGTGTACCTCGAGATTCTTTGAGTTCCCCTGCTTATGTTTCTACTTCTATGGGAAATTCTCTTGTTGTGGACCACATTTATCGGTCGTGTTTGGTTGCTCTTAGTGGTTTTGAGACCAGAGTCGATTTATTGTTGCTCATCATGGTAGATTTTGATATTATCTTGGGCATAGACTGGTTGTCGCCCCATTATGCTATTCTTGATTGTCACGCCAAAACCTTGGCGCTGGCTATGCCAGGTGTACCATGTGTTGAATGGAGGAGTACTTTAGATCACACTCCTAATAGAGTTATTTCTTTTCTTAAAGCTCAACGTATGGCTGAGAAGGGGTGTGACGTGTATTTAGCTTATGTGAGAGATGTCAATGTTGATACCCCTTCAGTTGATTCAGTCCCGATAGTACATGATTTTTTCGATGTGTTTCTAGCTGGTCTTCCAAGCATGCTGCCTGATAGAGATACTGATTTTGGCATTGATCTGTTGCTGGGCACTCAGCCTATTTATATTCCTTCATATTGTATGGCTCCTTCGGAGTTGAAGGAGTTAAAGGGTCAGTTATAGGAATTGCTTGATAAGGGTTTTATTCGGCCCAGTGTATCACCTTGGGGTGCTTCTATCTTGTTTGTGAAGAAAAAGGATGGTTCTATGCGTATATGTATTGATTATCTCCAGTTGAACAAGATTACAGTGAAGAATCATTATCCTTTTCCTCGTATTGATGATCTGTTTGACCAACTTCAAGGCACACGAGTGTTTTCTAAGATTAACTTGCGCTCAGATTACCATCAGTTGAAGATTCGGGAGCAAGATATCTCGAAGACTGCTTTCAGGACTCGGTATAGTCATTACGAGTTCCTTGTTATGTCATTTGGGTTGACCAATGCCCCAACAACCTTTATGTATTTGATGCACAGTGTGTTCTGGCTATATCTTAACTCGTTCATCATTGTCTTTATTGATGATATTCTGGTGAATTCCCGGAGTCAGGAAGATCATGAGCAGCACCTGAGGACAGTGCTCCAGACCTTGAGAGAAAAGAAGTTGTATGATAAGTTCTCGAAATGTGAGTTTTGGTTGGATTCTATGGCATTCTTTGGCCACGTGGTGTCGAGTGATGGTATTCAGGTGGACTCGAAGAAAGTAGAGGTCATGCAGAGTTAGCCTAGACCATCCTCAGCTACAGAGATCCACAATTTTCTTGGCTAGGCGGGTTATTACCGTCGTTTTTTAGGGGTTTTCATCGATTACAACCCCTATTACTAGACTGACCCAGAAGGGTGCTCCGTTCCAGTAGACGGATGAGTGTGAGGCGAGCTTTTAGAAGCTCAAGACAGCTTTGACTACAGCCCCAGTTTTGATATTGCCTATAGGTTTGGGGTCTTATACGGACTATTGTGATGCCTCGAGGATTGGCCTTGGAGCAGTTTTGATGCAGGACGGTAGGGTGATTGCCTACACATCCAAATAATTGAAGGTTCACGAGAAGAATTATCCGGTCCATGACCTAGAGTTAGCTGCCATTGTTCACGCCCTGAAGATCTAGCGTCATTATTTGGACGGTGTGCCTTGTGAGATTTATACTGATCATCGGAGCTTACAACACCTGTTCAAGCAAAAGGATCTAAATTTGCGCCAGAGGAGGTGGTTAGAGTTGCTGAAGGACTATGATATCACTATTTTGTATCACCCGGGCAAGGCCAACATGGTAGCTGATGCCTTGATTCACCGGGCAGAGAGTTTGGGGAGTTTGGATTATTTACCAGCATTAGAGTGGCATATGGTGATGGTTGTTCAGGCCTTAGCCAGCCAGTTTGTGATATTGGATCTTTCAGAGCCTAGTTGCGTTCTATCTTCCGTGGTTTCTCGGTCTTCCTTATTTGATCGTATTAGGGAGCGTCAATATGATGACCCTCATTTGCTTGTCCTCAAGGGTAAGGTCCAGCACGGTGATGCCAGAGATGTGACTATTGGTGATGATGGTGTATTGAGGATGCAGGGTCGGATTTATGTACCCAATGTTGATGGGCTTCGAGAGTTGATTCTGGAGAAGGCCAACAGTTTGCGGTATTCCATTCATCCGGGTGACGTGAATATGTATCAGGATTTGAGACAACACTATTGGTGGAGGCAGATGAATAAGGATATAGTTGGATTTGTAGCTCGGTGCCTCAACTGTCAGCAGGTGAAGTATGAGCACCAGAGACCGGGTGGGATGCTTCAACAGATAGAGATTCCGGAGTGAAAGTGGGAGCAGATCACCATGGACTTTGTAGTTGGGCTCCCACAAACTATGAGAAAGTTCGATGCTATTTGGGTGATTGTGGATCGGCTGACCAAGTCCGCGCACTTCATTCATGTGTGTACTACCTATCCTTCGGAGCGTCTAGCTGAGATTTATATCCGGGAGATTGTTCGTCTGCATGGTATTCAAGTTTCCATCATTTCAGATAGAGGTACGCAGTTCACATCACAGTTCTGGAGGGCCGTTCAGCATGAGTTAGGTACTCGGGTGGAGTTGAGTACGACATTTTACCCTCAGATAGACGGACAATCCGAGCGCACTATTCAGATTCTTGAGGATATGCTCGTGCGTGTGTGATTGAGTTTGGAGGGTCTTGGGATAAGTTCTTGCCATTGGCGGAGTTTGCTTACAATAACATCTATTAGTTCAGCATTCAGATGACACCGTATGGGGCTCTATATGGTAGGTGGTGTAGATCTCCGGTGGGTTAGTTTGAGTCGGGTGAGGCTAGATTGTTGGGCACAGACTTGGTTCAGGATGCTTTGGAGAAGGTCAAGGTGATTCAGGATAGACTTCGTACAGCCTAGTCCTGACAGAAGAGTTACGCGGACTGGAAGGTTCGTGATGTTTCCTATATGATTAGAGAGCGGGTTCTACTTTGGGTTTCACCTATGAAGGACGTTATGAGATTCGAGAATAAAGGAAAGTTGAGTCTGAGGTTTATTGGTCCTTTTGAGATATTGTGGCGTGTTGGGGAGGTTGCTTATGAGCTTGCCTTACCTCCCATCTTGGTAGGAGTTCATCTGGTATTTCATGTTTCGATGCTTCAGAGGTATCACGGTGATCCGTCGCATGTGTTAGATTTAAGTTCAGTCCAGTTGGACAAGGATCTGTCCTATGTTGAGGAGCTAGTGGCAATATTGGACAGGCAGGTTCGAAAGCTGAGGTCAAAGAACATTGCATCAGTGAATGTTCAGTGGCAGAGTCAGCCGGTCGAGGAGGCAACCTGGGAGACTGAGCAGGATATGTGCACCTGTTACCCTCATCTTTTCACTACTTTAGGTATGCCTCTATGCTTGTTCGAGGACGAACGAATGTTTAAGTGTAGGAGGATGTGATGACCTAGCCGGTCATCTTAAGAATTTACGCCCTGATCCCCTATTAACTGTTTTCCCAGTGTTTGTTTCTGCTATTTTGATTTGCCAGGATGTTTGTTTTTGAGTTTCAGAGAGTTTTGGGACACTTAGTCCCTAAATGAGAGCTTAAGTGTTGGAAATTTGACCGTAGTCGGAACAATGTGAAGATGGACTCGGAATGGGATTCTGATGGTTCCTTTAGCTCCGCTGGGTGATTTCGGGCTTAGGGCGTGTTCGAATTGTGTTTTGGAGGTCCGTAGCTAATTTAGGATTGAAATGTCGAAAGGTTGAATCTTGAAGTTTCCGGTTCGATAGTGAGATTTTGATCTGAGGGTCGGAATGGAATTCCGGAAGTTGGAGTAGTTCCGTAGTGTTGAATGTGACGTGTGTGCAAATTTCAGGTCATTCGGACGAGGGTTGGTAGACTTATTGATCAAAAGCGTATTTTTGGAGTTTTGGAGTTCTTAGGCTTGAATTCGTGGTTGATTCATCGTTTCAATGTTGTTTTAGGTGTTTTAAGGATTGGTATAAGCTTCGACAGGGGTATTAGACTTGTTAATGCCTTTGGTTGAGGTTCCGGGGGCCTCAAGATGATTTCGGATGGTTGACGGATGGATTTTGAGTTTGGAGTTGCAGCTAAAGCTGCTGATCTTCTATTATAACCGCACCTGCGGTTGGGCCCCGCAAGTGCGTAGCTGCAGAAGCGACATTTGTCATCGTAGAAACGTAATTGGTCAGCAGCTACAGGGTCCGCAGATGCGAGAAATTTATAGTAGAAGCGGTACCGCATCCGCAAATCGAGAATCGCAGGTGAGGAAACAGGTTGGGTTAGTGATTGTCGCAGATGCGACCGTCGGTCCGCAAAAGCGAGACCGCAGAAGCGGATTAACTGGGCAGAAACATATAAATTCTTGCCTTCGCAAATTTGAGCTATTTTTCACCACTTTTCAATCGGGAAGAAGGCTTGGGGGAGTATTTTTAAGAGAGATTTTTAGAGGAGTTCATTGGGGTAAGGTCTTTGGTCCCTAAACTCGTTATTGGAGTGATTGTTATCATGTTAAGCATGAAAAATTAAGGAAAATCAGTGGTAATTTTGGGGTTAGGGCTTGATTAATTAGAGAGGGACCATTTGATGTCTGATTTTGGTACTTTTGGTGTGAGTGAACTCGTGAGTGTGTGAGGATTCTAGAAATATAAATTTTACTTGATTCCGAGACGTGGGCTAGAGGGGCGTTTTGGTCATTTTACCTAATTTAGTGTACTAGCTTAGAATTTCTTTGTAGAATTTGTTATTTGAAGTGTTATTTACATTATGAAATTGAATTGAATAGATTTGGGCCATTTGGAGTCGAGTACTCTTGGCAAGAACGTGGCTTCGGGTTGATTTTTGAGCCGGTTCGAGGTAAGCGGCTTACCTAACCTTGTGTGGGGGACCTTCCCCTTAGGTTTTGGTATTATTGTTAATTGAAATGCTTTGTACGTGAGGTCACGAGTGCGTACTTGTGCTAATTGTTGAAAATCCGGTTTTCATTAAGTAATTACTCGTATGTTTCTTTTCTTGTTTATATTACCTGCACTTAAAGCCTATTGTTAGCTTAGGAAAGCATATCTAAGTGTTTTAATTGCCTTACTTACTCAAACTGCTTTACCTGAATTCTGTGAAGCACTCTAGGCTAGAATTACTTTTTTGGCTTAATATGAAATTGACATTTTTTGAATATTTTCCTGATGTTGCTGTGTAATTACATTTGGGACTACGGATGTGGGATGCTGGTAGCTCCCCCTTGTCTGTTTATTTGGGACTCCGGATGTGGGATTCCGGTAGATTCCCCTGCACAGTTATATGGAATTACGGGACTGCACCCGGCAGATTCCCCCAGCACTGGGTATCTACATTTGGGACTATGGAACGAGATTCTGGTAGATCCCCGCACACTATGAGTTGGACTACGGGACGGGATCCCGGGGAATCCATTGGATATGTATATTTGGGACTACACGACGGTATCCTGGGAGATCCCCGATTGATATTTTGGTGCTAAGCCGTATTTCTTTCTTTGTTTTCCTTGCCTCTATAATAGTTGTTGTTGCCCTTTATATCTTGTGTTACTTTTAATGCTGTACTTATTTATACTATTCTGTTCTACACTGTCGAACTTTATATTTTATTTAACCTCATTAGGGCCCTGACCTTCTTCGTCACTACCTGACCGAGGTTAGGGTTGGCACTTACTGAGTACCGTTGTGGTGTACTCATGCCCTTTCTGTGCATGTTTTTCATGGGCAGATCCAGGTACTTTAACTCAGTCCTGCCACCCTTGAGGCGAGGTGACTGCTCCAGAGATGTCGAGGTATATCTTCCGTGTCCACAGACCGAGGAATCCCTTTCCATTCTATCTTGTATTGATAGCCCTTCTAATTTCTTCTGTTGATGTACACATTCCAAAGCTAGAGCATTTTTATTATATTCGTAGCTTGTGATTCATGGGTTTTCGGGTTTTGGGAAAAATGTATTGGTTTTAAAAGTTAACATTGTGTATGCCGAACGACACTTTTAAACGCTGTTTTATTACTTTATTCCTGTTTTAAATTGTTTTCTTCCGCAAATTTGGTTTATCTTCCGCAATTTAGGCTTACTTAGTAATAGAGACTAGGTGTCGTCACGATGATTTACGGAGGCGAACCGGGGTCGTGACACCGACAGTGTACCACCGACCGAATGCGGAACATTAGCAGAACTCCCCTCCCTTTGGTGGGCAGAGGTCATTGTATCAGTCATGGCTATGGTAAAATGAGAAGGGGGAGATATGAAGTTGAGCAAAGATTTTTGAGTTGGAACAACGGGAGAACAAGCATAGAGCGCCAGGTCCTGTGGTTACTCAAAGTAGCAGAATCTCCACTTGAGAGGCGAATGAATGAATATATAGGGGCAGGGCAGCGGCTGCTCGTCATGCCCAGAGGATCAATTAATTCTGGCCGAGTTAACGTCATCCTTTTTCTAGGGAAATGTATTGGCGGGACCACCCCGGGGTCCATTCACCATATTTCTCGGATGCTACTATCCTGTGAAATTCGAAAGGCAGCGAGGCATCAAGGGCTCCTCGCTATCACTTGCACCATCCCTAAAGAAGCTACAGATCTAACTTCGGGACATGAACCGATTAAGGGGTCCCGGTTGCTCCGGATATGGTTTTCGAAGAACTAACGCCTAAAGTCTAAGGTAAACTCCGCTCGAGCAGCAAGGTAAAGAGAACGATAAGATAGAGAGAAGAAAAACCCTTTTCTTTTCACTACCAAAAAATATATATTTACAAGGGGCGTCTTCACAAGACTCACTCCCCGGGGGGTACATACACAGAAGGGGGGGGGGAAAGCAACACAAGGCCTACTCTTCATCACCACTGTCCCCCAAACCATCTCCGGGATCCTTGTCTGGAACGATCAAAAGCGCCAACTTTCTCTCCAGCTCCTGGGCCTCCTTGAGTCCAACTGACAAATCGACGCCCCGGGCCGTGATCTCCTCCAATGATTTTCTCCTCACCTCCGCCCTGGCATGTTCGATGGCCCAAGTCAGTTTTTGCTCAGCCTTTATCGATACATCACGAGCCATTTGATGCGATAGCCTGCGTCCTTCAGGTAAGTGGCTACATTTCTTTCGATCTTGGACTTGGCCACAACCAGCTTAGCTATCTCCTTTCGAGCATCTTTGAGAAGATCATGGGTTGACACCAACTCCGAGATCACTGCCTCATTTTGTCTCCTCAACCCGAGGATCTCGACATCCAGTCGCCCAATCTGCAAGCAATTTTGCTCGACCTACGAAAAGAAAAGCAAATCGGTCAGTATCAAATTATGGGAACAAGGGAAAAAATCATGCATAATAGAATACCTGCTAGACAAGGGTAGCTTTTTCTCGGAGTGCTCCCTCTAAAGTAGCCCGAAGCTCGCCTGACTCTTTCTCCTTTTGGTTCGCAGTCTCGAGGACAGCTTCTCGAGCTCCTTCTCTCAACACGAAAGCTCCTCGTTAAGCCTGAAAAGGGCATGATCGTAAATCTCCTTGCACTATAGCAAAACAGAAGAGTTAGAAGAATGAAGAAAGATGCCCATGGTTAAAATAAATACACTTAAAGCAACTATCACCTATTGCATGAACCTTTCGGCCGCCTTGACGGAGCCGAGAGCGTCAAGATTGACGTTCCCACTAACATTGTCAAAAATATTGCCAAGCGTGCCTCCCCCTTGAAAGGACCCCGGTTTGGGCGACGATCGTACCTTGAGCATGCCTTATCTCCCCTGACAAAAAATGGGAACCGAAAATTAAATCACCCATGTCTCCAATGTCCCCAAAGTGCAGTTCCTGCTCCTGAAATGCCCTGAGTCCCGACCCTTCAGGGTCAGTGGCAACGGTCCCCCCAACGAGAACTGCACCGAACCTGGTCATGGGATCCAAGGCCACACTGACGCCCTTCTCAATTACCTCTGGTCTACTGAGCCGTCCTGAGTTAGCCGTCCCCGATTCGGCAGCTTCCAGTCAGGCTACTTATAGGGCTTTCGCGTTCGTCCTCGGCTTCTCCTCCAAGTGCTACCCGCTCTCATCACCGTTTTCATCATCAGTACCGAGGCTTGTCTCAGAAGCAAAAGTTGAGGTACTAATGGCGGTTTTAGGCCTGTGCGGCTTAGGTCTATTTGCCACAGAAGGGTCGGCAGCCTCCTTGCCTTTCCTTTTATTTCCCTCGGCAGGCTCCGAAACCTCCGTGACGCCTCCAAGGGATGGTCTCATCAGCATATTCTCGCTTAGGCCTGCACAAGCACATTGGCCGCAACTTGTCAACACAAGAAGGTACAGGAAAAAGCATAGGGTTGAGGTATAGGCGGTCATAGAAACTTTACCATCATTTTTGGCCATCTACCGTGTCTTGGACAGATCGGTCCAAGACCAGGTAAGATACGGAAACTTTTTGTCCAACCGCTCAATCCACCCCGGCAGATCCGAGACCCCTTCAGGATACCAAGCGGTAGCTGTAGAAAACAAAAAGAGGTTATCTTTTTGGAAAGAAGGAAAGAAGATCTTAAAACATGTCCGAAGGAAAAAATACTCACGCTGCATGTTCCACTTCTTCGGGAAAGGCATCATCTCGGCCGAAATGATGTCCGAGGTTCTAACATGGACGAACCTACTCATCCATCCCCGATATTTCTCCTCATTGGTGATCGAGAAAAATGATTATCACACCTCCTTTTTACTACCACCCGAAGGCGGTATAATGGAGTTTTTTCCAATTTAAGTGACAATCAAAACAAGATTATTTTTATTTAAAATTCAGAGTCGCCACTTGGGATAATTTATGGTGTCCTAAGTCATCGGTTTTAAATCCCGAATCGAGGAAAGATTGACTCTGTTTTGCAGTCCGCGAATAAAGAAATCCGGGTAAGGAATTCTGTTAACCCGGGAGAAGGTGTTAGGCATTCCCGGATTTCGTGGTTCTAGCACAATCGTTCAATTGTTATTATTGGCCTATTTATCTGATTTTAAAACATTTTTAAACCTATGTGCATTTAATTCTTTTTAAACCACTATAAATAATCCAATTGTTATACAATTAATTATTTGGTTACACGTTGCGAATCATGTCATAGGAACCGTAGCCATGATCCACAACATGTTTATTTTATTAACAAGATTAAATTGTGGCCGGATCACATAAATGTACCCCCCGGATTTTAGAAATTAAGCGTCACAACTACGTCACGGGAACCGTACCCGTAGTTATGACAATTTATTTAATTAACGCGCCTAAAGCAAATTACGAGAGTTCAAGGCATTTTCTACACTAGTTAAGATAATTGATGTGAGGGCCATAGACTAGGTGATTGTATGGCACACCTCAATTTTATTAAAGGAAAGGCATTCAATTAAGTGAACTACGGATATTCATATTTAAAACTAAGTTGAAATTAAGTATCACAACTACGTCACGGGAACCAAACCCGTAGCTATAAAAAATATTTAATTAAACGTGCCCAGAGATTTGTCTACCCGGGTGTGGGCGGCCTAAGCATGCTCCTAACGAATATAGGTAAGTAGCAAAGCAATAAACAATTCCTCTATCGTACACGCACACTCTACTCCACTTAACCATTAGGACATAGACATGACACAAATCCTAGGTAAAACCTTATGAACATGCTCAAAGCTTAAATAATCAATTTTGGACTTCAACACGATCATCCTTTTCTTGAGGTCCAATAAAGAAACACTAGAGACGATCGCAAGTGACTCTTCTTTTTACACAAAAAGTTCTTTCACCAATGACTTGCACAAAATATGCATGACCAAAATAGATATTGGCCATCAATTTCACCTTTAACACAACAGGAAGGAAGTTGCAATGCCATGACTAAGAAGCTAACAGAGTTAATTGGATGAACTTAAACAGATGTACTTAGCCAAATCTATACCTAAATACATGGAACATATGTAATAAGCAGTGACTCAATTTCATACAACAAAGTTAGGTCAAACGTTGCTAGAAACTTGTGTAAGAAGCTCTCAAAACAGAATAATGCAACTCATGGAAAACTAAAGACAATAAGCTGGCTATTTCACTTCCCAGAACATATGATCACTCTTGATAGCAAAAGAATCTAAGCACAAATTGCTATATGTTTTCAAAGAAAAGCAAAACAATTCAAGCACTGACGGTCAGACGTACGACCCCAACATAAAAGATATCAAATCGTCCATCATAAACTCATTTCAAAGAGAGTAAGAAAAATGACTCTTTTTGAAAATTGCACATGAATTCACCAGGTTTGGTAGACAATTGCCAAATCAAACAACCTTAGCTAGACATGTAGACTACCCCGCTAATCAAAACCAACGCGAGCCAAAAGTACAAAATTTGCACTAAAAAGAATTGGGCGGATTTGCTTCTTAAATAATGCAAAATAGAGCAAATGTTAAATAGCCTAATAATTCTGACAACTGCCCAAATTCAGAAAATATGGACATTGGAAATGCTACTAAATGCAGTAACGTACACTCGATACCTTCACAAGCATATGCAATGAACACGGAATCACATGCAAGTTATAGGAAAACCAACTGAACTGTGTTAACCACAGATATCAACACCAAACAATTAACAAGAAACTTGTTTCCAAACTTAAATGGATAAGGGTCTGATTTATTCCATCAATGATCTTAGCATCAGAACCTCAACACTAGAACCTTAACAGGTCATTAACATTAAAATGATGAGGACAACTTTAAAAACTAAATCACTTTAAGCACACAAGATAGACTTTAGCATACTCAAGCTAATCAACTAATGAACAGAGGACTCCAAAATTCTTCTCATGAGAGCCTATTCAAACAGAAACTAATAACACCTCAAATGCAATGCTTCATACTCATACTATCATGTTCAGAATCAAGCAAACCCATGATTCAACCTCCAAGTTTCAACAAACAAGAGCAGCTTTACATTAACAGACCAACTAACCATAACAGGGAAACCTTACGAATATTAGGAGAACTAGTCGACCTAAAACTAACAGTAATGTGACACCCTTCAAGAATCCACTCGATCACAAAGCTGAATGTAAGCGTTCATTTTAAAATGACAAAATCTTGAGTCAAATGATAACTCGACCACAAAATAACAGTTACAGCACACAGGGAATAGAAGAAGAACACTCAAACCAGCTCTTACTAACTAAACGTACTCAAGCACATCACATCAGCAAAAAGAGATTCATCAGCAAGAAACAATGTATCAAACATCACTTTCGGGTACGAGTCGAAACTAAATGATAATTCCAAGTTCAACTCCTACATGAAATTTGATCAAAGAAAATACCATTCTAGAAACAAACCCCAAAGCTTAAGAACACCTTAAAACAGAGGTACATAGGAGAAGAAATCGAACATGAAATTGCAAACTTTCTTTATAATAGTTACAGAATCAGCGAATACACCTTTTGATTCCAAAATCCTAGCAAGGTTCAGCATCAAATAAGTAAGACAGTAGTAGAAATGAAATTGACGAACTTGAACCTCATGAATATTCAATAAACCTCAGTTGATTTCCATCTTTTGGAACCCCAAAATTAGATTGAACACTCTAGATGTTTTTGTATGTTTTTTCAATTTTCAAAGAAGCTTTCCCGAAGAAAATGAGAAGCCCAAAAAATCCTTAAACAATTTCCTTCCATTTTTTTACTCCCGAATTCTCTCTTACAAAATCGGAACCGGCCCTTTTTGAAAACGAATCTCTGATGAATGTGGGGCTTGGATTGAGTTAAATCGATCCAATGCCTTACACTCATCCAACGAATCGTTCTCTAGAATCTTCCAATCGCGTGCAATATTTCAAAATCGGGCGAGTGAGAGGAGAGGGAATCTTTGGTATCAGAAACCATTAGAAATGGGAAGAGGAGAGAAGGAGGGAATGCGTGGTTGTGAGTTTGGATTCACTCTCCATGAGATTTGGTGAGTTTGGACGTGAATATATGGTGAAGAGGATGATGAACAGTGCGCCGTTTCTGAGTCTTAGGAGATTTGGGCTCTGTGAGTCTGTATTCGCGTGTGTATATTTGGGAATAGGTCGGGTCAGCCACGCGGGTTGGGTAAGGCTGGAATTGGGTTGAACAAACCTGGGATTTAGTTGTTTGGGCTAACAAACTGGCCCAAAGTTAAAACAACCTTTTTATTTAATTTCTTTTCTTTTCAATTTTCAATTGTTTTCTTTTCTCTCTTTTTTTTTTAAAATTAATTTAAATCCTAAATTAACTCTTAAACTAAATTAATTTTAAAAATTAAACTAATTACTCAATATAATATTTACAACAATTAATTAATTCCCACATTAAATAAACTACAAAATTTGAAGTTAAAAAGTTGAAAATGCAAAAATGAGTCATATTTTTGTGATTTTAATCATTTTTATGAGACAACTAAATTGCTAATTAACCTAAAAATATAGAATTAAATCCTAAATGCAAATGCAATGTATTTTTGTATTTTTCATGAATTAGAATTAAATTAAACATGCACAGCCAAATGCAAACAATTAACAAAATGCTACAAAAATATACGAAATTGCCCATAATGGGAAAATTTTATTTTAATTTTTGGGAGTAATTCACATAGGGAAAAATCACGTGCTCACAGCTTCCCCTCTTTGCCCGAAAACGCGAAGAGTTTTTGCGCAAAGATAAATTAAGCAGATACGAGCGATTTATGGGAGCACCCTGCTTCTGAGGTTGCCTACATATCCTTGGCTATAAAGGAATCAGGTCTGCGTAGTTCAGGAAGTTTCAGTAGCTGGGACTACCAGGAAGTTGTGATTTCACTGTTGCTGCTGCTGCTACTGCTCGCTAGACTCCTTATTATACCAAGACAAAATAAAAGAAGCTAGACTAAACTATGATCTATGAATTACAAGAATCCTATCTATACTTCTTCAAACTTGATCTTGCAATTTCCGTTGCTCTGCTGACTTGTACTCTCCAGGTGAGATTCCTTTATTGCTGTGTTGAATTGTATTATGAGGTGCTTTTCCTTTGTGTTTCAGGCGGGTACCTGATTTCTGAACTTGAATCGTCTTCCTTCGAACATTTCTGCTTTCCCTTTGTTCTTCCAGGTGGGCTCCTGATTACCAACACTTGAGTTGCTTCCCTTCGTTCTCCAGGTGGGCTCCTGATTACCAACACTTGAACTGCTTCCCTTTGTTCTTCAGGTGGGCTCCTGATTACCAACACTTAAGCTACTTCCCTTCGTTCTCCAGGTGGGCTCCTGATTACCAACACTTGAACTGCTTCCCTTTGTTCTCCAGGTAGGCTCCTGATTACCAACACTTGAATTGTTGCTTCCCTTCGTTCTTCAGGTGGGCTCTTGATTACCTGATTACCAACACTTAGGCTGCTTCCCTTTGTTCTCCAAGTGGTCTCCTAATTACCATCACTTGAACTACTTCTCTTCGTTCTCTAGGTGGGCTCCTGATTATCAACACTTAAATTGTTGCTTCCCCTCGTTCTTCAGGTGGGCTCCTGATTACCAACACTTGAATTGCTGCTTCCCTTCATTCTTCAGGTGGGCTCTTGATTACCAACACTTGAATTGTTGCTTCCATTCATTCTCCAGGTGGGCTCCTGATTACCAACAAAACAGACAAAACAAATGAAATTTTTCTTCCCCAGTTTGGTAGCTGGACACCTCTGTGAGTGCTAATTGAACCATGTTACCAGAAAATCTCAAAGAATTTGAAAGTTAAATTCTATTATCCATGAGGGTCCTGAAAACTCCTAGTTAAATAACACTTTTTTAAAGATAAGGTATGACTTCCGCTAAATTTTGTTATCTATGAAGGTCTTACAACTAAATCCCATTATCTAAGAGGGTCCTAACAATCAAAAACAAGTTTTATCTTAAGGTTGACAACTTTAAGGCTAAATTATACTTCCCTATAGCAGAACTTACGCTAAATCTTGTTATCTAATGGAGGTCTTAAAGCTAAGTCCCATTATTCAGGAGGGTCCTGAAAATTTCGAATTGAATCCTATCATAAGAATGAAAACTTTAAAGCTGACTTATATTTCCTGAGGTAAAGCTTATGCTAGATCTTGTTACTCATGAATGTCTTGAATTTTAACTAAGTCCTATTGTCGAGGAGGGTCCTGAGAATTTATGATCAAACCTGTCTGGTGCCTGTCTTTCCTTACAGAGGGTTTCTCTAAAGCAAACGAAATTTTCTGCTCCTGTTTCGAATTAAAGAAAAATCTTGTCAGTTTAAAAATGTGGTGGTTAGTTTGTGGCATTCTTGCTGAAGGTGGCTCTTCCCTCATCATGCTTTGCTTTAACTGGATGCCTTGAACTGGCCAAGAATTGTTTGCCTTTCTGACTGATCCTCAACCGCAGGACCCTGGATGACCCGAGTGCTCTATACCCAAACCATTGTTTTACATTTCTGACCCTTCTATCTGAACCTCTGCATCTCCCACGAAATTACTAAACCATTCCACCAATGGAACTTTCACTGACACTTTATGTCCCACTTTACATCATACTATCTCTGGCATGTTCTGGCCGCATTGTGCTTTGTGCAATTTTGGAAGTTGGTAGTGAGATTTGAAATCCTTTATTATTTTCTTAAACAAAACTGACAATGGAAAAATCTTAGAGAAATAAACGCAAAAGAAATGAAATGCAATGACTTTGAGAGTTAGGAATAAGGAAGGAAAATACAAAACTGGATGATTATGTAAAGAAGAAAGACTTATCTGAGTGGAGCAGCTGGTACCAATTATCATGACATGCATTTTGGATTAATCAGCTCAGTCTATCCAACCAATCAACTTTCAGTTATTATACTTTGTGCCCCGGGATTTCCATAATCTGATATCTTCACCAAATCACTGACCTTGTTTTGCTTGCGGTGCCCTGAAGGGTTTTCTCCAACAAACTTCTCTCATTTGTTCGTCTCTCAACTCACTTTCGCCTTACAGTGCCCGTGAGGGTTTTCACCAATAAGACCATCTCATTTAAATTTCTTTCATCATTCGTCGCCTTACGGTGCCCGTAAGGTTTTTCACCAATAAGACTCTCATTTTTCATTCTTCCTGCTTAAACCGGAGTGTTTCCCCAGATATGAATCACTTTTACTTGCTTGACTTGGCATCTCTCGAAGACTGATTGGAAGATCTTTCTTTGGACCGTAATATGGGTTTTGGACGGGGTTAGAGAGAAAGGATATCAAAAGGCTCAAAACAACTTGAACGGGTTCAAAACTACAACTTTTGGAATCAGATTTCTTACAACAACCACAACTTTCTGCCCCAGTTTTTTTTTTTGCTTGGGAACTTTTGGATTTTTTATTTTGATGGGACCGAACCGTGAGGCTGTCTACGTATCCTTAAAAGGAATCAGGTAGAACGTAGTTCATGTCATAGAAATTACTCTGTTGTTATGATTTTATATTTTCTCTTTCTTTCTCTTCTTTTCTTCTTTTTTTTCTTTTTGTTGTTTTGTTATTTTTCTTTCTCTCTTCTTCTTTTTCACTCTTTTCATTTTTTTCTTTCTCTTTTTCTCTCTTTTCCTTTACTTTTCTTTTGCGCTTGCATTTCTGAACTTGCTACTGATTCCAAAAGAGGGGTATGAATGGAAATAATTAAGGCTCAAAGGGGTAACAAAGGATAAAGTGTTTAGATAGCAGAACAAAATGTCTTCGTCATTCCAATCTTTAAAACATGCCAAGTACAAGAAAACACAATTAAAACCAAAGAAATCATACATAATATCTTTTGACTGCATCAGAATTGACAGCCATATCTACACATTTTCCTTCTATATCTGCTAAATACAAAGCTCCATTAGACAACACTCTCGTTACGATGAACGACCCCTACCAATTTGGGGAGAACTTGCCTTTTGCTTCAGCCTGATGAGGAAGGATGCGTTTCAATACTTGCTGACCCACTTCAAATTTTCGGGGACGCACCTTCTTGTTGTATGCTCTTGCCATTCTCTTTTGATACAACTGGTCATGGCATACTGCTGCCAATCTTTTCTCATCAATCAAACGCAATTGCTCCAGATAGGTTTTGACCCACTCATCATCATCAATTTCGGCTTCAGCAACGATCCGAAGGGATGGAATTTCAACCTCCGCGGGTATCACTGCTTCTGTGCCATATACCAACAAATAAGGAGTTGCCCCTACTGAAGTGCGAACAGTGGTGCGATAACCCAATTGTCACACCTCCTTTTTATACCCCCGAAAGGGTATATATAAGGAAATTATTGATTTATAATTAAAATGCTAGAAATGTAGAATTAAACCAATTTTGTGATTTTCATTTTTAATAAAACACATGTCATGGAATATGGTCTCCATTGACCTCATTTAAGTTGCCCCAACATTTTTCAAACCAAAAGGCATGATCTAGTAGCAATATGTCCCCCATGGCGTGATGAATGCCGTCTTTTCCGCATCTTCCTCATCCATTAAGATCTGATGATAGCCCGCATAGCAATCCATAAAAGACCCAATCTCATGCTTGGCACAATTATCAATCAAAATGTGGATATTTGGCAGTGGGAAGTTGTCCTTTGGACTTGCCTTGTTGAGATCACGGTAATCAACACACTCTGATCTTACCATCCCTCTTTGGCATAGGCACAACATTGGCTAACCAAGTGGGATACCGCGTGACTCGAATGACCTTTGCATCAAACTGCTTTGTGACCTCTTCTTTAATTTTCACACTCATGTCAGTTTTGAACTTTCTCAACTTTTGCTTGACGGGAGGGGATGCCGGGTCAGTGCTTAGACCCGGCATGTCATCATATGACCATGCAAAAATATCTTTATATTCAAACAGTGCTTTAATTATCTCTCCCCTGATTTGCATTTCAAGATGGACATTTATCTTAGTTTCTCTGACATTATCTGGGTCCCGTAAATTGATTGCTTCCGTATCATTCAGGTTAGGCTTGGGTTTTTCCTCAAAATGCCTTAATTATATACTAATCTCTTTAAAGGCCTCATCCTCATCATATTCTGGTTCATCATCGCACTCTATTTATTGAATTATTATTTCAGAATTTGATTGACTTTTAAGACTGGGCCGAAGATTCCTCATGCATGTCATGTCATTGAAACCAACATAAAAAGAACTGTACAGGGAATAAAAGAAAAACAAAAATAAAACTACCATAAATGATGAAAAAGGGAAATTGCATTTCATTAAAAATAAAAGATAATAGGGTTTGTACATCCAAACGGACGGAAAATAGAATCTGAATTACAACACTGGAATAATCCAGATAAACTGAAAGAAAATCAAAGCAAACTACCAAAACTCCTTCCGGGTAGGGAGAGGAGTAGCCTTCCAATTGTTATGCTTTGCATTCGGCCCGACAAATTGCACATCTGTTTTGCTAGAACCTTGTCCAACTTCCACCATGTTCACATCGTCGAACAACCTCTGGAACCTTTCAATTAACACTTCATCAATGTCAATCACAGAATCTGGAACTGTTGTCATTGGGAGTTTCCTGGCACCAGGCATGACAAATGACCTGGAGAGACGCGGGATAGGCTTTGGAAGTGCCCATGCCCTCTGTTTCAACTTTCTGGCCCTTTTCACATCTGCGGCTGTGGGTTTGAATCCCAGACCAAACGTACCCAGGTTCTTAGGGAGGGACACTGGCTGTATAATAACCTGCAGAGATACGCCCAGACCCTTTCTAGGTACAAAGCCATTTTTTTAGCATTTCGAAGGCCGCCATGACTGATGTGGCGGTCACCTTTGGAGTTGGAACACATTTCTCTTCTGGAATTTTCTCGGTCGACACTGTTTCAAAAACCTAATAAACCCAAGGCCTTTTGTCATCTTCAACCTCAATGAACGGGACAATGGCATCACTGTGAGCACACAAATTATCCTCGTCATGCACAACAATCTCCTATCTATCCCATTCGAACTTGACCATCTGGTGTAGAGTGGACGGGACTGCTTTGGCGGCATGAATGCAAGGTCAACCTAATAGCAAATTGTAGGAGATGGATACATCCAGCACCTGGAACTCCATGGTGAATTCTACCAGTCCGATTGTCAACTCAAGCACTATATCACCAACTGAATCTTCCCCCCCCCACCGTCAAATCCCCGAACGCAGATGTTGTTCTTGTGAATCCTCTCATCACCCACTTTCAATTTGTTCAGAGTAGAGAGAGGGAAAATATTTGCACTGGAACCATTGTCCACCAATACCCTGGTAAATATAGAATCTTCACATTTTACTGTAAGGTAGAGAGCTCTGTTGTGCTCAGTACCTTCCATAGGCAACTCATCATCAGAGAAGGTGACCCTGTTCACCTCAAATATTTTGTTGGCGATCTTCTCCAGTTGGTTCACTAAGATTTTGTTGGGAACATGAGCTTCGTTCAGAATTTTCATCAAGGCCCGACGATGCTCATCTGAGTGGATTAACAACGACAACAATGAAATCTGAGCAGGCATGTTTCTCAACTGCTCCACGATGGAATAGTCTTGTACCTTCATTTTACTTAGAAACTCCTCTGCCTCATCTTCAGTTACCACTTTCTTCACTATAACTGGTTATCTTTGGAGGTTTTAGTTTTACTTAACTCTTCCGGAGCAAAGCATCTCCTCGAACGAGTTAATCCATAGGCCTCATTGACTTCTTCTTTAACTTTCTTACCTTTGTAGGTCACTATCACCCGTTCATAATTCCATGGGATAGCCTTGCTATTGACTATCGGCAACTCGGTTACAGGCTTGATGATGATAGGATCCGTGCGGGCACCTTCTACAATTATGATAGGCTTGTTTGCCACTCTTGGCACAACCACTTTTGACTTTTCCTATTTTGCTGCATCATCATTTAGGGACCCTTTCTTGACTATTGCAGATGGTTCACCTTTTAACCTACTCAACTTATTCACTGATTCTTCAATCGTGGCTTTTTTGACTGGCTTGACACACTGGACCGAATCATCATGACGGTTTGCGAAGGCTTCTTGGGCTCCCTTCCCTTATGTACCATCTCAATCATGTTCGTTTCCTGATGGGTTGGCAACGAGTTCTGGTTGATGTTAAGTGCCTATGGAGTTTGGAATTCAATCCGATTTGTGTTAATGAGCTCCTGGATGGCATTATTCAAGTGCCAGCACTTCTTTGTATCATGCCCCGGAGTACCAGAACAATATTCACAGCTTACAGAGTAATCAAGATTCTTTGCAAGATGGTTTGGCAATTTTGACTCAATCGGCCTTAACATATCCAATTGTCTCAGCCTGTGGAACAAACTGGTATAAGACTCTCCCAATGGGGTGAAGGTTTTCTTCCGCTATAATCTTTCATTCTTAAATGCTTGATTGGGCCAGAAACCTGGGCCGGCAAGGATTTGGTAGGCTCGTGGGAGTGGGTAAGCATTTTGTAGAGCTGGGTAGGTATTTTGTGGGGCTAACACACGCCATTGTGTGTAGGCAGGAGGTTGAGTGTATGTTTGGGCATGGTGGATGGAAAAATGAGGGTCTGGTGATGGGAAATAATGCTGGGGTGGATTATACGGGGTTTGGGTATAGGTTTGGTAGAGGGATCGAGGCTGAGTATAATGGTGTGACAGGCCCCTGGGTCCAAACCATGATCCTGAATAAATTGTTGCCACATCTTCTTTCTTCTTCTTTCCGATTACTCCCTAGTACCATTTTGAATAGCTTGGGTAGTAGCCTTAATAGTCGAGTAACTCAGGATTTTGTTTGACTTAAACCCTTCTTCCACCATGTTACCCATCTTTACTACCTCGTTGAAGGACTTGCCTATGGCCGATACCAGATGGCCGTAGTAAGTGGGCTCCAGGGCCTGCAGAAAAATAATCCACCATTTCTCTCTCTTTCATCGGAGGGTCAACCCGTGCCGCTTGTTTTCTCCAATGAAAACCGTACTCCCTGAAACTTTCACTAGGCTTCTTCTCAATCTTAGTCAGAGACAAACGATCTGGAACAATCTCGAGGTTGTATTGGAAATGACAAGTGAATGCCTGGGCCAAATCATCCCATGTATACCATCTGTTGTGATCCTGATGAGTGTACCACTCCAATGCCGCGCCACTTAGACTCAGGCTAAAGTATGCCATCAATAGCTCTTATTTCCCACCGGCTCCTCTCATTTTACTGTAGAATCCCCTCAAATGGGCCACTGGGTCTCCTTACCCATAATATAGATCGAATTTGGGCATCTTAAATCCCATTGGCAGTTGAACATCAGGAAATAGACACAGATCTTTTAGGCCACGCTCACCTGGCCTCCTAATCCTTGCATGTTTCTGGATGAATGTTCCAGGCTTTTAACCTTCCTGACCATCTCCTCCTGTTCTGGATTTTTAGGTGGTTTCTCAATCTCAACAGGGTGGTCGAAACGAGAAGTATAGGAGTAAGGTTCTGGGGCCTTGAAAGTAGGCTCCGGGGGATAGTATTGGTTATCCTAGGTCTGGAATAAAAGCTCACTAGAGGATCGGTGGAGTATAGCGGGTGGGGGTGCCACAAAAAAAGGGGTGGCTGGTGGAGGAGGGTATGGAACTAGTTTGGATGGTGGAGCTGGTGGTGTTTTGGAAGTGGTGCCTTGGTAATGGTGGTAAATGGGAAAGCCTAGAGGTGAATCAGTAGTGAGAGGTTCCTGGGATTGATCCAATGGCGGGATGAAAGCAGGTTTGGCGGGGTAGGATGGTGGTGGATTCCCTTCCACCCATGCCTGGTACATCTCTGCCATTTGTTGTTTCAGCTTATACAACTCCTCTTTCAGATTAACATCCGACTCTTCCCGCTCTCTTGACGGATCAATAACACTTGCATCCAGTTCTTGGTTAGCCATGATCAACTTGTCTTTGGACCTGGTGTTGTACGGATGAGTTGCCAGAATGCCAAACAAACTAACCACATGTCTGTACTGATTTCAACAACAAACTTTTTAGCGATTAGAGCTTAACAGATAGGCAACTGCACGTTGGAGATGCAATGCACCCAAGCAGTTAACTATTTAAATTATGCATTTGATCGGTTACTTGCTTCATCCCGGCTTTCCCTAATCTCCATTTTGCAACTTCTGTCCTTTTCACTCCAGCTTTTCTTTGCTTGATTTCTCGTTGTTCTTTATTCTCTCATTTTTCTCTCTTGTTTTTCCATTGTTTCCTTCCCACAGTTTCTTGTTTTCTCTCTCTCCTTTTTTTTTCTTTTTTTTTCTTTTTTTTTTCTGGTTATGATCGAATCCTATAGGGATTGTCTACGTATCATGATGCCGTATGAATCAGACCAAGCATAGTTCTAGGGGATAAATGTAAAAATAAATAATAAAAAAATATTTTGGGATTTTCAAATTTTTTTATAAAATAAAAGTGTCTTGATTACAACGACTCATCCTACCGAATTTAATCATAAAAACTAACATAATCGAAAAGAGGGACTAGCAGACTCCAACAGAAAGATGAAAATACAAACTCAAAAACAGACGAACAGACTCCAACAAAGAAAGTGAAAAATACATACTCGAACGAAAATCATGAATACATCAATGTCTTAACTGCTCCGGGGGCCCGTGGGACATCAGTTGGTCTCGCTATGGGCCTATGCACCAGATCCCCTTGAAGACGATAGAGATCCTCCATTATCTGGCGGACAAAGATCATTACAGTGGCGAAAAATATGGATCTGGTCATGTCCTTACACTTACTGCACTTCATCGTGATGTAGTCGGTGATCATTCTGACCCTTTCCCTTATGATGCCCTTTTCTTGCAACAAACGCCCAATCTGCTGGGATCTAGCCTCTAAGATCTGGGTGGTGGTATGATTCTGCTCTTGCAAGTGTTGTAGGTCTCCCTCTAATTGTGCCATCAAAGCGTAGCATTGTTCTCTCTCGGCTTTGAAATCTTTTTCCTGCTTGGTCATTTCATTCTCAAGGATGGTGATATTTTTCTTCAGCCCCACGATTCCATTGTCATATTTCTCTTTTAACTGTTTGACCAAGCGTGCTCGTTCCTCCGCATTTTTGGCCAATTTTGTTCTAGCTCTTGCCAGTTCGCCTTCAGCCTTGTTCAGATCAAAACCATATTCACCCACTTTCTGCCTAAAGTTACCTATAAGCTTTTCATCTTTTTCACTTCTAGCGGGGTTTTTGGCTGTTATTTTCATTTCCTGAATTTGGGCTCGGAGGGCGTCATTTTCTTTGGCTAGCTTTTTCTTTTCGCCCTCATCCGCGACGGCTTGAAACCATTCTCAAACTGAAGATCCCTGACTTGTTTTTCCAATTTGCCTATTGTGGCCCTGTACTCATTCTCCTTGGCCAACCAAGCCCATTGTTCTTGCAACGCCTCAACAAATTCCTGGATTTGAAGTTTCTTGGTTGGTCTTTCCGGTTCGGCCCTTGCGGTGTTCTTCTTCCTATACCAGGCAAGATAGGCGGGCGAGACCTCGCCTCTAGATAGATCACGCACTCGAGTGTTTGCTATCAAATACTAGCACTCGTTCCAAATATGACGAACTGTTTCTTCATGAAATTGGTCGTCGGAGCTGACTTCGACCGCATAAACACTAAGATCTTCATCTGGGTGCGTCACCTGGAATCTTCCTAACTGTCTCATTACCTGGTATGGAGCGTAAGGCTGAATGCCTCGAAGACCCATTAGGAGGAGGTAAAGACCGATGACAGGCATATACACAATTTCTTCAACCGGAAGCCAACCCAGTGTCCACTCTATTTGCCCTTCAGTGATGGAGCGAAGGCGGGATACCCAATCTCCAAACCCTTCTGGCAGCTTGAACCCTAAAATCCTTATGTCAAACTCTTCAATGCAGCGTTTCTCCGCGGACCCATAACTCATATACTGAGGGTGGTGACACAAATGCTCGATCATCCACATTTGTAATAGCAAATTACATCCCTCGAAGAAGTCTGCCCTAGCTTTCCAAGCTGTGAGAGCTCGGTATATCTCAGACACTATCATAGGGGCAAGGGTGCTCTTGGTGTTGGTAATCAAGACATTGACGACTCCAGCCACCCGTAGATCGATATTCCCATCCTTCCGGGGAAACACCACGAGGCCTAAGAAAGCTACCATGAAAGCGAAACGCCTATGCTCATCCCATTTTGCTCGGTTCCCTTTGCTATAAACCCCACTCTCCGGGTTGTCAAATCCTCCTACATGCTCGTACCTCCGGTATATGAAGTGTAGAGTGGAAAAACCGACCGCCAAATCAGTGTACTGGACCCCATGCTTATTTTTAGCAAATCCAGGAACTTGTGAGAGGTAACGGTTCTTGGAGCGACCAGATACTTATGCCTTAGACCTTCAGTACTTACCATATAACTCGATATCTCTTCCAAGGTGGGTGTGAGTTCAAAATCTGAGAAGTGTAGGATGTTCTGAGTTGGGTCCCAAAATGTTACCAGTGCCCTTATTATGTCTCCTCTAGGCCTGATCTTCATCAATCCGGTGAGCCCTCCCAAATAAAGGTTGACCACATCTCATCCTTCTTCACCCAAATCTTCCCACCATATGAGTAAATCCAACGGAATCTTGGACATGACCTTCATTGGTAAATTTTGACTCGTGCTCATTCTGCACATTTAGATTAGGGTGATTGGTCTACACACAAAGTGAATCTCATTTGAAAAACTGATAATAGGGGTTATTTTTTAAAAAATCAAGAAGTCAAGGCTACTTTTGCGAATACGGCCCTTCAACACTTTGAAATGGAAGTTTTAGGGTTGTTCTCGTTAAGTGGCCAAAATTCGACAAAACACAGTTAGCGGCTATTCTTGCAAAAATAGCCCTCCAGCGTCCCACTGGGACATTCAGCTATTTAGACAAAAATGACATTACCCACTTTATTTACGACAAAATGACGATGCTTCATATATTTTTAAAAAAGTGAAGCTGGACCCGATAAGGGTTGCCTACGTATCCCATATCCGGTGAGAATCAAGCCCGCATAGTTCGGCTAGTTTTGACATGAAAAGCAAAAAAACAAAAATCATTTTGGACTAATTCTTCCTTTTTTCAAGAAACTTTTTTTTCAAGGAATCCTTTTTCTTCTCTTTTTTTTTCAAAAATTCGGCAGAGTTTCGGGACATTTTGGGCATCATTTTTGGGAAGCGGGTGAAATCCTCTCTCATACCTCGACTCAGTTTTTCTTTTGGTTTTCCTCACTCAATACATAAGCCCGTCAACATGCAATCCGAAACAAGTTAAATGCACATGTAGCACATAATTGCTCTTCTATTTTTGGGTACACCTGTCCTAGAGGAACCCAACCTCTATATTGAGTCCCCAAAGTCAAATGCACATGATGCAAACAAGCATTCCTACTAAGGATCCGGCATGAGGCTGAGTTATTATAAGTTTAAAACCTGGGTATATTGTTCTAGACCTGGCTTACCCGAGCGGACAACTCGAGCCGAGGGGGGAGGGCAGCGTACCGGTAACCAAAAGATCATCCGGCTTTGCAACTTGTCTGAACCTCGTTCTAAATTAGGATATGACACTAACAGAAAGAAGTCATGCCAGCGTGCACTTCTCAAAAGATAGAAGAGAGGGGTTTCATAGCAGTTTATATATACAGTTCATATAATATCAAAGCGGTAAAAAGTAGCATTTAGCACATTAGGCCCAAACATGTAGATAAAATCAGACAATAAATAAAACCAAATATAACAATTACTCTAAGCTCGAATTTTTGAACCCTGAACCAGAGATTCTGGGTTCCATTCCCAGCAGAGTCGCCAAAGCTGTCACACCTCCTTTTTACTACCACCCGAAGGCGGTATAAGGGAATTTTTTCCAATTTAAGTGACAATCAAAATGGGATTATTTTATTTAAAATTCAGAGTCACCACTTGAGATAATTCATGGTGTCCCAAGTCACCGGATTTAAATCCTGAATCGAGGAAAGATTGACTCTGTTTTGTAGTCCGCGAACACAGAAATCCAGGTAAGGAATTCTGTTAATCCGGGAGAAGGTGTTAGGCATTTCCGGGTTTTGTGGTTCTAGCATGGTCACTCAACTGTTATTATTGGCCTATTTATCTGATTTTAAAACATTTTTAAACTTATTTGCATTTTATTCCTTTTAAACCGCTTTTAATAATCCAATTGTTATACAACTAATTATTTGGTAACACATTGTGAATCATGTCACGGGAACCGTACCCACGATCCACAACATGTTTATTTTATTAACAAGATTAAATTGTGGTCGGGTCACATAAATGTACCCCCCAGATTTTAGAAATTAAGCGTCACAACTACGTCACGGGAACCGTACCCGTAGCTATGAAAATTTATTTAATTAACGCACCTAAAGCAAACTACGAGAGTTCAAGGCATTTTCTACACTAGTTAAGATAATTGATGTGAGGGCCATAGACTAGGTGATTGTTTAGCACACCTCAATTTTATTAAAGGAAAGGCATTCAATTAAGTGAACTATGGATATTCATATTTAAAACTAAGTTGAAATTAAGTATCACAACTACGTCACGGGAACCGTACCCATAGCTATGAAAATTATTTAATTAAATGTGCCCAAAGATTCATCTACCCGCTTGTAGGCGGCCTAAGCATGCTCCTAACGAATATAGGCAAGTAGCAAAGCAATAGACAATTCCTCTATCATATAGGCACACTCTACTCCAATTAACCATTAGGACATAGACATGACACATATCCTCGGGAAAACCTTATGAACATGCTCAAAGCTTAAATAATCAATTTTGGACTTCAACACGATCATCCTTTTCTTGAGGTCCAATAAAGAAACACTAGAGACGATCACAAATGACTCTTCTTTTTACACAAAAAGTTCTTTCACCAATGACTTGCACAAAATATGCATGACCCAAATAGATATTGGCCATCAATTTCACCTTTAAGACAACAGGAAGGAAGTTACAATGCCATGACTAAGAAGCTAACAGAGTTAATTGGATGAACTTAAACAGATGTACTTAGTAAAATCTCTACCTAAATACATGGAACGTAAGTAATAAGCAGTGACTCAAGTTCATACAATAAAGTTAGCTCAAAGGTTGCTAGCAACTTGTGTAAGAAGCTCTCAAAACAGAATAATGCAACTCATGGAAAACTAAAAACAATAAGCTGGCTATTTCACTTCCCAGAACATGTGATCACTCTTGATAGCAAAAGAATCTAAGCACAAATTGCTATATGTTTTCAAAGAAAAGCAGAACAATTCAGGCACTGACGGTCAAACGTACGACCCCAACAGAAAAAATATTAAATCGTCCATCATAAACTCATTTCAAAGAGAGGAAGAAAAATGACGCTTTCTGAAAATTGCACATGAATGCACCAGGTCTGGTAGACAATTGCCAAATCAAACAACCTTAGCTAGACATGTAGACTACCCCGCTAATCAAAACCAACGCGAGCCAAAAGTATAGAATTTTCACTAAAAAGAACTAGGCAGATTTGCTTCTTAAATAATGCAAAATAGAGGAAATGTTAAATAGCCTAATAATTCTGACAACTGCCCAAATTCAGAAGATATGGACATTGGAAATGCGACTAAATGCAGTAACGTACACTCGATACCTTCACAAACATTTGCGATGACCACAAAATCACATGCAAGTTGTAGAAAAACCAACTGAACTGTGTTAACCACAGATCTTATACCTTCACATCAACACCAAACAATTAACAAGAAACTTGTTTCCAAACTTAAATGGATAAGGGTCTGATTTATTCCATCAATGATCTTAGCATCAAAACCTCAAACACTAGAACCTTAACAGGTCATTAACATTAAAATGGTGAGGAAAACTTTAAACACTAAATCACTTTAAGCACACAAGATAGACTTTAGCATACTCAAGCTAATCAACTAATGAACAGAGGACTCCAAAATTCTTCTCATGAGAGCCTATTCAAACAGATAGTAATAACACCTCAAATGCAATGCTTCATACTCATACTGTCATGTTCAGAATCAAGCAAACCCATGATTCAACCTCCAAGTTTCAACAAACAAGAGCAGTTTTACGTTAACAGACCAACTAACCATAACAGGGAAACCTTACGAATATTAGGAGAACTAGTCGACCTAAAACTAACAGTAATGTGACACCCTTCAGGAATCCACACGATCACAAAGCTGAACATAGTCATTCATTTTAAAATGACAAAATCTTGACTCAAATGATAACTGGACCACAAAATAATTGTTATAGCACATAGGGAATAGAAGACGAACACTCAAACCAGCTCTTAATGACTGAATGTACTCAAGCACATCAAACCAGTGAAAAGAGATTCATCAGCAAGAAACAATGTATCAAACATCACTTTCGAGTACGAGTTGAAACTAAATGATAATTCCAAGTTCGACTTCTACATGAAATTTGATCAAAGAAAACGCCATTCTAGAAACAAACCCCAAAGCTTAAGAACACCTTAAAACAAAGGTACATAGGAGAAGAAATCGAACATGAAATTGCAAACTTTCTTTATAATAGTTACAGAATCAGCGAATACACCTTTTGATTCCACAATCCTAGCGAGGTTCAGCAGCAAATCAGTAAGACAATAGTAGAAACAAAATCGCCGAACTTGAACCTCATGAATATTCAATAAACCTCAGTTGATTTCCATCTTTTGGAACCCCAAAATCAGGTTGAACACTCTAAATGTTTTTGTATATTTTTTCAATTTTCAAAGAAGCTTTCCCGAAGAAAATGAGAAGCCCAAAAATTCCTTAACCCTTTTTCCTTCCAATTTTTTACTCCCGAATTCTCTCTTACAAAATCAGAATCGACCCTTATTTAAAACGAACCTCTGATGAATGTGAGGCTTGGATTGAGTGAAATAGATCCAACACCTCACACTCATCCAACGAATCATTCTCTAGAACCTTCCAATCGCGTGCTATATTTCAAAATCGGGCGAGTGAGAGGAAAGGGAATCTTTGGTGTGAGAAACCGTTAGAAATGGAAAGAGGAGAGAAGGAGGGAATGCGTGGTTGGGAGTTTGGATTCACTTGCCATGAGATTTTGCGAGTTTGGACGCGGATCTAAGGTGAAGAGGATGATGAATAATGCACCGTTTCTGAGTCTTAAGAGATTAGGGCTCTGTGAGTCTGTATTCACGTATGTATATTTGGGATTGGGTCGGGTCAGCCAGGCGGGTTGGGTAAGGCTGGAATTGGGTTGAACGGATATGAGATTTAGTTGTTTGGGCTAACAAACTGGCCCAAAGTCAAAATAGCCTTTTTATTTAATTTCCTTTCTTTTCAATTTTCAATTGTTTTCTTTTCTCTCCTTTTTTTCCAGATTAATTTAAATCCTAAATTAACTCTTAAATTAAATTAATTTCCCAAATTAAACTAATGACTCAACATAATATTTACAACAATTAATTAATTCCCACATTAAAGAAATTACAAAATTTGAAGTTAAAAAGTTAAAAATGCAAAAATGAGTCTTTTTTGTGATTTTAATCATTTTTATGAGACAACTAAATTGCTAATTAACCTAAAAATGTAGAATTAAATCCTAAATGCAAATGCAATGTATTTTTGTATTTTTCATGAATTAGAATTAAATTAAACATGCACAACCAAATGCAAACAATTAACAAAATGCTACAAAAATCTACGAAATTGCCCATAATGGGAAAAATTTATTTTGAATTTATGGGAATAATTCACATAAGGAAAAAATCATGTGCTCACAATGATTTCTTGGATCGATGACGAAGCCTAATCAAGCCTCGATAGAACCGGGGGCTGTACATCCTAATCAAATGATTCAGGGTAAAGTTCTCATCCTCAACCTTATCAGTGAAATAGCGGAGCATCAAGACTATCCTCCAAAAAGAGGGATAGATTTGACCGAATGTCACTTGATATTTGTCGCAAAAGTCGAGGATGACCGGATTTATCCCCGGGAAAGGGGACCCAGAAGGCTCACCTGGACTCAAAGTAAAAGGATAGGTATATACGTAAAGGAAACCATCTTTGTGATACTTTATGTTCTCATCAGGACCAAGAATTTCCACCTCCACCGCCTTCTTCCATCGACAGTCCTTTTTAACTGTTCCCCCCTCGGTCACGATGCTGACGTACCGAGACACGTGTTCATATCGGCCCGGTGTAGTAGGAGGTGTATCGATCGTATAATCTTTCGACATGTTAAGATTGGGGGGAGTACATTGTCCCAAGGTATCACCTTCGTTTTCTCCTTAGATGACTAAGATGAAGAGGCGACTTCATTCCGCTGAGGAACCGTCTTGGAAGTTCTAGCCATTGCAATGATGAGATTTTCTCTAAGAAACTGAAAAGGAAGAATGTAGAAGGAGATGGGTCTGGATTCGCGAATTTGAAGATGTTGAGAAAATAAAGATTATAAAAAGGTTGATGTATTTATAATAACCACATGGGTAGCGGAAGGGACGAGCCAATAGTGGTTCGTGAATCTCTCGATAGTCGCATTTGACGGCGACCCTTGCATGGTTTTTTGGGACATGGCATTTAATTCCCCGATAGGCTGATGTCACAGCAATGATGCCCTCAGAAAGGAGGTTCAAAATCGTTTCATATCACTTCGTTCTAGGAAACGCGGAGACTATCTGTATATGTCGAAATCGGAGGGTCCAATTTCTCGTCATTAAGGCATTTCGGGGGATCATCTCAAGACCTCGAGGCTGTGAGGCTGTGGTAGATCTCCCTCCCTCGAGATTCGTTGATTCCCGGCCTAACGACAATGTTGGCCGCGGTCATGATGGGACTGGAGAGCTCCCTAGGCATGCAGCTAATACTAGGAGAGCTTGGTATCATCTAGTTATCCCATCCCCCTACTTTTGTAATTAATGTTTTTGTACTATGTTGGAGTTCCCCTCCTATATAAAGAGGGTATTTGACACTTTATAAGGGTTCGGTCAATGCTCCAATTGCTCTACAATAAATACAAAAAAAAAGATTCTCTTTGCTCTCGCATACACTCTCTTGATATTATTGCTTCCATATATTGTCTTCACACTTGTTCTTTATTTATTGTCTATCATTGGCCATAAAGAGACTTCGTCGATTATTTCATAACTGTTGGTCCTACCCCGATCACCCACGGTAGCTCGAGCCCGAGCCCTGGTATCAGTCTCGAAGCCCCAAATCAACAGGACCGAGGCCCTGAGTAGCTAGCCTATCGGTTTGATTGCAGCTCCCTCCTTAACTCCATTTTGTCTTTAGATCTCATACGCTTAGCATCAACTGCTTAACAAACTAGCATTAAAATATATCATGTATTTTTAGATTCCCATCAACAAATTTAATTGTTATTACCATTTTCACGGTAAACAAATGAGTAGTGTATAGGTCCGACATTAATTAAGAAAAAGGGCTAGATTTTAAATATTCAATTAAATCAGTAAATAATTTATAAAAAATAATTAATAAATAACAAAAATCTCACTTATATATGAAAATGATTTAAAATAATTAATTAACATTATAAAAATATAAAAAGTCATTTTTATATAAATAATGTAATTATGCATATATATATATGGGCTATTATTGCAAAATATGCAATTTTAGCCTAAGGATGAAAAAATAGATTTATAAAAATATTTAAAGCTTAATATGGATATAAATTATGAAAAATTAGATAATAAATTATTATAAAATTATTTTTGATGCAATTAATAATTATTTATATAAAAAATGCAGGAATAAATTGATTATAAGCCTTTAACAATTATAGAAAATTATGAAAAAATACTTGGTGATTCTCATGCACTATTTTGAAGGTATATATGCATATTTAAAATATGTGAGGGAAAAATTGGGTATCAACACCTATAGCAACAATTACCAGTCCAACATTCAGATAGCACCGTATGAGGCTTTGTATGGTAGGCGGTGTATATCTCTGGTGGGTTGGTTCTAGCTAGGCGAGGCTAGCTTATTGGGAATAGACTTGGTTCAAGACGCCTTGGAGAAGGTTAAGGTGATTAAGGATAGACTTCGCATAGCCCAGTCTAGACAGAAGACTGATGTGGATCGGAAGGTTCGCGATGTTTCATTTATGGTTGGAGAGCGGGTCTTGCTTCGGGTTTCGCCTATGAAGGGCATTATAAGATTTGGAAATAAGGTCAAATTGAGTCCGAGGTTGATTGATCCCTTTGAGGTATTGCGATGCGTTGGGGGGTTGCTTATGAGCTTGCCTTACCTCCCAGCTTGGCAGGATTTCATCCGGTACTTCATGTTTCGATGCTCTGGAGGTATTATGTTGATCTGTCACACGTGTTGGATTTCATTTTAGTCTAGTTGGACAAGGATCTATCATATGTTGAGGAGACAGTGGCATTAGACAGGCAGCTTCAAAAGCTGAAGTCAAAGCATATTACATCAGTAAAAATTTAGTGGCGGGGTCAGCCAGTCGAGGAGGCGACTTGGGAGACCGAGTAGGATATGCGCAGCTGTTAGCCTCATCTTTTCACCACTTCAGGTATGTCTCTATGCTCGTTCAAGGACGAATGAATGTTCTAAGAGGGGGAGGATGTAACGAGCTGGCTGGTCGTTTTGAGAATTTACACCTCGAACCCCTATTAACTGCTTTCCCTGTGTCTATTTCTGTTGTGATTTTCCGGGGTGGTTCATCTTGAGTTTCAAAGTGTTTTGGGACACTTAGTCCCTAAATGAGAGCTTAAGCCTTAGAATTAGGACCGTAGTCGGAGCAGTGTGAAGACGGATCCGGAATGGAATTCTGTTGATTCCGTTAGCTCTGTTGGGTATTTTGGGCTTAGGGACGTGTCCAAATTGTGTTTTGGAGGTCCGTATCTTATTTAGGCTTGAAATACCTAAAGTTGAATTTTTGGAGTTTCAGAATGATAGTAAAATTTTGATATCGGGATCGGAATCCAATTTTGTAAGTTGGAGTAGGTCTATAGTGTTGAATATGACTTGTGTGCAAAATTTGGGGTCAATCAAACATAGTTTGGTTGGTTTCAGCATCGGTTGTAGAATTTTGAGATTTCAAGTTCATTAGGTTTGGATTGGAGGGGATTCGTTGTTTTAGCGTTGTTTGATGTGATTTGAGGGTTCGACTAAGTTCGTATGATATTTTAGGATTGGTTGGTATGTTTGGTTGAGGTCCTGGAGGCCTCGGGTGAGTTTCGGATGCTTAACAAAATTGAATTTGGACATAGGCAATTTCTGAATTTGTTGAACCTGTTGTTTTCGCACCTGCGGATTTTGGATCGCAGGTGTGACACCACAAAAGATTTATGATGGACGCAGATGCGGTCTAAGGCATGAGGTCAGTTGGTCGCAGATGCGGCTCCAGGACCACAGAAGCGGAACCGCATCTGCGAGGAATGAAGTGTAGGTCCGGTGCCTGGGGACTTAATAAATTTCAGTAGGTGCGGAGCCCGAGCTGCAGAAGCGGTAGCGCAGGTGCGATGGACCCCTCGCAGAAGCGTAAATCGCTGGGCTGAAAAGAGTGAAATTAAGGGTTTTAGTTCATAACTTAAAAAATTAATTTAGAGCTAGGTAGAAGGCGATTTCTTGAGATATTTTGAAGCAGGACTATTGGGTAATGAATTGTAACTCTAATTTGGTTCTAATACATTAATCTATTGTTATTTTTCTCATCTAATTAAGGAATTTGAGGATAGAATTTTGGAAATGGGGGAAAAGGTTCCCCAATGGAAAATTCGAGTTTTGAATAACAATTTGACGCCGGATTGGAATGATTTTTGTACGAGTGAACTCGTGAGTGAATGGGTGTTCATAATCTATAATTTTTACCCGATTCCGAGATATGGGCCCAGAGAGGATTTTTGGGTATTTTTCTATTTTCTTGCCTTAGCTTCGATTCCTTTAGCTAAACTCGTTGTTCGTAGTTATATTTATATTATGTAGTTATTTGATAGATTTGGGCCACTCGAAGTTGGATACTCGTGGCAAGAGCGTGTTATTAGATTGATTTTGAGCTAGTTTGAGGTAAGTGGTTTGCGTAACCTTATGTAGGGGAACTCCCCTTAGGATTTTGGTACTATTGTTATATGAATGTATTTGTGAGGTGATGAGTGTGTACATGTGATAATTGTTGAAAACCCCCATTTTCATTAAGTAAATGTCTATGTTTTTCTTTAATAAAGCAATACTAGTATGTGAAACCTCATGTTTAGCTTAGGAAAGCATGCCTATGTGACTTAACCGTCTTATCTGCTTTAACTGTTTACTTGGATTCTGTGCAACATATTTACAGTAGAATATCCTATTTCTTTATACGAACTTGAATAGAACGGTAGATTTCTTTATTGAGACTATTGTGTGTTAACTTTGGGACTACAGGATGGTATTCTGGGAGATCCCCTAGCATGTTTACTTTGGAAATACAGATCGGTATTCCGGGAGATCCCCCTGCATATTTATATTTGGGACTACGGGACGGTATCCCGGGAGATCCTCCTGTACTGGATATTTACTTTGGGACTACAGATCGGTATTCCGAGAGATCCCCCTGCACATTTACGTTTGGAACTACGAGAAGTTATCCTGGAAGATCCCATGTTGCTATCTCTATGTATTGAGTTATTTCTTTATGTGATTTCATCTTTATTGACTATTAATATCTAAATTATGCTGTCTCATTTCATATTATTTTATCTTGTTATATATATAACTAGTACGGCCCTGACCTGACCTCGTCACTACTTGACCGAGATTAGGCTTGGCACTTACTGGGTACCGCTGTGGCGTACTCATGCCTTTTCCTGCACATGTTTTTCGTGTGCAGATCTAGGTTCTTCTGATCAGCCATATTATTCGTGAGGCGAGGCAATTCAGAGACTTCGCAGTATATCTGCCGCGTCTGCAGACCTAGAAGTCCCTCTCTACTCTCCCTTCAGTTATAAACTTCTTGTATTTTCCTTCATTTAGACTTCTGGAGTTAGAACACTATGTATTTCATTAGCTTGTGATTCATGAGATTCCGATTTTTGGGAGTGCTATGTTCAGTTTGAGAGAGTGTTATTGTTTATGCCGAGCGGCATTTTAAACTCTTCATTTATATTTACCTGTTAGCTGGTTAGTTTTGCATCTTTAATTATTTTTCCGCAAATAGTTAGGCTTACCTAGTCATAGAGACTAGGTGCCGTTACGAAAGTTCACGGAGGGAGAATTTGGGTCGTGACATTCCTCTCTGGAGTAAGTCAGTGCCACCTTTGATATCTATTGTGATAATAAAGCTGCTATATTCCGGGCTTCAAGTGATTGTTATAATGGCAAATCAAGACAAATTCGTCTTAAACACAATCATATGAGAAGATTATTGGAGGATGGCATAATAACCCTTCAATATGTGAAATCCAGGTTTAATTTAGCTGATCCTTTGTCTAAAGAATTAGGCAAAGAGTTGTTGGTAGAGACTTGTAAAGAGATGGGAATAAAACCTATTCTAAATTGATTGTACTTTATAGAAACCTTACCTAATGATATCATCTTAGGTTCAAAGGGAAAAACAAGTAATGTTACAGTAATTGAGCACATTAATAAAATTTCCATTTGCAGAAAATTTTCCTACTATAGAGAAGGATGATATTTTATTCTCCTAATAAATCTATAAGATCGATTTCGGTTGGGTTGTGTAGGAACACTCTTGATAGCTTTACCGATACTTTGTTGTGAAGGAGGGTGAGATTAATTTCTCTTAATGAATTCATAAACTATTTGGTCGGAGTATGCAAAGTAACTCTTGATGAATTCACCGCTCTAAGTGTGAAGTGGAGGCTGTTTCAATAAGATTTTTGACAAGAAAATCTTAAAGCACTTAGATAAAAGGATTCAGGACACATGGTCGTAAGGTATCAAAGGATATCGATTTTCACCGAAAACATAGTAATGTGCGTAAGATATTTTCTACTTCATCCAATGAACTACTTCGTTCAAGATTCGTCCATCAAGTAGTCAATGAATTAGAATGCCTTTACTAGCTAATGGTTCAAATCCAAAAGACACAATTATTGATGCATGTTGCTAGATTAATATCTCAAAATTTTTAAAACTTTTTTGAAACAAGTGGGGGATTGTTTGAATAAGTATTTCAATAAATTTGAAACAATGTACTTGATATGTTAATGTATTTACAAAAGACTTTTATTTTTCAAAGTGAATAAATGTGAATTCATTCTTGATTTACTACATGCGTTTTGGTTTTAGCAAATATTTTTGATCTTCCAAATTCATGAATATATTCATGATCTTATTAAATGATAAACTTGTCTTTTAAGAGTCTTTAGCCTATAAATAGGGCTGATTTTTTTTAGAAAATACAAGCAATTCACAAACTACTTTTCCCTTAAAATATTATAAGAGATATTGATCAAATGGTGAAATCATAGATTCAAGAATAGAAGAGCAACATTCTTGAATGCTACTTGTTACGGGATTGGAACATGTTGCAAATATGTTTAAACAGGTGGGAAACAAATCTATGCCAATTAACGACTAAGAAAAGAATTATTCATTTGGTTTTGGAATTTTGACTAAACATCTGCTAAAGGCACATATTTTGCAGCATGTCACTTCTGCCGGTGAGATCTTGGTGCAACAAGCTGAAGATCCGGCAAGCAACAAGGTGAATTGGCATGTTCATATTTCACATTTTTATGGGTTTACACCTAAGAATGATGATTATCTGTTAATTGTAAGTGAGTCTAAAGTCCTTTTAAATTTTTAATAGGGAAGAAACAGTGTGGTGGGGTGAGGGGATTGCATGAAACGCCATTTAAAAGAAAAATTTTTAAGTGGAGTTGAAAGCATTTGTACAAATGAAGTAGATACATATGAAGTTTCTTTGAAGCCTTGTTGTCCTATGGTTTCAAGAAACTTTAGTTCCTGATAACAATTTATTAGTGTTTCCATTTGAGGTGCTTATATGTGTGTTCTTGCACAGGCTGAAAGTTCGGGCTCAGGGGAGCAGGTAGAACCATATTCCCATATTTTGATTTCACTTTATGTATGGGTAATACTTAGTCTTGAACTCATCCCTTTTCTCAGGTCTTTGTTAGGAAGTTGATTGAGCTTCACGACAAGTGTATGGCTTATGTTACAGAATGTTTTAATAATAACTTCTTCTTGCGTATGGTATGTTCATCTCTTTAACATTGAATTATTTGTCAAAGTTTCTGATGTCTAAAGTTTGACCTGTACAGGCTCTCAAGGAGGCATTTGAGGTCTTGTGTAACAAGACTGTATCAGGCTATTCGAGTGCAGCGCTTCTTGCTTCTTATTGCGATAATGTTCTTAAGATAAGTTGGGGTGAAAAGCTCAGTGATGATGTTATTGAGAAGATGTTGGATAAGGTGTAGCGTGAACTGTAATTCACTCTTCACTTACTGGAAAGTTCATCTTTCTGCAAATGATACCACAATAAATAATGGTTTGAATTTTTGTAGGTGGTCAATCTTCTCGCATACATCAGTGACAAAGACCTCTTTGCGAAGTTTTGTAGGAGAAATGTCACAATCCAAAAACCATTTAAGGTCGTAATGGTGTCAGACACCACTATCAGGAAAGTCAACAATAAATAATTAATTTGGTTCTTATTTTAGTATTTCTCAAATCATAGCTTTCCTTCAATTTAACTGGTAAAAGATGAACTTTACAAAATAAATAATAATATTTTTCGATTTCAACACTGAATATCCCGTAATCACCCCAGAACCCGGTATCACAAGTGCATGAGAAATTACTATGAAAGAAAATGAAGTACAATAACTGTCTGAGACACAAATTTGGACAGAAAAGAAAGTACAATACTCTGATGGCTGCAGGTCGTCTCGAGAGATGCAACTCACCTAAGTCTCTGTGTCAACCATGTTGTTGTGCCCACTAAGCTACTAGACATACATGTGCCTATGCAACAAAAGTGCACAACAAGTGTACTATGAGTAAGAAAACAACGCTTACCCAATAAGTATCCAGTCTAATCTCGAAGAAGTAGTGATGTGGGGGTTGACTACGACACTTACTTGCGGTCCAATAATATTAGGTACATTAAAGAAGTAAATAAATATGAAACAGAGTAAATATATGAAATAAACATGTATAAAATACGTGGTGCAATTCTCCTCTTTACAATTTACTCAAGCTCTAAACTACCAAGTTCCCTTCGTACCGGAGCATAAGCATGGATATAGTGGAATTCATCAAAGAAGTTGTCATAATTCAAACCAACGAAATTCCCTCAGATATACTGGCTTCTTGCCAAATACTACACACGATTTCATGATGTGTATATATATATATATATAGGGAATGCCGAGGCGTAAGGTCTGATCCAATATAAAAGTAAATTGTGCACTGCCGAAGGTCGAACGACGCGAACCATAGATGCATCTATTAACCTGCCGAGGCGAATGACCCACTCCCATGAGAGTGTAGTACATAAATCCTGTCGAGTCGAATGGCCCGATCCCACAAGATTAGTAGAAGGAAATACCTCGGTCATGAATCATACACGCAGTGCGGTTAAATATAAATTTAAGAATTCACGCCGCTCATGGATCATACTTGCGACGCGGTCAAATATAAATTTAACATTTAAAATCTTATCTCTTTCTTGGTTCTTTTCAAAATAAGGGAAATTCAGCTTGTAGCTTTTAAGGAAATTACTCCTCTCGCAAAACATACATGCGATGCGGTTACACATAGATTTCTTAAGCTATTATAATATTTCTCAATTCTTTTCGAAAATACCAAGTTTAATGGAAATTCTTAAAATCTTAAATTCCTCAATTCAAATTCCTTTCAACACAATTATTACGCAACCTTAATCTTGTTTCTTCTTAAGACAAATAATAAACATAAATTATCAATAATATCAACAAGTGAGCCTAAAACTACTCGGACATAGGCATAGCTAGTAGCTACGTACGACTCTCATCACCTCGTGCGTACGTAGGTCATGACTCCGCACCTGCGGTCCTTCACCTGGGCAGCCCTGCTCCGCTTTTGTAACTTTTAGGCCATTTTTGCGGCTCCGCACCTGTGGCCAAAAGCTCTTAGGTGCGGTTACACTAGATGCCAGTAGCCTCAATTCTTCTTCAAACTCCAAATTCGATCCGTTAATCACCCGGAATCCACCCGAGGACTCCGGGACCTCATCTAATTTTACCAACACATCCCAAAACACATTACAAACTTAGTTGAGCCTTCAAATCCCATCAAAAAATATCGAAATCATGAATCACAACCCAATTCAAGCTTAATGAACTTTAGAACTTCAAACTTCAACATTCGATGCCGAAACCTATTAAATCACATCCGATTAATCTCAAATTTTGCGCACCAGTCATATTCGACATTACATACCTGCTCCAACTTCCGAAATCGGAATCCGACCCCGATATCAAAAATTTCACTTCCAGTCAAACTTCTCAAAGACCTTCAAATTTCTACTTTCGCCAAACAACTCCAAAATGACCTACGGACCTCCGAATCCACTTCCGTACATGCTCCCAATACCAGAATCACCACACGAAGCTATTATCAGACTCGAAATCCCAAACGGACATTGATAACATTGAAATGCACTTCAACCCAAATTTATGAAATTCCTCTAAAAATGCTAATTTTCACAATAGGTGCTGAAACGCTCCCGGGTCATCCAAAACCCAATCTAGGCATACGCCCAAGTCCGAAATCATCATACGAACCTACTGAAACCTTTAAATCCGGATTCCGAGGTTGTTTACTCAAACATTAAATCTTAGTCAATTCTTCCAACTTAAAGCTTTTGAAATGAGAATTTTCATTCCAAATCCACTCCAAAAATCCCGGAATTAAATTCCGACCATGCGTACAAATCACAATACCTGAAGTGAAGCTGCTCATAGCCTCAAACTACTGAACGACGTGCTAGAGCTCAAAACAACCAAGTCGGGTTCGTTAAAAAAGTTGAATCAACAGTTTGGTGGAGAGTTATATCCCGTTTGGCCAAGCTGCAAAAATCAGCTTATTTTGAGAAGTACTTTTCTCAAAAGTACTTTTGGTAAGAAGCAATTTGTGTTTGGCTAATTAGTTTGAAAAGCACTTCTGAGCAGCAATTAGTATTTGGCCAAGCTTTAAAAAATTGATTCTAAGTGTATTTTTCTCAAAAGTGCTTATCAAAAAAGTGCTTTTGGAGAGAAGCTACTTTTTTCTGATTCTCCAAAACTGCTTCTAGTTCTCCTCAAAAGCACTTTTTTTTCCTTCCAGAAGCTTAGCCAAACACCTCAATTTTTGGTTAAAAGTGCTTTTGGCCAAAAACAAGCACTTTTGGCCAAAAATAAGCTTGGCCAAACATGCTATTAATATTGAAGATGGAGAGAATGGTAAGGAAATACCATGTCTTTCATAATTTATCCTTCCCAGTTCACATTTCTTATGAAAGCTTGTGGTTGGGAACTTGAGCATAGGTGGCAGACTTGATGCTAGCCAGGGAAAAGTAGAAATATTTTTGGAGATATCTCCGCGATAACCTTGCAGTGAGTCCTGGGATTTGTCTTATTGTCACAGTTCTTACTGTAGATAATAAATTGTGTCGAGAAAATATCACAACAATCGTAGTATTTGATTTCAAATAATATGAGTGTACAATCTCTATGAATCCTCTGATTCATCTTTTCAGTAGTAAATAAATTCAAGGTCCTTTGAGCTTGATCTTGAATCTATGTTTGTTGCCACGAACGATGATCTATTTCTTGAGCTCGAGCTTGATTGCTTGAACTTGACCTTAATTTGTTCTTCATTCTTTAGCTTGAATTTTGATTGCTTGAAGCTTGAAACTTGTAGAGAAATTTGCGGTGTTTGATCCACGAGCTCTCTCTTGCTTCTTGTTATAACTTCTGGTGTGTTTTCTGAGTTATGAAGACCCCTATTTATAGTTGTGGAAGGGAGGAGTTATGATAAGAACAAACTCTTTCCGACCAATCAAATTGAAGTGTGACATGGCCGCGTTTGATTGGCCAGAACATGTCACTTCCACACGTGGCACTGTTTCATTGGCCTTTTAATGTGACTTGGCATGCCTTGTCATTTTGACATGTGGCATGATCCTATTGACTCTTCCGTTTGACTTGGCGTGCCACATCATTTCACGTGTGGCACCAAACTAAGCCTCTTTGAAGATGATATCTTGGGCCTAATGAAATGTGCTTATCATTTGTAGCCCGATTAAGTGGGTTAGCACAGTTAATATTTATTAGACTTAAATATTAATTCAATTATATTAGCCCATAATATTTATTTGGACTAATATATTTAAAATGGTCCAAAATTTTTTATTGAATTTATATTCAATAAAATTTGCATGCCTACAAATGCCCCCTACTTCAAGACTCGACGGATTTAGACGTATCCAACTCCAAAAGGCGAGGCTTGAAGTATTAGCATAGTATTTATTTTGTTATGAATATTCCCTAAAACTTATTAAAGTGATATATTTGCATTTCACAATATCTATGAAAAGACAAATATAAGCATGTAGGTCAAGATCTTTTACATTATTTGAAACTTTACTTAACATTTGCACCTTATATTAAACATCCTAATTCATATTCACAAACTTGCATGAAAATCCACATAGAAGACATCATCATACCACATATTCCCATATGACTAGGAAATCGTGAATTCTATAACTTGAATCTTGTGAAATTTATGATTCCTACTTGAAACCAAATGAACAGCTATCATTATGGGCTTTGATTCGTACTTGAACTTGAATCTGCGTCGACAAGTTCAATTCCTACTTGAACTGAAAAGGAGCCAAGTAATATTAAAATTGGAGTTAACCAAGTAGATCCCGTACAGTTGTATTGCCACCTTAGCAGTCCCAGTTCTTTTCGATAACTGATTTCAGCTATTCCCAGATCGAAATCTCGCTTCCCTATCAGCTTCATAGGAGATCTATATAAACCCCGTGCTCATATTTTTATTAAGCATCGAACTTTAGCATCTACAAGCTATCTTGGCTTTGTGTTTTCACAAGGTGGCAATCCGGAAGTAGTTTTTTTCTTTTATGTATTTATCGTCGTCCTTTTCTTTCTCTTTTTTTAGGTCAACGAGGAGGATATGTTCTTATTTAACCAAAAAATTCATGCATGAAGAAGACAATCTTAGGGTACGAGGGGATGGGTACTCATCCTTGCCCAAATTTTGTAGAGATTACTCCTAGTGGTCCGACTATCGGAGAGATTACTTGTTGGACCAAGTAAATGTGAAGTTTTGAAGACTGACAAAAGAACTCAGACATGGACCAGGTCTATCTTGTGAAGCATAGTCGTGATCAACCCAAACATGTGAGATGCACGTGAAATAGATAAATCTAACTTATCAGAAGTAATATCTCCTAACCATTATCAAAAATGTTGCATATTGGATTAGGAGAAAGACTCCTTACACAAAGAGAACACAATTAAGGAAAAGGATAGAGTTAGAGTATAAAAACTAGAACTCTTCCGCCATGGAAGAGTAGCATCTGTATCCCAGTCAATCTCTAATTACTAACCCCTTAAATATCAGTGTTGTTTTCTTTTACAGGTAATACACATAAGCAGAAGTTAAATGTGAATTAATAGCGAAATAGCAAGGCAATTTTGCAAGAAATTTATGTGTTATTCAAGTGTGCAATCCGGAAGCTACTTAAACCAGATAGAAGAACTAGTTCCAAGTGTCTATCTTTTATTCTAGTTCAATTGTAGAAGGTGATTTTACATTGTACCTTTCAGCTTTTATAGAAGTATTTGTATTAGGTACTTAGAGTTTTCAAGTTAGAGTTAACTTGAAGTTGTCGCAACAATTGAGACTATGTGCCACAACGGGATTAGAGTTAATCCTAGGTTTTGAAAAGAGTTTTTGTAAATGTAGTTTTTGGCTCAGTGATTTTAGTGGAGAGTTTGGGAAAATCATACTGGAAGGTAGGTCGTGGTTGTTTCACCTTTCGAGCCAGGTGTTTTCCACGTAAAATATCTGTGTTCTTTATTTTCTGTACTTATGATTCTGCAACACTAGAAGTTGGAACACATAGAAGAACCAGGTCCTTCTATAATCAAGTTAAGTGAAAATTCAGTACCACACAAATCATCTCCCCCCCTCTTGTGTGGTATTGAAGTCTAAGACATCAATTGGTATCAGAGCGGGTTATCCTTGATGAGGCTAACACCTTAGGAGCAGATCAAGATGAGTGCACCACCTGAAAACTGGGAAGGGTTATCCACTGCTAGGCCTCCATTTTTTAATGGCCAGTACTATTCCTGGTAGAAGAACAGGATGAGGGACCACATCATAATTGAAGACTATGAACTCTAGGATATAGTTACTGATGGTCCCCTAGCTACTACAAAGAAGAATGCTGAAGGAGTGGACGTGCCAAAGACAGGAGCTGACTGTACTGCTGAAGATTTGAAGAAATGGGAAAAGAATGCCAAGGCCAAGAAATGTCTTGTGTGTGGACTAGGTTCAGACGAGTACAGTAGGATTCAAAGTTGTATCACTACTAAGGAGATATGGTACACCCTACAAGTGGCCCATGAAGAAACTCCTCAAGTAAAGAAATCAAGAGGAACACTGTTATATTCTCAATATGAGAATTTCACCATGAAGGAAGGAGAAACCATCCAAAAGATGTACACAAAGTTCACAACACTAACAAATGAACTTAAGTCTCTTGGAAGAATTATCCTTGAAGAAGACAAGGTTGAGAAAATCTTGACAAGGGTCTTGCCAGTAACTTTGGAAAGCAAAATCATGGCTATTCAGGAATCAAAGAACAATGCTACCCTCAAGTTGGATGAGCTAATTAGAAATCTCACTACCTATGAACTGAGAAGGCAAACCATGAAGATGGAATCTCCCAAGAAGGAAAGAAGCCTGACTCTCAGAATAGCTGAAGGTGCAGACTTAGAGGATGATGAAATGGCTATGATCACAAGGGATTTAAAGAAGTACCTAATGAGAGGAAATGGTTCTTCAAGAGGTGCAACCTTCAACAAACCAAGGCTCTTGAAAAACAGACCAACAAGGGCTGCTACAAATGAGGTAAGACTGACCACATGATCAAAAATTATCCCCAGTGGGAAATTGAATGGAAGAAAGAAATGGTTGAACGAAGAAATATGAAGAAGGACAGGTTTAACCCAAAAGGAACAAAGGATCAACAAAGGCTATGGTTTCTGCTTGGGGAGAAACCTCAGATGAGGATTCAGAAGATGAAGCTGGAGATGAACAAGCACTATGGCCATTGGAGAATCAGACTATGAACAAGAGATAAGTGTTATTCATCTCAAAGACAAGATTAATTTTTTGTCTAAAGAAAGGCTATCTGAATTATTGCTAGACTTCAATGATGAGTCTGAGGTCATAAACAATAAAAAGGAACATCTATCTAGGGAAAGTGTGATCATAAATGTGATCACACATATCTCACCTTAGAATAAAATCTAGGAAAGATGAAGGATAAGTTGTATAAGAAAGATGAGCAGATAAGAGTCCTAAAAGAAGATCTAGGCAAGGTGAAGCATGAACTAGATTGATATGTTTTAAATGTCCTTGCCTTGGATTTTGATGATCTAACAAACTTACTGTTAAGAACCTGATAAGGAACCTGACCCATTTGGACTATACTGGAAGTTTAACGGATTCCAGCTAAATGTGAACTGCCATAGCTTCAGGAGCTAGGAAACTAAACAAGGACCTGATTCCCTTGTGGTTCCCTCATATCAGTACAAAGTCAATTGGACACAGCTGGAAATGAAGTGGCTGCCTGCACTATTTCTGCCGCACTACACTATTTCCAGTGCCCACTCATTCCTTGACCAACTAAAGTGCTCACATCATTTCAAGTGATGTGATCAAGGTGTACCAACAATGAGTTTATATTGAAATATCACTTGAATGTTTCAGTTTCTCATTCAAACCTTTTGCAAAAACAGAGAAATCAATTCTCACGAGCTTGAAGAACAAAGTTGAACGCTACTACGGACTAGTTCCTAAAGTCAGTATTTTGTTGTCCTTAGTTGATTTGTAACTTTGTTATTGTACTTATTGTAAATCCTAAATTGCATAGCTAGAGCGTTGATTAGGAAACTTCTTGTAAAATCCGTAAACTCTTTGAGTTTATGTTGTGACTAGGTCTAGTCATAAGCAAAAGCCTTTGTAACTGTAGAGTGACAAAGTGGCTTGTGGTGAGAGCATCACAAGTTAGTGAAAGTCTTTGTAACTAGAGAGTCACAAAGTGACTTGTGGTAAGAGTACCACATGATAGTTGAGTTTAATTCTTTACAATGGAGTCATTACAAAGTGGCTTGTAATAGGTTTTTACAAGTTAGTGAAGTTGAAAGACTACAGGTGTAGGTCATGGTTTTTGGTCCCCTTGTGTGGGATTTTTCCACGTAAAAATCCCTTGTCTCATTTACTTACAGTTTATTCACATTCTCAGTAGAATCTTGTAGAGGAACAGGTACTCTACTGTTTGGTGGACTCGTACAAACTAACAATTGGTATTAGAGGCGGTTCCTCCTATCAGGAGAACACCTAGGAAGAATCCTTATGGCTGCTCCACCAAATTTTGAAGAAGGTCAATCTACATACCGACCACACAGGTTCAATGGACAATACTATGGGTGGTGGAAAATAAGAATGCATGATTTTATCATGGCTGAGGATTCTGAGTTATCGGATATCATATGTAATGGTCCTGGTGTTCCAACAAAGGTACTGGAAGAACTCCCATTTTCAATAACAAAAACCAGTAAAGAATATACTGACGCAGACAGGAAAGCTGTGGAGAAGAATTTTTGTGCCGAGAAGATTCTGGTGTGTGGAATAGGACCTTAAGAATATAATAGAATTTCCGCTTGCGACACTGCTAAGGAGATAGAGGAAGCTTTGCAAACAGCTCATGAGGGAACTACCCAAGTAAAATAGTCTAAGATCGATATGCTCACTACTGAGTATGAACTCTTCAGGATGAAGGACGATGAATCTATTCAAGATATGTACACAAGATTCACTTCCATCATAAATGAGTTACACTCATTTGGCAAAACCATTCCTAGAAACAAGCTAGTGAGGAAAATCCTCAGTATTCTGCCTAGCCCATGTGAAAGCAAGGTGAATGCTATTACTGAATCAAAATACTTACAGGAGTTGACCACAGAAGAGCTTATTGGAAATCTAAAGACCTACGAGATGAAGAGGAAGATAGACAGTGAAAGAAGAGAACCAAAGAAGGAAAAGAACCTGGTACTCAAAGCTGATAACAATGACTCAAGTGAGGAAGACAGTGACATGGCTTACTTAACCAAAAAATTTCAGAAGATGGTCAAAAGAAATGGAGAAATGCTAAAAAGGGGCAGCTCTAACAAACCAAAAACTGTGATCTTTTTCATAAGTGTGGGAAGCCTAGACACTTCATGACCCTCTCTTGAAGCAAGAGTTCTCCAAGAACAACCATGAGAGAACAACTAAGAGGAACCCGGTTCCTTTCAAGGACTTCAAGAGAAAAAGATCTGCTGACAATATGGTGAAATAGGCTCTTGCAGCATGGGGGGATTCGTCTAGTGAATCTGAAGATGAACCTGATGCTGGTGATAGTTCTATGATGGCAGTTGAAGGCGAGGAAACTGAATATAACTCAACTTTTGCTTTGATGGCCCAATCAGATGACGATGAAGACAATGTCAACAAAGAGGTAAATTTCAGGGATGTTCAGAGAAATCTGAAATCCTATTCTCCAAAAAAACTCATGTCTTTAGCTCATGTATTAATTGGTGCCTATCATAGTCTTGTGGAGGATATGGATTCTTTGACCTTAGAACTAGGCAAATCTAAACAAACTAGAGACGACTTAGTGGTTGTAGTTATTGACCATAAGGAAACCATTGAAACTTCAGAAAAGAAAAAATGACCTTTTGGCAGTAATTACAGACCTAAGGGAAACAATAGTGAGACCACGGACTAAGTCAAAACCTGAAAATTCTGGAAAGGGAAAGGCGATAGCAAGTGAGGAACACATTAGGCTTGAAAATGAGGTGATAACTATGAGAACTAGGATGTGTGTTGAAATTGACAAAAACAAGCACCTTCAGACTGATCTGGAAAGAGTAAAGAATGATCTTGAAAAGTCCTTAAAGTGTACATGGTCCTCAGAAGATATCACTGCCATGCACACTAATAATGGTGGAAACAGGCAAGGAATAGGGTTCCAAAGGGAGAAAACTTCTTACAAACCTCACAGCAAGTACCCAATGTGAGAATAATTGGCAATTCAAAGAAAATTGCTAGGCTAGGGATAAATCTGTTCAGAAAAACAAAGTGTTTGCTGAAAAGGTGACTACAAAAGAGGGACCAGGTTCCACTCACAAAAAAATGCACATTACCTGCATGGACTAAGAGAGCTATTATTCATCCTCTTGCCTACTACAAGGGACCCAAACTTGCTTGGGTTCCAAAAACTAACTCTTAATCTCCTTGTGCATGAAACAGTGAAAGGAAGCGGTCACCAATGGTTCATGAATAGTGGGTGTTCAAAGCATATGACTGGGAATACCATGGACTTTCTTTCACTAAAATCTCTACAAGAAGGGAGTGTATCCTTTGTCAATGGGAAAAAGGGGTACATTCTTGGAGTTGGAAAAGTCGGGAAATCACTCACCCATCCTATTGAAAATGTAAACTATGTCAACAGCCTTAAGTATAGTTTCTTGAGTGTCTCTCAAATCTGTGATAAAGGAAACAAGGTGGAATTCTTGTCCAAAATATGTACAGTCACCAATCTGGTAACTGGTGAAGAGGTACTTGTGGCCAAAAGATACAAGAACATCAATCTTACTGATTTTGAGTCCTTACAAAGTGGTGATCTGAGTTGTCTGAAAGTTGTTGATGATGATACTGAACTATGGCACAGAATACTGGGCCATGCAAGTTTTTCTCTTCTGAACAAACTAATTCAGAAGGACCTGGTACATGGTCTGCCCATGTCAAAATTCAAGGTGCAAAAGGTATGTGATGCATGCGCTAGAGGAAAACATGTGAAGTCCTCCTTTAAGTCTAAAAGAGATGTGAGCAACTCAAAACCACTAGAGCTTCTGCATATGGATCTATGTGGCCCTATGAGAGTGTAAAGTAGAGTAGGGGAAAGATTCATTTTTGTGATGATGGATGACTACTCAAGATTCACATGCACTCTGTTTCTCAGAACTAAAGATGAAACTGTTGAGGTGTTTGTGGCTTTTGTGAAGAAAATCCAGGTGAAGATAGAGTCTAAAGTCGCAATTAAATCAGATCATGAGACAGAATTTGACAATGTCAAATTTGATGAGTTCTTCTATGAAAATGGAATCACTCATAACTTCTCAGATACCAGAACTCCCTAGCAAAATGGAGTAGTAGAAAGGAAGAACAGAACTCTAGAAGAGATGGCAAGAACAATGCTAATCGACAAGTGAAATTGCAAAGAACTTTTGGGCTGAAGCTATCAATACTACATGCTACGTGGTGAATAGGTGCATGATCAGATCTCTTCTGAACAAAACCCCCTATGAATTGTTGAATGGAAGAAAACCCAAGCTGACTCTCCTAAGAATATTTGGGTACAAATGCTATGTTCTCAACAATGGAAAGGATTGGCTTGGTAAATTCGATGCCAAGAGTGACGAAGAAATAAATCTGGGCTACTCTTCTCAAAGCAAGGCTTACAAGATATATAATAAGCGGACTAATTGTGTTGAGGAAAGTGTTCATGTTATTTTTGATGAGTCGTATCCATCCTGTGAGAAGAGTGATGAAGAAGATCAAGATGCAGAACCCTTACTAGTCCCTGGTGAAGTCATTGACATGACAAATAGAAAGGCAGATATGATGAGTCAAGTAAAAGAGCTGAATGAAGACAATACTGCCTCATCTCCAATGGAGCCAAGTACTTCAATTACAACTACTAAAGCTAAAGAAAGAGTGGCTGATGCAGTTCAGGGAACTCCACTAGCACCTGAGAGAAGAACGCTGGAAAACTAGACAAACGTACCCACATCCTCTCAAAATGAACCTCAGACGTCTAACTGAAGACACCAAAGCTCTCATCAAATGGACAACATCATTACTCCTCTAGATTCTGGAGTATAAACTAGGTCAAGAGCAAAAAATTCACTTGCCTTCTCAGTTTTTCTCTCCCAGATAGAACCCAAGAATATCAAGGAAGCCTTGAAAGATGCAGACTAGATTAAAGCCATGCTAGACGAGTTACATCAGTTTGAAAGGAACAATGTTTGACACCTGGTACCTAGACCCTCAGATCGAACCATTATAGGAACCAGGTGGGTATTCAGAAACAAGCTTGACGAACATGGAATTACCACAAGGAATAAGGCCAAGCTAGTGATTCAAGGCTGTAACGTTTGTTCCGGAGGAACAAACGTTAAAAGTGCTGAAACGTTTGTTCCGGTCGGTCGTATGGAAGCTATTAGAATTCTAATCTCTTTTGCATCTCATATGGAATTCCCCTTGTTCCAAATGGATGTCAAAAGTGCATTTTTTAATGAACTTCTTAAGGAAGAAGTCTATGTGAAGCAACCTCCGGGGTTTGAATGTCATCAACACCATTAATATGTTTTTAAACTAGACAAAACATTGTACGGGCTGAAGCAGGCTCCTCGAGCTTGGTATGAAAGGTTGTCAAAGTTCCTCTTAGAAAATGGCTTTAAAGATGGAAAATTGATAACACCCTATTTCTAAAGAAACGGGGAAGGAACCTGCTTATTATTCAAGTCTATGTTGATGATATCATTTTTGGGGCAACAACTGATTCTCTATGTGAGGAATTTGCAGAACTCATGGGAAGTCAGTTTGAAATGAGTATGATAGGGGAACTGAACTTCTTCTTGGGTCTTCAAGTAAAACAGTCCCCAAAGGGTACATTTATGTGTTAGCAAAAATACATCAGGAAGCTCTTGAAGAGGTTTGACATGGAAGCATCAAAAGTTATAGACACTCTCATTGCTACGGCCACTCGACTGGACATGGATGAAGTAGGGTCTCGTGTGAATCAAACAATGTATAGAGGCATTATTGGGTCTCTTCTCTATCTTACTGCCAGTAGACCTGATATTGTCTTCAGTGTGGGGTTATGTGCAAGGTTTCAATCAAATTCCAAGGAATCTCATTTGAAGGAAGCCAAAAGAATTCTGAGATATCTTAAAGGAACACAAGACCTAGTAATTTATTATCCCACAAGTGACAGTTTTAACCTCATTGGATATGCTGATGCAGACTATGCAGGTTATCTTGTAGATAGGAAGAGCACTTCTGGAATGGATCATTTTCTAGGTTCATGTCTCATCTCTTGGGGCACAAGGAAGCAAAACCCAGTGGCTCTTTCAACAGCTGAGGCAGAATATATAGCCGCAACATCCTACTGTGCAAAACTTTTGTGTATCAAGCAGCAACTGGAGGACTTTGGGGTACTCACTGAGAGTGTGCCCCTTCTATGTGATAGCACAAGTACACTCAACATGGCAAATAATCCAGTTCAACACAAAAGGACCAAGCATATTGATGTGAGGCATCACTTTATGAGGGACAATGTGGAAAAAGGATTGATATGCATGAAGTTCTGTAGCACAGAAGATCAAATTGCAGACATCTTTACCAAGGCATTAAGTAGGGAACATTTTGAATGAAACAAAGTGAAGTTGGGGCTTTTAAAGCCCAATTGAGAACCTGATTTTCCATTATTTGGCTATGAAAATCATCTTCAAGAAAAATTGGCTAAAAGTGTTTTCTGGCCCTGTCTAACTCACTTCAATACCGTTGCAGGTAAACACACATGATGAGTATTGAAGCTGTAGATGTAGTGCATGGATGATAAACGAGGATTAATATTTTCAAAGCTAAGTCATTACTAGAGAAAGCAATGTCATCCACATAAAGCAGAAGAAGGACAATACCTGATGTCGACCTCCTTATAAACATTGAATGATCCGATTTACTTATTTGAAAACCGATAATAGGTCAAGAACCTGGTTCTTGTACCAAGGTTAGTAGTTCTGTGCATCCTTTAATACACGTCTTAAAAAGGTACAAAACACAACTGCCATGTCATTCAACTTTTCAGATCATGTTGTCATGTCTCTTCACTTCAAATCATTCTATCTCCCTCTGAAATGTTGCACTTCTCCATGCCCAACCGCCGTTTCATAATCGGTGCCTATTCCTCTCTCTTCATAATTATCCTCTCCTCATAAAAACCCTTTTCTGTTCTCCCTAACTATAAGTCCTCCATTAAAACTTCCCAAAGCATTTTCACACCATTTTTTTTCAATGGCTGAGACAAACTCCAACCTCCCTGCCTCAGTCGTACCTGTTATTGATAAACCTATAGAGACTTCCGTCTCTACTGAGCCTTCCTTACCCACTCTCACCATTCTTGTTAAAATCACACCTCACCTAGATTCTCTGTCTCTCTATATTTTAGAAACTCCTAAATTTTTTGATCCGTTCTCTCTATCTTCTGATAATCCCACTAGTCAAAGACCAAGTGGAGAACAAGGTCAAAATCCTAAGGTTACAGAGGGTTCTGTGATTGTTGCTACTGATTCCTTGGTGGAAGTAGTGCCAATTGAGGAAGAGAATGTTGTAATCATCTTTGTTGTGTCTGCTGATAGTGTACTATATGATATCATCTCTCAAAAAAGCGAGGTACAAGGTGTGGGGGACGAAGGGGCCATTGTAACTGTTGAAGGCAATACACTAGCAAAAGCTACTGGGCCCTCACATGAGGAACCTGATCCCTCTTTAGAGGACCCAGGTCAAGATTCTCATGGCCATGACAGTTCTTCTCCTACATTCTCTATTGTGCCTTTAGACATACAGGTACCTGAGAAGAGGTCCAGTGATGAGGAGGATCTAGACAACGTGGCTTATGATATGTTCATAGTTAAGAGGAGGGTTGTATCTACTCTTAAGCCCTCCACCAAACGACATACTACCAGGTTGCAAGCTAAGGAGGCCTACAACTCTGCCATTCAAAAGAGCAGAAAAAGTAGTAAAAAGCAAAGGAGGAAGCTGGTGAAAGATGGTGTGCCCGTAAGTGATAAAGGGATTTCTATGGTAGAGGTGGAAGAGGAAACCTCAGATTAACCTGGTTCACTGGTTAGACAGTCTCAGAAAAAGAAGCAGCCTGCTTTAATAGAGAAGGAACCAACCTCTAGCTCCAAGTTAAAGGATATGGTGAGTGAGTTCTCGATGTCTTATGAGGATGTGTTGGTCAAATCCAAGGGAAAAGGGAAATTAAGTGGTGAAAAGTCCGACAAACGCAAGTCTGAAATTGTTCAGGAACCTGGTTCTATGAAGAGTATGAGAAGTGAAGTTAGCCTTGGCTCAGAATGCCTGAGGCACCAAAAGGTTCTACTGGGTCATACTTTTGACCCATCAATCTATGAGATGGCTGGTATGCGACAAATTCTTGAAATGGTCAAATTTCAATGATGGGCACATCTATTCCAGATAGATGCACCTAAGGTATATGAGGATGAGGTACAAAGCTTCTTTGCTAGCCTCTTTCCCGTTGAGACAGACCATATATGTGCTGTGGTGAATGGAGTGGACAGTGTGTTTGATATAAAATTTCTTGGAGAGATTCTTAAAGTTCCTATAGCTGGTGTGTCCAGTATAAAGGATGTGTGTCAGTTTAACTTCAGAAATGTCGTGGTAAAAGACAATGCAAACCAGAAGGGGGACCAGATCCATAAGAAAGCACTACTCCCTATCTACCAACAGTTGTTTGAATTGGTTAACAAAGTTCTATTGCCTCGAGCTGAGAGGAGGTCAGTGAATTCTAAGCTTGACATATTCTTGATGGAGCAACTGGATAGTTTTACTCCTGTGAGTCTGCCTGCTATTATGATTAAACACATGCAAAAGCTTTTCACCTTCAAAGATGGTAATCATGGCCTTCCCTACGGGTTTTTGCTTACGCGAATGTTTAAATTCTTTGAAGTGCCATTGGGGCCAGTCAAGGTGGAGACTAAGAAGCAGACTTTCTCACAGACAATTTTGGAAGAATGCGAGTGCATAGAAAAGAATGGGGGGTAGGAAGTACATCAACCGTCTCACAGCTTATTAATGCTTAGAACAGTGCAGCTGAGGAAATTTGTCGGTTGATGGCCAGGAATGCTATCCTGGAAGGTCAACAAGCCCAAGGGGTTCTAGCATCAAATGATGAAGTAGCTCGTTTGACAAAGGAGAATGTTGATCTCAGAGCGCAAGTAGAGAAACTAAATGCAGAACTGCTCAATGAACAAAATTCGGCCAATGCCCGAATAGACCTTGTTCTCCAAACACTTGTTACAGCTTCCAAGCCCTTTACTCCAAGTGCCCCCTAAGTGCCCCTTCAGTGACCAGTTTCTAGAAATGTTTTTTTTAAGTTTTTCTTGTTTGGTAGATGTTCTGTTTTCTTTTTTATGATGTGGTTGGGATGAAACAGTGTTGCTCTCGTCTTAACATTCCCATGTTGCCTTTGTTTAAAATTTTCATCAATATCAAATCTATCCTCTTTTATTATCTCAATGCTTAATTTCTATGTTTCTCTTCTCTATCATATTATGTGTACATATGTGGCATGAGTTAGCTCGGCTAGACTTCTTTATGCTGTTTATCTATTTGTGCCTTTTTAATGATGCTAGAAGGGGGAATAAAGTCTGGGGGAACTAATTGTTTCCTAATCTGGTTCTCAAAAATGTGTAGTAGTTAAAAATGAGAAATAAGGAAGGCATAAAGTCAGGGGGAACTATTTGTGAAACTTGTGTTCTCCTGTTACTTAATCTGGTTCTCACTACTCTAAATCCACTTTATCGATGTTAAGTTTGTCATGATCAAAAAGGGGGGAATTGATGGGTTTCAAATGTCCTTGCCTTGTGTTTTGATGATCTAACAAATTTACTGTTAAGAACCAGATAAGGAACCCGACCCACTTGGACTATACTGCAAGTTTAACGGATTCCAGCTAAATGTGAACTGCTACAACTTCAAGAGCTAGGAAACAAAACAAGGACCTGATACCCTTGTGGTTCCCTCATAGCAGTACAAAGTTGTTGGCCCAAGAACATGTGAAGTTTTGAAGAATGACAAATGAACTTAGTCATGGACTAGGTCCATCTTATGAAGCACTGTCATGATCAACCTACACATGTGAGATGCACGTAAAGGAGATAAGTCCTACTGATCAAGCAGCAATATCTCCTAATCTGATCGAAAAGGTTGCATATTGGATAAGGGGAGAAAGTATCCTTATGTAAAGAGAACACAATACGGATAAAGAGAGTGTTAGAATTTGATATCTACAAGGACTCAACTATGATAGAAGATTAGAAATTGAGTCCCAATCAAACTCTGATTTCTAACCTATTAAATGATAGTGATTGTTCTCTTTTACAGGTATTGCACAAACGCAAAAGTTAAACTAAATTAAAAGCAAAAGAGCAAGGCGATTTCGCAAGCAATTTATGTAAGATTTGAGTGTGCACTCCTGAAGCTACTTGAACTAGATAGAAGAACTAATTCCATTGTGTTTTTTCTTATTCTAGTTCAATTGTAGTAGGTGGTTTAAAGTTGTACCTTTCAGCTTTCATAGAAGCAATTGTATTAGGTACTTTGAGTGTTCAAGTTATAAGCTACCTTAAAGTTGTCGCAACAGTTGAGGCTGTGTGCTACAAGGGATTAGAGTTAATCCTTAGGTTCACAAAGAGTTTTTGTAAATGCTATTTTGGCTCAGTGATTTTAGTGGAAGTTTGAGAAAATCCTACTGAGTAGTAGGCCGTGGTTTTTTCACCTTTTGAGCTAGGTGTTTTCCACGTAAAAATCTTTGTGTTCTTTATTTTATGGACTTTTTATTCCGCAAACAGTAGTAGTTAGAACACCTAGAAGAACCAGGTTCTTCTAGAGTGAAACCACACAAATCACCCCCCTCTTGTGTGGTATTGACGTTGAACATCAATTGGTATCAGAGCGGGTTATCCTTGAAGAGGCTAACACCTTAGGAAAAGATCAACATGAGTGCACCACCTGGGAACTGGGAAGGGCAATCCACTACTAGGCCTCTACTTTTCAATGATTAGTACTATTCTTGGTGGAAGAACAGGATGAGGGATCACATCATAGGACAAGACTATGAACTCTGGGACATAGTCACTGATGGTCATCTAGCAACTACTAAGAAGAATGGTGAAGGAGTAGATGTGCCAAAGACAAGAGCCGACTGCACTGCTGAAGACCTGAACAAGTGGGAGAAGAATGCCAAGGCCAAGAAATGGCTAGTGTGTGGACTAGGTCTAGATAAGTACAATAGAATTCAAAGTTGTACCAGTGCTAAGGAAATCTGGGACACTTTGCAAGTGGCTCATGAAGGAACACCTCAAGTGAAGAGGTCCAGAGGAGCACTGCTGTATTCTCAGTATGAGAATTTCACCATGAAGGAAGGATAAACCATCCAAGAGATGTATACAAGTTTTACCACACTGACAAATGAACTTAAGTCTCTTGGAAGGATTATTCTTGAAGAAGACAAAGTTGAGAAGATTTTGACAAGGGTCCTGCCAGTCTCTTGGGAAAGCAAAATTACTGCTATTCAGGAATTAAAGAACATTGCTACCCTCAAGCTGGATGAACTAATTGGAAACCTTACTGCCTATGAACTGAGAAGGCAAACCATGAAAATGGATGCACCAAAGAAGGAAAGAAGTTTGGTTCTCAGAATTGCTGAAGGTTCAGATCTAGAGGATGATGAAATGGCTTTGATCACAAGAGATTTCAAAAAGTACCTAATGAGAGGAAAGGGTACTTCAAGAGTACAACCTTCAATAAACTAAGGGCTCCGGAGAAACAGACCAATGACGGTTGCTACAAGTGTGGTAAGACTGATCACATGATCATGAATTGCCCACAATGGGAAATTGAGTGGATTAAGGAAAGGGCTAAACAAAGGAACAGGAAGAAGGAACAGGTTCAACCAAAAAGGAACAAAGGATCAACAAAGGCTATGGTTGCTGCCTGGGGAGAAACATCATGAAGACTCAGAAGATGAAGCTAGAGATGAACAAACACTTATGGCCATCGGAGAATTAGATGATGAACAAGAGGTAAGTATTCTTCATCTCAAAGACAAGATTAAATTCCTGTCTAAAGAAAGGTTGTCTGAGCTACTGCTAGACTTCATTGATGAGTCTGAAATAATTAACAATGAGAAGGAAGAGCTGTCTAGGGAATGTATGATCCTAAAAGCCATGTGCAAAAATCTAGAGTCTAGGGCTAATTAGAGTAAAAGTGAAAATACTGAGTTGAAGAACTAGGTTCTTGAACTTGACACTAGTGTCGTAGAACTTAGGTTTGAGAACTTAAAACTGAAACTAGTAACAGAAAAGAAGAAAGCTGATCATACACATCTCACCCTATAAGAAAACTTAGGAAAAATGAAGGATGAGTTGTACATGAAAGTTGAGCAGATAAGAATATTAAAAGAAGATCTAGGAAAGGTAAAACATGAACTAGACAGAACTTGCAAATGGAACAAGGCTTCTGATGCACTATCCTGGCTACAAGAACATCACAATAGCAAGAAAAGAGGACTTGGTTATGGGAATCAAGCACCTAAGTGGGATCCTAAAAGCAAGTATCTCACTCTTCCTGAGAACAAAATTTGCACACACTGTGGCAAGACTAGCCATTACAAAAATGAATGTAATGCAAAAGAAAAGGCCAGTCAAAAGAATAAAACTTTTGTTCAAGAAAAAAATAGGCAACTTGGGTGGGCTAGAAGGAATCTGATTTATCCCTTTGCCCATAGAAAGGGACCCAAACTAGTTCGGGTTCCTAAGACTAACCCCTGATTTCTATTTGTAGGTCCAAGTGAAGGGAAGCAGTCAAATATGGTACCTGGATAGTGGCTGCTCAAAACATATGACTGGAAGCAAGAACCAGCTCCTTTCACTTGAGGATCTAAAAGGAGGCAATGTCTCCTTTGGAAATGGGAAGAAAGGTGAGATCATTGGGGTTGGAAAGGTAGGTAAGATAGACTCTCACTCTATTGAGAATGTCTACTTGATAGATGGCTTGAAATACAGCCTGATCAGTGTGTCACAACTATGTGATAGAGGTAACCTTGTAGCATTCACCTCTACTAAATGCTTTGTGATTAACCTTACCACTGACAAGATTATTTTCCATGGAAAAAGAGTTAACAATATTTACATTGTAGATTTGTCTACCCTCTCAGAAAATGAACTAACTTACCTAAGTGTGCTGGATAATGATCCCCTCTTGTGGCACAAAAGACTTGGTCATGCCAGTCTGAATCAACTAAACAAATTTGTTTCTACGGACTTGGTGATAGGGTTGCCCAACATCAAATTCAAAGAAGACAAAGTTTGTGAGGCCTGTATAAGGGGGAAATAGGTAAGATCATCTTTCAAAAGCAAGAAAATGGTAAGCACATCCAAGTTGTTGGAACTGGCCCATATAGATATCTGTGGTCCAATGAGAACCATGAGCAGAGGAGGAAAGAAATATGTAATGGTAATTGTTGATGATTATTCTAGATTTACCTGGGTACTATTTCTACCATCTAAAGATGCATCATTTGACATGTTCACTGCCTTTGTTAGAAAAACTCAGAAACAATTAGGATATCAACTTGCATAAATTAGGTCTGATCATGGAACTGAATTTAAAAATGTTAAGTTTGCTGAATTTTGTGATGAAAATGGTATAGTTCATAACTTCTCTTCCCCTAGGACCCCCAACAAAATGGAGTAGTTGAATGAAAGAATAGGACTCTTGAAGACATGGCTAGGACTATGCTTCTTTCTAGTAAACTGCCCCATAGCTTCTGGGCAGAGGCTGTAAACACTGCATGTTACATTATCAATATATGCATGGCTAGACCTCTTGTAGAGAAGACTCCCTATGAGTTACTTAAAGGAGAAAACCAAATATATCCCATCTTAGGGCATTTGGATGCAAGTGCTTTGTGCACAATAATGGAAAAAACTCCCTAGGTAAGTTTGATCCCAGAAGTGATGAGGGAGTATTCTTAGGATATTCTTCACATAGAAAAGCATATAAAGTGTTCAATAAAAGAACTTTGTGTGTAGAAGAAAGTGTACATGTAGTATTTGATGAAACTAACATTCTTTCTGAGAGACAGGAACATGAAGATGAAGCCATTGGATTGGTAAAGGATTTGACTGAAGCCTCAGCACAAGTCAAAGTGGCACCAAAAGAAGGAACAGGTGATGAAACAGGTTCTTTCATCCAGGGAACCTGACAGGGGGAACTGATCAAAGAGGAATATCCCCTAAAAGAACCTGTTCATAGCAACAAAACATGGGTGAAACATCTAGCAGAAACCAGTTGGTTGTAAAACCTCAGAAGTATCAAAGTTCTCATTATATTGAGAACATTATTGCTGATCCAACATCTGGAGTCAAAACTATATCACAATTAAAGAATTTGTGTGCTTTTGATGCCTTTTTATCGCTTATTGAACCTAAAAATGTTGTTGAGGCTTTGCAGGATGCAGATTGGGTGAATACAATGCAAGATGAACTCAATCAGTTTGAGAGAAGTCAAGTTTAGCATCTAGTTCCAAGACCCAAGGACAGATCAGTTATTGGTACAAAATGGGTCTTCAGAAACAAACTTTATGAAGATGGAGCAGTTACAAGAAACAAGGCAAGACTGGTGGTTCGAGGTTACAGTCAAGAGGAAGGCATAGATTATTATGAGACTTTTGCTCCAGTTGCAAGACTAGAGGCAATCAGACTCCTCATAGCCTTTGCAGCACACATGGAATTCACTCTTCATCAGATGGATGTCAAAAGTGCCTTCTTGAATGGCTACCTGAAAGAAGAAGTGTTTGAAAAACAACCTCCAGGGTTTGAGAGTAAAGAATGTCTTGAGCATGTGTACAAGTTAGACAAGGCTCTCTATGGACTCAAGCAGGCCCCAAGAGCATGGTATGAACGACTGTCCAAATTCCTACTGGAGCATGGTTACAAAAGAGGTAAAATTGACAGTACCTTATTCTTAAGTTAAAAAGGTAAGGATCTCCTTATGGTACAAATATATGTTGATGACATAATCTTTGGGGCCACCACTGATAAGCTAAGTAAGGACTTTGCAAAATTAATAGGAGTGAGTTTGAAATGAGTATGATGGGTAAGATTAACTTCTTATTAGGCTTGCAGATCAAACAAAGTCCTAATGGAACCATGATCCATCAGCAAAAGTATGAAAAAGAGCTTATCAAAAAGTTTAAAATGGAAGAATCAAAAGAAATAGACACACCCATTGCAACTGCCACTAAATTAGACATTGATGAACCTGATTCATCAGTTGATCAAAAGTTGTATAGGGGTATGATTGGTTCACTCTTGTATCTTACTACCAACAGACCTAACATTGTTTTCAGTGTAGGGCTTTGTGCTCGTTTTCAGGCAAATCCAAAAGAGTCTCACTTGACTGCTGTCAAGAGGTTACTAAGATATCTTAAAGGCACCACTGATCTGTGTCTTTGGTACCCTAAAGGTAGTAATATCAATCTAGTAGGATATGCTGATGCTGATTATGCAGGTTTCCTAGTGGATAGGAAGAGCACCTCATGTATGACACACTTTCTTGTTATGTCTAGTGTCATGGGCTAATAAAAAGCAAAATTTAGTGGCCTTATCTACTGCCAAAGGTGAGTATGTTGTTGTTGCCTCTTGTTGTGCTCAATTGCTATGGATCAAACAACAACAAGTAGACTTTGGCATTGAAGTTTGTTGCATTCCTATATTCTGTGATAACACTAGTGCTATAAGTATGACAAAGAACCCTGTTCATCCTAAAAGGACTAAGCACATAGATGTTAGGCACTATTTCTTAAGAGACAACTATGAGAAAGGTTTGATCTCCATAGAACTCTGTGCTACTGATAAGCAAATTGCTGACATCTTCACTAAAGCACTAAGTAGAGAAAACTTTGAGAGGAATAGGTTGGAATTAGGGATGATTAAGATCACCTAATAGATCCATCTTTGAATGCACACAAATTTTTTTTTGGCTAGGAATTCTAACCTTGTGTAAATATCTAGATTAAGTCTTACTCAGTTTCATACTTTAATTAGTATACTACTGTGACATGTGTATATATGACTCACTGATCTCTTGCAACATTTTCTCTATTATGGCATTTGAAGCATGTTCAAGAGAGTTCTATATGAAGAACCTGTTTCATCAGTATGGGTTCATATGAAAGCTCAAGTATGTTTCCTATACTCTACACAATTAGAAAGATTAATAATTCAATCATGAGCAAAAGTCCTATACTTGTCAAATTCCTAGAAAATTATATCCGTTGAGAATTGAACCAGTTCCGTCCATCTAGAACTCTAAACCGTGATTTTTGCCTAATATCTAGGGACACCAAATCTATCATTAAAATTCTAGAATTTCAGTTTGATTAGACTTCTATTTGACCCCTGAAAAGGCTGTCGTTACTTATTTAATGTCTAATTCGCTTTAAATACACACCACGTCTCCAGTCTTCTTCATAATTCTAAAACCGTCAAAAAATCCTCTTCAATTCTAATTGCCCTCTTCTCCAAAATTTCCAAATTCTCTCAAGAAACGAAGAATCATGTCTAACCCACAAGATCATCCTGACACTCCTCCACCACCATCTCCCTCAAATTCATCCTCATATATGCCACCCTGTATATCACCAAAACCTAGGTTTCGAAGGCAAAAAATGCTTTCTTAAAAAACTGCAGCATCCGGGGCTCAGAGGAAGATTTTAAATGAAAGGTTAAAAGCTAGCCAAATGATAGAAAGCCTAGCTCCAAAATCTGATTCTAGCTCTAAGTCTGAATCCTTTCAATCCACGACTAAGGGAGATAGACATGGGTCTTCTGACTCTGAAAAGACTCAAGAATCTCTTTCTGAGGTAAGTTCTTCTGTGGTTGAAAACTTAGAAACTAGGTTTGTTCTGGTTGGACCCATTAGGAATGTTGAGTTGCCTGAGATGAGTAAGAGTGGAGAAGAAGAAGATGAATCTGAGAAGGAACAGAATATGCTTGCCATTTCTAGCAGAAGAAAAATCTTAAAAGGTAGATTGTTGAAGGACCTGGTGGAACCAGGGATGATGAGATTGGTAGACTCTTTGGCTGCTCAGGGATGGAAGGACATGGTCCTTCAAATGTAAGGTAGGCTAGCTAGAAATGAGTTGATTGAATTTATGGCAAATTCTGTTGTTAAGGATGGAGTTGTCAGTAGCTAGGTGAAGGGAGTTCAAGTGCAGTTTGATGCTGTGAAACTGGGAGAGATTTTGGACATACCCTCTGAAGGGTTTGATGACTATACTAGGCAAAGGTGGCCATGCCTGGACTCCCTCCCGACTGCCCTTGAAATCATCAAAAGGTTCTATGATTCAGAGAATGTGAATGAAGACAGAGCTGTGGAGAAAAGTGAGATGAGGCCTCAGCACAAGGTGGTGTTTGATTTTTTCAACAAGTGCTTATTGCTAAGACAGGAGAGAAGGCACACTGCCAACTACATGGATTGGGTTCTTATGGAATGCCTGGAGAGAGGAAAGCAAATCAACTGGCCTGCCCTCATAGTCAAACTGCTAGACAGGGTCATAAATGGTTCCAAGGCTCATGCTACCCCATATGGCTTCATACTAACCACAGTTCTGGATAGGCTCAATGTACCTCTGAAAAAATGGGAAATGGCCTCGAGCAAAAAATACTTTGGCATCAAAACTCTTCTTGCTTGTGACTATCCAGTCAGTGCCATCCCAGTTGAACTTGGTTCATCTTTGAGGACACCAATCAACAGCAAGGTTAGGACTTTGGTTCAGGAATGTGTAGCTAAGGATGTTGAAATTGCTAGGCTCAAGGCTCGTGTGGTTGAAGTGGAAGCTAAGAGGGATCGTCTCAGAATTGATCTTGCAAAAGAAAAGAAGAAGAATGATGGAATTATTTAGAACATTCTGAATCTTCTCCAAACTCAACCCTCCAGTTCCTCCAAGCCTTAGGACTCCTAGTTTCTGTCTCCAGAACTAGTTCTAGTACCCCCCAGTGACCCAGATTGGGGATTTTTCTGTTTTTTTGCTCATGGTTTGGATGTTTTTCTTTATTTTTGTGGATTGTTAGTGGCAACATATCTCTCTCAATGACAACTAATGTTTTATCTTGTTCAGTGATTATTCTGACCTTGAGAGTTTAAATATGTTTGTTTGATTACTAATGATTGCCCCATGATTGCACTTGCAGTTGCCTCAGTGGCCATGAGTACTTATTAAAATCTGGAATTCACACTGTGTATGCAACTTTTCGATGATGCCAAAAGGGGGAAGAGATATTGTGCTTTACACATTATTCTGAAATAAGTGATATTTATAACCTAATTAACCTGGTCCTTGATGAAAAGAAAATTTTCTAAGTTTAGTGTTGATGGTTAAGCTGAGTTCTTACAGGTTTTTTGATCAATAAAAAGCACAGAGTTTGTCATCATCAAAAAGGGGGAATTTGTTGGCCCAAGAACAGGTAAAGTTTTGAAGAATGACAAATGAACTCAGTCATGGACCAGGTCCATCTTGTGAAGCACTGTCATGATCAACCTACACATGTGAGATGCATGTGAAGGAGATAAGTCCTACTGATCAAGCAGCAATATCTCCTAATCTGATCGAAAAGGTTGCATATTGGATAATGGGAGAAAGTATCCTTATATGAAGAGAACATAATCCGGATAAAGACAGTGTTAGAGTTTGATATCTTCAAGGACTCAACTACGATAGAAGATCAGAAATTGAGTCCCAAACTCTGATTTCTAACCTATTAAATGACAGTGATTGTTCTCTTTTACAGGTATTACACAAACGCAGAAGTTAAACTAAATTGAAAGCAAAAGAGCAAGGCAATTTTGCAAGAAATTTATGTGACATTTGAGTGTGCACTCCTGAAGCTACTTGAACGAGATAGAAGAACCAGTTCCATTGTGTTTTTTCTTATTCTAGTTCAATTGTAGTAGGTGGTTTAAAGTTGTACCTTTCAGCTTTCATAGAAGCAATTGTATTAGGTACTTTGAGTGTTCAAGTTATAAGCTAACTTGAAGTTGTCACAATAGTTGAGGTTGTGTGCTACAAGGGATTAAAGTTACTCCTTAGGTTTACAAAGAGTTTTTGTAAATGCTGTTTTAGCTCAGTGATTTTAGTAGAAGTTTGGGAAAATTCTACTGAGTAGTAGGTCGTGGTTTTTTCACCTTTTGAGCCAGGTATTTTCCACGTAAAAATCTATGTGTTCTTTATTTTATGTACTTTAAACAGTAGTAGTTAGAACACCTAGAAGAACCAGGTTCTTCTAGAGCGAAAATTGGGTACCACACAAATCACCCCCCTCTTGTGTGGTATTGACATTTATAACATCAAAAGTCAATTGGACAGAGCTGGAAATGAAGTGGACGTCTGCACTATTTCTGCCGCACTGCACTGTTTCCAGCGCCACTCATTCCTTAGCCAACTAAAGTGCTCACTTGAATGTGATCAAAGTGTACCAACAATGAGTTTATATTGAAACATCACTTGAATGTTTCAGTTTCTCATTCAAGCCTTTTGCAAAAACAGAGAAATCAATTCTCACGAGATTGAAGAACAAAGTTGAACGCTACTACAGACTAGTTCCTAAAGTCAGTATTTTGTTGTCCTTAGTTGAGTTGTAACTTTGTTATTGTACTTACTGTATTTCCTAAATTGCTTAGCTAGAAGCGTTGATTAGAAATTTTCTTGTAAAATCCGTAAACTCTTTGAGTTTATGTTGTGACTAGGTCTAGTCATAAGCAAAAGCCTTTGTAATTATACAGTAATAAAGTGGCTTGTGGTGAGAGCATCACAAGTTATTGAAAGTCTTTGTAACTAGGGAGTCACAAAGTGGCTTGTGGTAAGAGTGCCACAAGTTAGTTGAGTTGAATTCTTTTTAATAGAGTCATTACAAAGTGGCTTGTAATAGGTTTTTACAATTTAGTGAAGTTGAAAGCCTATAGGTGTAGGTCGTGGTTTTTGGTCTCCTTGTGTGTGATTTTTCCACGTAAAAATCCATTGTCTCATTTACTTACAGTTTATTTGCATTCTCAGCAGAATCTTGTAGAAGACCAGGTACTCTACTCGCAAATGGAACAAGGCTTTTGATGCACTATTCTGGCTACAAGAGCACCACAGTAGCAACAAGAGAGGACTTGGCTATGGGACCCCAGCACCTAAGTGGGATCCCAAAAGAAAATACATCACACTTCCTGAAAACAAAATTTGCAAACATTGTGACAAGACTGGTCATTACAAAAATGAATATAATGCAAAAGAAAAGGACAGTCAAAAGAACAAAACCTTTGTTCAAGAGAAAACTATTCTGGATGGGCCAAAAGGAATTTAATTCACCCATTTGCCTATAGGAAGGGACCCAAACTAGATTGAGTTCCTAAGACTAACCCCTGATTTTGTTTTGTAGGTCCAAATAAAGGGAAGTAGCCAAATATGGTACATGGATAGTGGATGCTCAAAGCATATGACTGGAAGCAAGAACCAGTTCCTTTCACTTGAGGATCTAAAAGGAGGTAATGTCTCCTTTGGAAACGGGAAGAAAGGTAAGATCATTGGGGTTGGAAAGGTAGGTAAGACAGACTCACATTCCATTGAGAATGTCTACTTGATAGATGGCTTGAAATATAGCCTAATCAGTGTATCACAACTATGTGACAGAGGTAACTTGGTATCATTCACCTATACCAAACGTTTTGTGATTAATCTTGCCATTGACAAGATTATTTTACCGGGAAAAAGAGTTAACAATATTTACATTGTAGATTTTTTCACTCTTTCAGAAAATGAACTCACTTGCTTGAGTTTGTTGGACAATGATCCCCTCTTGTGACACAAAAGACTTGGTCATGCAAGTCTGAATCATCTCAACAAAATAGTTTCCAAGGACCTGGTGATAGGGTTACCTAACATCAAGTTTAAGGAAGACAAAGTTTGTGGGGCCTGTGCAAGGGGGAAGCAGGTAAGATCATCTTTTAAAAGTAAGAAAATGGTAAGCACAACCAGGACGATGGAACTGGTTCATATGGATCTCTGTGGTCCAATGAGAACATTGAGCAGAGGTGGTAAGAAATATGTTATAGTACTTGTTGATGATTATTCTGGGTTTACCTGGGTACTGTTTTTAACATCTAAGGATGAAGCATTTGACATGTTTATTGCCTTTGTTAGAAAAACTCAGAAATAACTAGGTAATCAATTTTCATCAATTAGGTCTGATCATGGAACTGAAACTGAAAATGCTAAGTTTGATGAATTTTGTGATGAGCATGGTATAGATCATAATTTCTCAGCCCCTAGGACTCCTCAACAAAATGGAGTAGTTGAAAGAAAGAATAGGACTTTTGAAGATATGGCTAGGACTATGCTTCTTTCTAGTAAACTGCCCCAAAGCTTCTGGGCAGAGGCTGTAAGTACTGCATGTTACATCATTAATAGATGCATGACTAGACTTCTTGTAGAGAAGACTCCCTATGAGTTAATTAAACGTAGAAAACCAAATATATCCCATCTTAGGTCATTTGGATGCAAGTGCTTTGTGCATAATAATGGAAAGGACTCCCTAGGTAAGTTTGATCCCAAAAGTGATGAGGGAGTATTCTTGGGATATTTTTCAAATAGCAAAGCTTATAAAGTATACAACAAAAGAACTTTGTGTGTATAAGAAAGTGTACATGTAGTTTTTGATGAAACTCACATTCTTTTTTGAGAGACAGGAATATGAAGATGAAGTTATTGGGCTAGTAAAAGAATTGAGTGAAGTCACAGATCAAGCTGAAGATGCACCAAAAGAAGGAATAGGTGATGGAACAAGTTCTTCCATCTAGGGCAACCTGGCAGGGAGAACTGAACAAAGAAGAACTGTAACCAATCCCCTAATGTAACCTGTCTATGAGCCTGTTCCTCAGCAACAAAACATGGGAGAAACATCAAATAGAAACCAGTTGGTTGTGAAACCTTACAAGTACCAAAGTTATCATCCCATTGAGAACATAATTACTAACACAACATCTGGAGTTAAAACTAGATCACAATTAAAGAATCTGTGTGCTTTTGATGCTTTCTTATCTCTTATTGAACCTAAAAATGTTGTTGAGGTTTGAAGGATGCATATTGGATAAATGAAATGCAATATGAACTCAATCAGCTTGAGAGAAGTCAAGTTTGGCATCTAGTTCCAAGACCTAAGGACAAATAAGTAATTGGCACTAAATGGGTCTTCAGAAACAAGCTTGATGAAGATGGAACAGTTATAAGGAACAAGGCAGGACTGGTAGTCCAAGGTTTTAGCCAAGAGGAGGGCATTGATTGTGATGAGACCTTTGCTCCAGTTGCAAGACTTAAGGCAATAAGACTCCTCATAGCCTTTGCAGCACACATGTAATTCACTCTTCATCATATATGTCAAAAGTGCCTTCCTGAATGGCTACCTAAAAGAAGTGTTTGTCAAACAACCTCCAGGGTTTGAGAGCAAGGAGTGTCCGAATCATATGTACAAATTAGACAAGACTCTCTATGGACTCAAGCAGGCTTCTAGAGCATGGTATAAATAACTATCCAAATTCCTGCTTGAACATGGCTAGGTAAAATTGACAATACTCTATTCCCGTGGAAAAAGGTAAGGATCTTCTTGTAGTACAAATATTTGTTGATGACATAATTTTTGGGGCAACCACTGACAAACTGAGTAAGGACTTTGCCAAATTAATGGGGAGTGAGTTTGAAATGAGTATGATGGGTGAGCTTAACTTTTTCTTAGGCTTACAGATCAAACAAAACCCAAATGGAACCATGATCCATCAGTAGAAATATGTAAAAGAGTTGATTAAGAAGTTTAAAATGGATGAATCAAAGGAAATAGACACACCCATTGCAACAGCTACTAAATTAGACATAGATAAACCTGGTTCATGTGTTGATCAGAAGTTGTATAGGGGTATGATTGGTTCACTTTTGTATCTTACTGCTAGTAGACCTGACATAGTTTTTAGTGTAGGGCTTTGTGTTCGTTTTCAGGAAAATCCTAAGGAATCTCACTTGACTGCTATCAAGAGGATACTGAGATATTTGAAAGACATTATTGATCTTTGTCTTTTGTACCCTAAAGGTAGTAACTTTAATCTAGTAGGATATGCTGATGCTAACTATGCAAGTTTTCTTCTGGATAGGAAGAGCACCTCATGTATGGCTCATTTTCTTGGTTCATGTCTGGTATCATGGGCCACTAAAAAGAAGAATTCAGTGACTTTATCCACTGCTGAGGCTGAATATGTTGTTGTTGCCTCTTGTTGTGCTCAATTATTGTGGATCAAATAGCAGCTAATAGATTTTGGCATTGAAGTTGGTTGCATTCCTATATTTTGTAATAACACTAGTGCTATAAGTATGACAAAGAACCAAGTTCATCATAAGAGGACTAAACACATAGATGTTAGAAATCACTTCTTAAGGGACAACTATAAGAAAGGATTGATTACCATAGAATCTGTGCTACTCATAAATAAATTGCGGACATCTTTACTAAAGCACTAAGTAGAGAATGCTTTGAAAGGAACATGTTAGAATTAGGGATGATTAAGATCACCTAATGGGATCAACTCAGAATGCACAATGAAAAAAAGAAATTAAAAAAATTGAAAAAAAATGAAATATTTTGGCAAGGAAATTTGGAACTTGTGTAAATATCTAGATTAATTTTTACTCAGCTTCATACTGCAAATAGTATACTCCTGTGATATGTGTTGATATTACTTACTGATCTCTAACAAAATTTTCTCTATTGTGGTAAATTGAGGCATGATCAAAAGAATTCTAAATGAAGAACTTGGTTCATCAGTACTGGTTCATCTGAATGACAAAGTATGTTTTCTATACTCTGCACAATTAGGAATATAAATATTTAAATCATGAGCAGAGTCCTACCATTGTTCAACACATTAGAAAATCCTATCTGTTTGCCTTTGAACCAGTTCCATCCTTATTAGAATTCTCCCCACAAAAATTGCCTAAAATCTAGAGAAGCCTAACCGTTCGTTCAACCTGCAATTTCAGGTTTATTAGACCTCTGATTGACCGCTAAAGCTACCGTTATCCATTAAATGACTCTTTCTCTTTAAATACCCATTATTACCTTCTGCCACCCTCATTATTCCAAAACCGTCAAAAAACTTTTTTCACTCTAAATTGTTTTCTTCTCCAAAAGCCTAACTCACAAACTCTCTTAAGCCATCAGCTACAATGTCGAACCCTCAAGATAACTCAGGGAATCCTCTACCACCATCCCCTTCTAGTTCCTCCACGCCTTCTCCACCAAGTACAAACCCCCAGCCTAAGTAAAGACGTGTTAAAATGCTAGCCCGAAAAACTTTAGCCTCAGGTGCATTGTCAAAGAGATTAAACGCACAATTGAAGGCTGCCCAAGCCCAAGATTCTGAGAACTCAGATGATTCGTTTAAATCTGCGAGTGAGGGGGAAGGACCTGGGTCTTCGGACTCTGAGAAGACTCAAAACTTCCCTTTCTAAGGTAAGTTCTGTTTTGGCTGACAGTTTAGAAAATAAGTTTGCTTTAGTTAGGCCTATCAGGGATATGGAAATGCCTGAAATGGGAACGAGTGGAGGTAAAAATAAAATTGAAAAACAAAAAGAGAGAGAGGATGTATGTGGTGATGTGAGGGGAAAAGGAAAAGGAGTGGTTGGTTCTTCACCCACTTCTGTATTGCCGTTACCAGCTATTTGTGGGGTTGCACAGGCAACTGTGGAAGAAAGTAGCAAGAAGTCAGGGGGAAGTGGTTCAGGGAGAGGCTGCTTAAGGGTTGGTTAATCTAAGTTCACAGGCAGATGAACCTGGTTCATCTATTGAGGAAACCCTAACAGACCTTCTGAAGAAAGTATGTGTTATTTATGATAAAAAAAAAAGGAGAAATCCAACACCAAGAGCCCCCAGTGCTGCTAAACCTTCCAAGAAACAAAAGTGGTCCTCCCCAACAAATACTGAAACTCTCTTGCCAAAGGGAATAGCCACAAGAAGCGGGGTAAAACAGAGTAAGAGTGAGCTACAAAAGCCTTTGGCTGAAAGTAAGAAGAAGAGGATGGATAAAGGAAAAGGTAAGGTTGCAGAGACCTCTGAAGTTGTTGATGTTGAGGATATGGAACATGTCCATCAAGAGGACCATACAATAATGGAGGTTCAGACTCCCAAGCCCAAAAAGACCAAGACCTCTTCCAAGAAGTCTTCATCTGTGTCTAAGGCTGCTGAACCTTCATTGGCCAAGAGGACAAGGTCTGTAGTGAAAAGCAAACAAGTTAGAGTTTCTGAAGATGGGGAATGGAGTGGTGAAGAAGAAAGTGAGTCTGATAGTAAACAAGACAAGATGACCAAGTTTGGCAAAAGAAAAATTTTGAAGGGAAGATTGCTGAAAGACTTAGTGGAACAAGGAATGGTTCGTTTGGTTGATGCCCTAGCTGTTCAGGGCTGGAAGGACATGGTCCTTCAGATAGATGGAAGGCTAGCCAGGAATGAGATCATTGAATTCAAGGAAAATGCTGAGGTCAAACATGGCAGAGTTACTAGCCAAGTAAAAGGAGTTCAAGTGACCTTTGATGCAGAGAAGCTGGGAGAGATTCTTGACATCCCTATTGAGGGATATGATGACTACACCAGGCAAAGATGGCCAAGTCTGGATTCCCTTCCTCCTGCCCTGGAAATCACTAGGATATTCTGTGATGTTGAAGAAGTGAATGAGGCCAAGTTTGTGCAAAAGAGTGAAATGAAGACACAACACAAAGTCCTCTTTGAGTTTTTCAACAAGTGCCTACTGCCCAGGCAGGAAAGAAGGCATATTGCTAACTATATGGACTTCGTTCTGATGGAGTGCCTTGAAAGTGGAAGGCAAATCAACTGGCCTGCATTCATCATCAAACTACTGGACAAGGTTATTAATGTCTCTAAGGCCCATGCCACCTCCTATGGATTTATTCTGACTACTGTTCTGGATCGATGCAAGGTGCCTCTGAAGAAATGGGAAATAGCCACAAGCAAGGACTACTTTGGAATTAATACTCTGATTGCTTGTGACTATCAGTCAATGCCATTCCAAATGAACCTAGTTCATCCAAGAAGACACCTATCAATAGTAAAGTCAGGGCTTTAGTTCAGGAAAGTGAGACCAAGGATGTTGAGATAGCTAGGCTGAAGGTTCGCTTAGCAGAGGTTGAATCTAAGAGGGATGCTCTCAGAACTGAGCTTACCAAGGAAAAGGAGAAGAATGATGGGATTCTTCACAATATGCTAAATCTTCTCCAAGCCCAAAACCAACCCTCTAGCTCCCCAAGCCTTAGGAATTCTAGCCTTTATCTCCTGAACCTATCTAGTACCATCAGTGACCCAGATTAGGGATTTCTCTTTATTTTAACTCCTGTTTTGAATATTTTTGCTTTCTGTTTGTGGATTGTTGTAGCAACATATCTTCTATCAATAATATCTACTGTTTTTACTCGTATTGACTATTAATATTTCCTTGATAGTTTAAATATGTTTGCCTGATTACTGATGATTAATCCATTATTGCTTGCAGTTTCCCCAGTGGCCATGAGTACTTATTAAAATCTAGGACTCACACTTTGTTTATGCAACTTTTCGATGATGCCAAAAGGGGGAAGAAATATTGTGCTTTACATATTCTGATATTGTGATGTTTATAACCTAATTAACCTGGTTCTTGATGATAAGTGAATTTTTCTAAACTTTTGTATTAATGAATAAGCTGAGTTCTAACAGGGTCTCAGTGAGTGAAAAGCACAAAGTTTGTCATCATCAAAAAGGGGGAATTTGTTGGCCCAAGTAAATGTGAAGTTTTGAAAACTGACAAAAGAACTCAAAAATAGACCAGGTCCATCTTGTGACGCACAGTCGTGATCAACCCAAACATGTGAGATGCACGTGAAGGAGATAAATCTAACTTATTAGAAGTAATATTTCCTGATCATGATCGAACAGGTTGCATATTGGATAAGGAGAAAGACTCCTTACACAAAGAGAACATAGTTTAGGAGAAGGATAGAGTTAGAGTATGAGATCAACTAGAACTCTTCCACCATGGAAGAGTAGCATCTGTATCCCAGTCAATCTCTGATTACTAACCCCTTAAATATCAGTGTTGTTCTCTTTTACAGGTAATGCACATAAGAAGAAGTTAAACATGAATTGAGAGCAAAATAGCAAGGCAATTTTGCAAGCAATTTATGTGTGATTCAAGCATGCAATCCTGAAGATACTTGAACCAAATAGAAGAACCAATTCCAAGTGTCTATCTTTTATTCTAGTTCAATTGTAGTAGGTAATTTTACATTGTACCTTTTAGCTTTTATAGAAGCAATTGTATTAGGTACTTAGAGTTTTCAAGTTAGAGTTAACTTGAAGTTGTCGCAACAGTTGAAGCTCTGTGCCACAGTGGGATTAGAGTTAATCCTAGGTTTACAAAAGGGTTTTTGTAAATGCTGTTTTGGCTTAGTGATTTTAGTGGAGAGTTTGGAAAAATCTTACTGGAAGGTAGGTCGTGGTTTTTCCACCTTTTAAGCCAAGTGTTTTTCACATAAAATCTCTGTGTTCTTTATTTTCTGTACTTATTATTCTGCAATAGTAGTAGTTGGAATAGATAGAAGAACCAGGCCCTTCTATAATCAAGTTAAGCAAAAATTGAGTGCCACCCAAATCACCCCCCTCTTGTGTGGTATTGAAATCTAAAACATCATTACTTTTAATATGGCTCGACTATCGGAGAGATTATTCTCAAAATGACCCGACTATTGGAGAGATTACTCTCTAAATGACCCGACTATTGAAGAGATTACTCTTAAAATGAGCCGACTATCAAAGAGATTACTCTCAAAATGGCCTGACTATCGGAGAGGCCAACTTAAGGTGCAAAGGGACTCATATGTCCACATTAAGATTGGAAAGTTATAGTTCCTTTTAAGGACAAAACCACGAAGAGGCCAACTTAAGGTGCAAAGGGACTTATATGTACACCTTAAGATTGGAAAACTATAGTTCCTTTTAAGGACAAACCCACGTAGAGGCAAACCTAATGTGCAAAGGGACTTATATGTGTGACGACCCGGCTAGTTGTATCATGCGTTACCGCTCCATTTCACCCATTTCTTCTTTTAATTGGTTTGTATAATGATTTTATATGTGATCAGGTTGATTGGTTCGGGTTCGGAAAGGATTTGGTAAGGTTTGAGACATTTAGTCTCTTTTAAGAAAGGTTAAGTTGGAAAAGTTAACCGAATGTTTACTTATATGTTAGAGGGCTCGGATATGAGTTCCGATGAATTGGTTAGCTTTGGGAGGTGATTTGGGACTTAGGAGCTTTATCGGAATGAGTTTTGGAAGTCTGGAGTAGATTTAGGCTTGAATTGGCGAAAGTGGATTTTTGGCTATTTCCGATTGGTAGGTGAGATTTTCATCTAGGGGTTAGAATGGAATTCCGATAGTTGCATTAGTTCCGTTGTGTCATTCGGATGTGGTTTGGTCAGGTTTTTGATCAAAAGTGGATTTTTGAAGATTTTTAGAAGCTTAGGCTTGAATCCGATGTGTTTTAGTTGATTTGATGTTGTTTGAGGTGTTTTGAAGATTGCAAAAAGTTTGAATAACATTTTGGGATGTGTTGGTGCCTTTGGTTTAGGTCCCGGAGGCCTCGGGTGAGTTTCGGGTGGTCTATCAGGCCAATTCATAAAGTTTGAACCTACAGAAAATTGTAGGTCATTGCTGCAGAAAAGAGACCTTCGCGTTCGCGAGAGGGTCCTCGCGTTGGCGAAGGGTCAGTCGAGGAAGGTGGAAATTAAGCTTTTGGGGCGGCAGACACCGGGGGCACCTCTAGCCCAGCCGATTGCACCAGCTTAGGAGTTTGTTGTACCAGTTATGCCGGACGACGAGTAGCGTCGACTTGAGAGGTTTGGTAGACTCCAGCCTCCGATCTTCCGCAGTACAGAGGGCGAGGATGCCTGAGGGTTCTTGGATAAGTGCCATAGGATGCTTCGTACAGCGGGGATCCTAGAGACCAGTGATGTAGCTTTTATCACCTTTCAGTTTTCCGGTTCTGCCTTCACTTGGTGGGAGGCGTATGAGAGGCGTAGTTGGCAGCAGTTCTTTGTTTTCTTTCTGGAGAAGTATGTGCCACAGTATCACCGAGAGGAGCTACGAAGGCAGTTTGTGCAGTTGCATCAAGGAGAAATGACTGCGACGCAGTATGAGATACGGGTTCTTTGAGTTAGCCCGTCATGCGGTTTGGTTGGTTCCCATAGATCGAGAGAGGATTATGAGGTTTGTTGATAGTCTCACATATCAGCTTCGAATTCTCATGACTAGGGAGAGGGTGATAGGTGCTACTTTCGAGGAGGTTGCTGACATCGCCAGTAAGATTGAGTCGATTCGCCGCCAGGAGCGAGAGGAGAGGGATGCCAAGAAGCCTCGGGGATCTGGTAGCTTTAGTGGTGCTCCTTCGACGGGTCTGTTCCAGTAGGGTATAGGCCTTCCATTCAGACAGGCTCATTCAGCTCGCCCAGGTTATCATGGGGCATCATCGGGTCATGGTTCTCATAGTTCTCATCAGGTCCACTCATCACTTAGTGCCCTTCCAGCCCAGAGTTTGTCCCGTGCTCCATCAGTTCAGGGTTCTTCCATGCCAGGTCCTTCTACTGGTTATCCCGGTGCTAGGGGTTCCCTTCAGTCCCCATCTCTACCACCAGGGAATTATAAGCGTGGAAAGTTTGGGCATATGAGGAGGCAGTGTCCTAGTCTTCATAATGGTTAGTCTCAGCAGAGGGGTCAGCCCTCGACTTCTTCTCCAGTTACTTCACCACCCGCCCGCCAACTAGGGGTGGAGGTCAGTCAGTCAGGGGTCGCCCTAGAGGGAGAGGTTGATCAGGCGGTGGTCAGGCCCATTTTTATGCTTTTTTGAGTAGACCAAATGTTGCTGCTTCAAATGCCATGATTTCAGGTATTGTTTCAGTCTGCCACAGAGATGCTTTTGTATTATTTGATCCCAGTTCCACCTTTTCTTATGTGCCATCATACTTTGCTAGTTATCTAGATACGCCCCGTGAGTTTCTTATTTCATCTGTTCATGTATCTACTCCAGTGGGCGATACTGTTGTGGTAGACCATGTGTACTGGTGGTGTGTTGTGACTATTGGGGGTCTGGAGACCTGAGTGGATCTTTTATTACTGTGTATGGTGGATTTCGATATCATTTTGGGCATGGACTAGTTATCTCCGTGTTGTGCTATTCTGGACTATCATGCCAAGACAGTCACATTAGCTATACCGGGTGTGCCACGGATTGAGTGGCGAGGTATGACTGACTATGTTCCTAGTACAGTGATCTCATTCTTGAAGGCCCAACGTATAGTTGGGAAGGGATGTCTTTCGTATCTAGCCTTTGTGAGGGATGTCGGTGTAGAGACTCCCAGTTTTGATTTTGTCCCAGTTGTGAGGGATTTTCCAGATGTGTTTCCTGCGGACCTGTCATGCATGCCACCAGAAAGGGATATTGATTTTGGTATCGATCTGGTGTCGGGCACTCAACCTATTTCTATTTCGACGTATCGTATGACACCAACGGAGTTGAAAGTGTTAAAGGAGCAGCTTCAAGAACTCATTGATAAGGGGTTCATTCGGCCTAGAGTGTCGCCTTGGGGTGCGCCGTTCTACTTGTAAAGAATAAGGATGACACTATGAGGATGTGCATTTATTATAGGCAATTGAACAAAGTAACAATTAAGAACAAGTATCCCTTGCCTCGCATTGATGATTTGTTTGGCCAGTTTCAGGGAGCGAGAGTATTCTCCAAGATTGATCTCTGTTCGGGTTATCACCAGTTGAAGATCAGCTACTCGGATATTCTTAAGACAGCTTTCAAGACCCGATATGGTCATTATGAGTTCTTGGTAATGTCTTTTGGGCTGACCAATGCCCTAGCAGTGTTCATGCATTTGATGAACAACATGTTCTGGCCTTATCTTGATTCATTTGTCATAGTCATCATTGATGATATTCTAGTGTATTCGCGTAGTCAGTAGGAGCACGCAGAGCATTTGAGAGTTTTGTTGCAGAGATTGAGGGAGGAGAAGCTTTATGCAAAATTCTCCAAGTGTGAGTTTTGGCTCAGTTCAGTATCTTTCTTGGGGCACGTGGTGTCCAGCGAGGGTATTCAGGTTGATCCGAAAAAGATAGAGGTGGTTCAGAGTTGACCCAGACCATCCTCAGCTACAGAGATTCGCGGCTTTTTTGGTTTAGCAGGCTATTATCGCCAGTTTGTTCGGGGATTTTCATCTATCGCATCACCCTTGACCAAGTTGACTCAGAAGGGTGCTTCATTTGTATGGTACGATGAGTGTGAGGAGAGCTTTTAGAAGCTTAAGACAGCTTTGACCACAACTCCAGTGTTGGTTTTGCCATCAGCTTCAGGTTCATATACTGCGTATTGTGATGCTTCGAGAGTTAGGATTAGTTGTGTGTTGATGCAGGAGGGTAGAGTTATTGCTTATGCTTCTCGTCAGTTGAAGCCCCATGAGAAGAACTACCCTATTCATGATTTGGAGTTGGCTGCCATAGTTCACGCATTGAAGATTTGGAGGCATTACTTGTATGGCGTGTCTTGTAAGGTGTTCACTAATCATCGCAGTCTTCAGCACTTGTTCAAGAAAAAGGATCTTAATTTGAGGCAACAGAGATGGTTGGAGTTTCTTAAGGATTATGATATCACTATATTGTACCCTCCGGGGAAGGCCAATGTGGTGGCCGATGCTTTGAGCCAAAAGGCAGTGAGTATGGGGAATTTGGCATATATTGCAGTTGGGGCGAGACCTCTTGCAGTTGATGTTCAGGCCTTGGCCAATCAATTCGTGAGGTTAGATGTTTCGGAGCCTAGTCGGATGTTGGCTTGCATGGTTTCTCGGTCTTCCTTATATGATCGCATCAGAGAGTGCCAGTATGATGATCCGCATTTGCTTGTCCTTGAGGATAGAGTTCAGCATGATGATGTCAGAGATGTGACCATTGGTGATGATGGGGTGTTGAGGATGTAGGGCCGGATTTGCGCGCCTAATGTAGATGGGTTTGGAGAGTTGATCCTGGAGGAGGCCCATAGCTCGCGATATTCCATTCATCCGAGTGCCGTGAAGATGTATCAGTATTTGAGGTAGCATTATTGGTGGAGAAGAATGAAGAAAGACATTGTGGGATTTGTAGCTCGGTGTCTCAATTGTCAGCAGGTGAAATATGAGCATCAGAGATCGGGTGACTTGCTTTAGCAGATGGATATTCCCGAGTGGAAGTGGGAGAGGATCACTATGGACTTTGTTGTTGGACTTCCACGAACTTTGAGAAAGTTCGATGCTATTTGGGTGATTGTGGATCGGCTGACCAAGTCCGCGCACTTCATTCCTATGTGTACTACATATTCTTCAGAGCGGTTGGCAGCGATCTATATCCAGGATATTGTTCATTTGCATGGTGTCCCAGTTTCCATCATTTCAGATAGGGGCACTCAGTTTGCTTCGTAGTTTTGGAGGTCTGTGCAGCGAGAGTTGGGTACTTAGGCTGAGTTGAGTACAGCTTTTCACCCTCAAATGGACGGGTAGTCCGAGCGCACTATTGAGATATTGGAAGATATGCTACGTACTTGTGTCATTGATTTCGGACGGTCATGGGATCAGTTTCTACTGCTTGCAGAGGTTGCTTATAACAACAACTACCAATCGAGTATTCAGATTGCTCCGTATGAGGCTTTGTATGAGAGGTGGTGTAGATCTCCAATTGGTTGGTTTGAGCCCGGTGAGGCTAGGCTATTGGGGATAGACTAGGTGCAGGATGCTTTTGAAAAGGTGAAGGTGATTCAGGAGAGGCTTCGTACAGCGCAGTCGAGGTAGAAGAGCTATGCTGATAGGAAGGTTCGGGATGTGTCCTACATGGTTGGGGAGAAGGTTCTATTGAAGGTTTCACCCATGAAGGGTGTTCTGAGATTCGAGAAGAAAGGGAAATTGAGTCCTTGGTTCATTGGGACTTTTGAGGTGCTTCAGAGTATTGGGGAGGTGGCTTATGAGCTTGCTTTGGCACCCAGCTTGTCGAGTGTGCATCCGGTATTTCATGTTTCTATACTCTGGAAGTATATTGGGGATCCGTCTCATGTTTTGGATTTCAGCACGGTTTAGTTGGATGATGATCTAACTTATGATGTGGACCCAGTAGCTATTTTGGGTCGTCAGGTTCGAAGTTGAAGTCAAAGGATATAGCTTCAGTGAAAGTGCAGTAGAGAGGTCGGCCCGTAGAGGAGGCTACTTGGGAGACCGAGCGGGAGATGCGGAGCAGATATTCTCACCTATTTGAGGCTTCAGGTATGTTTCTTGACTCGTTTGAGGATGAACACTTGTTTAAGTTGTGGAGGATGTGACGACCCGGCCAGTAGTCTCATGAGTTACCGCTCTGTTTCCCCATTCTGCTTCTAATTGCTTTGTACAATGGTTCTATATGTGATCGGGTTGATTGGTTAGGGTTCAGAAAGGACTAGGTAAGGTTTGAGACACTTAGTCTCTTTTAAGGAAGGTTAAGTTGGAAAAGTCAACAGGATGTTGACTTATGTATTAGAGAGCTCGGATGTAAGTTCCGATGATTCGGTTAGCTTTGGGAGGTGATTTGGGACTTAGGAGCGCGATCGGAATGCGTTTTGAAAGTCCAGAGTAAATTTAGGCTTGAATTGGTGAAAGTGGATTTTTGGCGATTTCCGGTTGGTAGGTGAGATTTTGATCTAGGGGTTGGAATGGAATTCCGAGAGTTGCAGTAGTTTCGTTGTGTCATTTGGGATGTGTGAGCAAAATTTTAGGTCATTTGGACGTGGTTTGGTCAGATTTTTGATCAGAAGCGGAATTCGGAAGATTTTTAAAAACTTAGGCTTGAATCCGATGTGTTTTAGTTGATTTGATGTTGTTTGAGGTGTTTTGAAGATTGGAACAAGTTTGAATAAGATTTTGGGATGTGTTAGTGCCTTTGGTTGAGGTGCCGGAGGCCTCGGGTGGTCTATCGGGCCAATTCCTGAAGTTAGAACCTGCAGAAAATTGCAGGTGAGTGCTGTAGAAATGAGACCTTCGCGTTCGTGAAGGGTCATTCGAGGAAGGTGTAAATTAAGCCTTTACGTTCGCGATAAGGTCTCCGCATTCGCGAAGGGCTGGGCGTAGGTGCATTTAGTTCGCAGGTGTGTAGTCGTGTTTGCATAAAAGGAAAAGAGAGGCTGAGCTTCAGTGGAAGTAACTCATCGCATTCGCGATGGATGGAATGCATTCGTGAAGATCCATCTGGGTAAAGCATCGCGTTCGCGAGGGTTTGGTCACGATCGCATAAGAGGAAAATTGGTCAAAGTTATGCTGCGCTTCGCGAATGAGAGGCTTTGACCGCGTTCGCGAAGAAGGATTTTCAGGCCTGAGCAGAAGGTTTAAAAGGTCATCTTGTCCGCGAATGTGGGGTTTCTTTCCTCCATAGTTGGTCATTTTTGGAGCTTTTTGAAGGAGATTGAAGAGGGATTCAAGAGAAAACATTTGGAGGTAAGAATTTTGGACTTAAAACTCGATTCTATTGTGAAATCTACCTAATAAATCATGGAATCTAAGCCTAAACTTGAGGAATTAGGGCTTGAGATTAATAGACTTTAAATGAGTATTTGAGGGGATATTTTGACTCCGATTTCAGTGTTCTTGATATGTATAGACTCGTGAGAGTAAAAGAATTTCTGGTGATGTGATTTTTATCGAGTTTCGAGACGTGGGCCCGAGGGTCGGGTTTGGCCAATTTCGAGATTTTTGGTATTATTTGATTGTTTTTGCTTGGGCTTCGTTCCCTTAGCATATTTTGATGTCGTGATTCTGATTTTGGATAGATTCGACATGAGTGGAGGCCGATTCGAGGGGAAAAGGCATCGGGGAGTAGCATTTTCCCCAGTTTGAGGTAAGTAACTATTGTAAATCTGGAACTGAGGGTACAAAACCCTGGTATTTGACTTGTTTTGATAAATGCGGTGATGCACATGCTAGGTGACGAGCGTGTGGGCGTGCACCGGTAGGGATTGTGGCTTGGTTCGTCCCGTAGCGACTATTAAGACACGTATTTGATTTGGAAATATTATATTATTCCGTATTTTGGATATTTATACTGTATTATGGGATGTATGACATGTTTGGGGCCTTGTGCCAACCTATAGAAACCCTAGGGGCATTTTGATTGTTTTTCCCCACTTAACTTGCTAAAAGCATATCCTCAGTCATGTTTTACTTGTTTAAATATTTAAAACGGGTTTCATCTTTCCACTTCTAAATAAGAGGACTATTTGGACTGAGTTCCCTAATTTCCACTGTTGTGCCTGAGAGGCTGTGAGTTTAATGATTGAGAGAGGTTGAGAACCTAGCTGTGAGGATATATATATATATATATATATATATGTGTGTGTGTGTGTGTGTTATGGATCGGGCTGCATGCCACAGTGATATATATTGGATCAAGCTACGCGGTGCAACGATATGACGCTTGGGCTGTAGGAGCCCCTCCAGAGTCTGCACACCCCCAGTGAGCGTAGTCGACTATAAATTATGGATCGGGCTGCATGCCACAGCGATTATTATGATTTCTATTATTACAAGATATTAAAGAGACTGAGTGACGAGAGTTGAGTCACGAGTGACTGATAGGCTGCCCGAGAGGCCATATTCTGAGTGATTCCTTGCCCGAGGGGCCCAGTTATGATGTTTTCACTCATTTCACTTTTCTTCTAAATAAGGCTCTGTTGGAAATATTTCTAAGTATATGATTTCAAGTGTTTAAACTGCAAATGTTGATTTTATGATGAAACTGGTTTTAAACTGTAAAGTTGATCCGTTATTCTATTGTTTATTAAGTTATATGATTTTGAACTGCTCATCACTGCTTTCAGTCCTTATTTACCTTAGTTACTTACTAAGTTGGCGTACTCACGTTATTCCCTGCACCTTGTGTGCAAATCCAGGTGCCTGAGCGGCCGAGTGAGGGTCTTCAGCTATTTAGCGTTTGCCGGAGATTTCTAGGTAGCTGCATGGCGTCCGCAGCCCTATTTTTCTCCTCCCTATCTTGTTATTTTTCCGCATTTTCTAGGTTTGTGATGTAGTAGATGCTCAGACATGTATTAGAGGCTCTAGACTCGTGACACCAGATTATGGGGCTGTGTATTTTCCTATTTATTTGACTTCCACATATTTTTCTGTTGCTTTAAACGTTTACAATGAAATTTGGTATTTAAAACCTGTGTTAGAAAATGGCTTATTGTTAAAGGAAAAAGGGTTGTGGTTAATTGATTGGTTGGCTTGCCTAGTAATGTGATAGGCGCCATCACGGCCGGTATTTGGGGTCGTGACAATATATATGCCTTAAGATTGAAAGTTATAAAGCTTCAACTCGAAGACTTCATGGACTTGATGACATCGACTTGAACACTTGGAAAACTTTGAGGATTCGGCAGACTTTGCAGACTTCAACTTGAAGACTCGGCAGACTTTGATGTTTCAATCTGAAAAATTTGAGGGCTCAAATAGTTACGCTTGAAGACCGACGAATTTGAGGACCTCAACATGAAGACTTCAACTTGGAGACCTGGAGGGCATAGATATCTCAACGTGAAGGGTGGCGAACGTGAAGACTTCAACTTGAAGGCCGACGAAGTTGAAGATTTCAATTTGGAAACTTCAATGGCTTAAATGTTTCAGATTCTCTTTTGCTTTACATTGTTCGACTTTTATCTTAGTTGCATAATTTTCAACTTTAAGCGCTTGAAAAAAAAATTCATATTTTGTCGTGTGAGAGTCCAAATAATGAACCATTTGATTTCTCGAAAATTAAACCTCAATATCTAAAATATATCAAACATTTAGAATCAAACACTTTCAGAATCGCCCCAGATAATATTTTGAAACCAACTTTAGATTCCACTACGCTGAAAATTTCAGATTTGCGCAGTCTCAACAAAAAAAATCATATCTTTGTGTAGTAATATCGAAATTAAAACCGTTTGATTTCAAGAAAACTAAATTTCAAGATCTAGAATATATCCAAAACTCTCAATCAAACAACTTCAGAATTGTCCCAGATAATATTTTGAAATCAACTTTATATCTCACCACGCTATCAATTCCAGATTTGCACAGTCTCACCAAAAAATTCATATCTCGATGTAGAAATATCTAAATTGCAAATCGTTTGATTTTAAGAAAACTAGACTTAAAGATCTAGAACATATCCAAAATTCTCAATCAAATAACTTCAGAATCGTCCCAAATAATATTTTGAAATCAACTTTATATTGCACCATGCTATCAATTCCAGATTTGCACAGTCTCACCAAAAAATTCATATCTCGGTATAGAACTATCAAAATTGCAAACCGTTTGATTTCAAGAAAATTAGACTTCAAGATCTAGACCATATCCAAAATTCTCAATCAAACAACTTCAGAATCGTCCCAGATAATATTTTGAAATCAACTTTATATTACACCACGCTTTCAATTTCAGATTTGTGGAGTCTCACCAAAATATTCATACCTCGGTATGGAAGACTCGAGATCGAAAGATGTCTTACTTGACATCAATCAAAATTTAAGAGCTATATTCTCACAAATATCTTGAGTTCAAGTCTCACTGAATTTGAAATGTTGTGCGAAGCAATCTTTTCCTTATACTTGTATTTCCTTTGGACGCCTCTCTTCTCTACCCTTTTTTTAGGCAGAGGACGAACTTGGAGACCAACGAACTTGAAGGTTTGGCGAACCTGTAGACATAGAGAATCCTAGGACTTCAATGCAAATACTTGACATCCTCCTAAAATCGCCCCATTGAAGATATCAATTTACCATGGAGGGTTTCCCCCTATAAATCAAATGAGATCAAAGTTCAACAGGAGGATGGCATTTCAGCTTGATCTCACATTCCTTCATACTTCATTCGAACAACAATTGGGGCAATATGTATCTTTTGAACTTATGCGACTGAACATAGAATGAAACTCTAAGTTGCCTACGTACCTCGGTAAAGAGGATCAAGTCATACCGTAGTTCAGACTGGGTGATTGTTTTCGTGTCCTAACTTTTGCCTAGGTCGCCTCTTTCAAAGTTTTCAACCTAGAAGACTCTTTTTTTTTTGGGCGGTACACAGTTTAGACTTATGCGGGCTAGGAGTGTAGCAACATGCAGTTTAGGCTCATACGTCAAGGAGCATTGCAACTTGAAGATTTATCTTACAATTTGAAGTTCCACTCGAATTTCAAGAGCTTCATTACTTGAAGAGTTAGCTCACAGTTAAAGAGCTTTGCAGCTTGAACAGTTTGCTCAAATTTGAAGAGCTTTACAACTTGAAAACTTGCTCAAATTTTAAAAGCCTTACATCTTAAAGTTTGGCTCTAATTTTGAAAAGCTTTGTGAATTCAAGTCTTTACTTTATTTTGAAGAGCTTTCCACTTCAATCTTTGCTAGAATTTGAAGAGATTTGCAACTTGAAGACTTTGCTCGAATTTTAAGAGCTTTACATCTTAAATTTTGTCTCTAATTTGAAAAGCTTTGCGACTTGAAGTCTTTGCTCGACTTTGAAGAGATTTCGACTTAAGTCTTTGCTCGAATTGAGGAGCTTTGTAACTTGAAGACTTTGATTGAATTTTAAGAGCTTCGCATCTTAAAGTTTGGCTCTAATTTGAAAAGCTTTGCGACTTGAAGTCTTTGCTCTACTTTGAAGAGCTTTTGACTTAAGTCTTTGCTCGAATTCGAAGAGCTTTACACCTTAAAGATTTAGTTCAAAATTGGTGAGTATCGTGACATACAATATCTACTCATGTACCAAGAAGCATTGCAAGATGCAGTTTAGGCTCGTGCATTGAGGAGCATTATAACTTGCAGTTTAAGCTCATGCGTTAAGGAGAGTTATAACTTGCAATTTAGGCTCGTGCATCAAGGAGCATTATAACTTGAAGATTTAGCTTACAATTTGAAGTTGTTTACCGTGAAAATGGTAACAACAATTAAATTTGTAAATAGGAGTCTAAAAATACGTGGTCTATTCCAGAGCTAGTTGTTAAAGTAGTTAATGCTAAGAGCGTGAAGTATAAAGTTAAAATGCGAGTTAAGGTGATGCAGTAATCGAACTAAAGGGGCATGTTGCCCGAGCTCGGAGATGGTCGATGGGACCTCGGGGTCGGCATTAATATCGATCTTTGACTATCGGGGATGGTCGAGGATGGAATAACAGTTAGAGGTATGATTAGCAAGGCTCTATATTGCCAGTATTAGGTGATATGGTGAAGAACAAGTAGGAAAGTGATAAATTCTAGGGCGGCCTCGGGCCAGTGAGAATGAACAACTTAGAAGATAAGAGAGAGAGAGAGAGAGAGAGACAGAATATATGATTGCACTTCTAGAAAATAGTTGTAGCTCTGCCTTACAAGGTATTGGTGACCTCCTTTTTATAGAAAGAGGGCGCCCAAACTTATTACAAAAATACTTAACATGACAAAAACAATGAGATGTGATAGCCCGTTAGTTTTACATCGTAAGAGGGATTGCGTCGAGCCGGTTGGATAGATTTGATCGACCCCAGGTGCATTCCTTGAGGAATTCCTGCGGTTGTCGGGGTCTCAGCCGATGTTTATTCTTGGCAGGGCATCGACAGGTTTTGAGGGAAGCGACCGAACCCAAGATCCCATGTTTCCAGGGTCACTCTCCGAAGCATTATGTAAGGGGGAAATCGGTTCCCCGGTTTTCACTGTACACAGATAGTTTCCGCGTTTCTTGGAGGGAAGTGATAAGAAACTGCATAGACATATTATTCCCTGATATCCTATAGCGACATTATGTTGATGGTGCAGCCCTCTTTTGATAGGTATCGAGGTACTCCACCTTTCCGCTTCTTCGGGATTTCTGAAACGTCACGAGCCCTGAAGTCATATCGTTGTTATAAGTTCATATTCTATGATCGCATTGATTGCGCCTGTCATTACATTTTTCGAGGGTGGTAATGGCACCATCGGTTGCTCTGCCCTCCCTATAAATGGGTCTCCTTGTGGCTGGCTCTTCTACCCTAACTTTCTTTGATACCTATCTCTCCTTTCTTTTCTGCCATCTTGAAGTTCCGCTATTTTGTTGTTCGAGGCCCCAAGCTTCAAGGATTTATGCCATATGCGCCTTGACTCCTTTCTTGACCTCTTTTTGGTTGGGCGAAGTTGTTTTACCGTGATGTTTTTGTTGTTGTTGTTGTTGTTGTTGCTGCTACTGCAATTGTTGCCAGCTTGAGGCGATGAGGCGGAGGGCCTATTTCTTCCAACCCAGGGGGGTATTTTTTGGACTATACACCGCTGCTCAGGAGGGGGCTCGGATTATACACCATTGCTCACCCTCCTCCCTTGGCCCGGTGCGTTACACCCCTTTTGGATTCTTGGGGGGTGTGGTGGCGGTTCCTACTGGTTGTTGCCTCCCGGGCCGAGGCAACGTCTCAAGAAGTGGCTTGGTGGGATTAGATTTGGCGGGCTTCACGACAGCCAGATTTTTCACCTAGCCGATTCTTGTATCCTTCCCTCACCTATCTTCCTTTTGAAGATACCATTCTAAGGGAACGAGGTGAGGTCTCTGAGGGCCTCGGACTAGGAAGATATTGTCTTTGTGGTCATATGCCCGAGGGGATGACCACAGAGATGTCACACAAAAAGTAGGCTAGACCCTTAGGCTTTTGTTGTCTGCATATCTTTGGATTTCTTTTTTGCGTGATGATCCCCTTTGCGGGCTTTTGTAATCATATGTAAGGACCCCTCGAGGGCCGTTGTTTATGAATTTCTTATGAATATGAACAAACCTTTTCAGACTTCTGCGCTCCTTACTTTGCTTTGTTTCTGTATGCCCTCGTGCTTTTTGAGGCTCTTTGAATGCGTTGTTTTATTCGCTGATCGCTGACATCTAACTTGAGTGTGAGCATTCGTTCCGATGGGTCCGAGCTATTGGGGCCCCCAAATTGTTTGGAGATTATGCAATTAATTTCGGGGCCTTCTGGGACGTTATTCCGGATGAAGGTCATCTTCGAGTACCTAGGGGTTCCTGTTAATCTCGATGTAGATAACCCTTTTTAGAATGTACAGGATTGACTGAGTTTGTTTGTATTTGGGAGCTTCATGGAGCTTTCGATTGATAAACTGGCTTCGCGTAGGGTTTCTCGTGTCCCGACCCAAAATAAGACCAGTAACATTGGGCCGCCGGACCTTTACTGTGAAGGCGTAGGTGGTGTTTTTGTTATTCGTAGCGGCCTTTGAGGGGAGGCTTGACTGAGGGCTGGCGGATTTCTAGGGGTGCCGACGGCTGCTTCTCGAACGCAGTTTTCGGGCAGAGATCTGCCTGCGTTAGGATCATCCAGATCGATATCGGGGGATTGTTCTGTATGAGCGTATGTTTAAGATGAAACTGTATTTGCTGGCTGGCTTCCTTTGGCGAATGAATCTATAGAGTTGGGAGCCAAGTTGTGGTACCACATCATGGCCCCCTTCGAAAGCGTATCTCGGAATTTTTTCAGCAACACAGACTCGATCTCATCACTTTTTATGTCGTTGCCTTTTACTGTGGAGGTGTAAGCAGTGACGTGTTCATTAGGGTCGGAGGTGCCATTGTACTTAAGGAGTTTCGGCATTCTGAACTTTTTCGGGATGGGTTTTGGGGTCTCTTCCTCGGGGAACGACCTTTGAATGAACTTCTTTGAATCCAAACCTTTGAGGACTAGGGGTGCATCTGAGATCTGGTCGACCTTAGAGTTGTAAGTCTCGACTTTTTATTGTTGGATGCAATCATTTTCTCACCTAATTCAATCCTTTTGGTGAGGTCTTCGAGCATTTTCACGATGGCGGGATCAACCACTGATCCGTAGTTGCTCGACCTTTCGAGTACTTGCTCGGCGGGAGGAGCCGTCTCTGGTGCCGCTGTACTGGGGGTTCTTGGGATGGCTGAGGATGGGATAACAATTAGAGGTATGATTAAGCAAGGCTCTATATTGCCAGTATTAGGAGATATGATGAAGAACAAGTAGGAAAGAGATAAATGCTAGGGCGGCCTCGGGCCAATGAGAATGAACAACTTAGAAGAAACGAGAGAGATAGAGAGAGAATATATTAGTGCACTTCTAGAAAATAGTTGGAGCTCTGCCTTACAAGTTGTTGGTGACCCCCTTTTTATATAAAGATGCGCCCAAACTTAGTACAAAAATACTTAACATGACAAAAAAGAATAAGATGTGACAGCCCTTTAGTTTTACGTCGTAAGAGGGCTAGCGTCGAGCCGCTTGGATAAATTTGATCGACCCCGGGTGCATTCCTCGAGGAATTCCTGCGCTCGTCGGTCTCAACCGATATTTATTCTTGGCAGGGCATCGACAGGTTTCGAGGGAAGCGACCGACCCGAGATCCTGTGTTTCCAAGGTCACTCTCCGAAGCATTATGTCAGGGGGAAATGGGTTCCCTAGTTTTCACCGTACATAGAAGTTCCACTCGAATTTCAAGAGCTTCATTACTTGAAGATTTAGCTCACAGTTAAAGAGCTTTGCAGCTTGAACAGTTTGCTCAAATTTGAAGATCTTTACAACTTGAAAACTTTGCTCAAATTTTAAAAGCCTTACGTCTTAAAGTTTGGCTCTAATTTTGAAAAGCTTTGTGATTTGAAGTCTTTGCTTTATTTTGAAGAGCTTTCAACTTGAGTCTTTGCTCTAATTTGAAGAGATTTGCAACTTGAAGACTTTGCTCGAATTTTAAGAGCATTACATCTTAAAGTTTGGCTCTAATTTGAAAAGCTTTACGACTTGAAGTATTTGCTCTACTTTTAAGAGCTTTCGACTTAAGTCTTTGCTCGAATTTGAAGAGCGTTGCAACTTGAAGACTTTGCTCGAATTTTAAGAGCTTTACATCTTAAAGTTTGGCTCTACTTTGAAAAGTTTTGCGACTTGAAGTCTTTGCTCGACATTGAAGAGCTTTTGACTTGAGTCTTTGCTCGAATTCGAAGAGCTTTACACCTTAAAGATTTAGTTCAAAATTGGTGAGTATCGTGGCATACAATATATACTCATGTACCAAGAAGCATTGCAACATGCAGTTTAGGCTCGTGCATCGAGGAGCATTATAACTTGCAGTTTAAGCTCGTGCGTTAAGAAGCGTTATAACTTGCAGTTCAGGCTCGTGCGTTAAGGAGAGTTATAACTTGAAGATTTAGCTTACAATTTGAAGTTCCATCAAATTTCAAGAGCTTCATTACTTGAAGATTTAGCTCACAGTTAAAGAGTTTTGCAACTTGAATAGTTTGCTCAAATTTGAAGATCTTTACAACTTGAAAACTTTGCTCAAATTTTAAAAGCCTTACATCTTAAACTTTGGTTCTAATTTTGAAAAGCTATGTGACTTCACGTCTTTGCTTTATTTTGAAGATCTTTCCACTTCATTCTTTGCTCGAATTTGATGAGATTTGCAACTTGAAGACTTTGCTCGAATTTTAAGAGCTTTACGTCTTAAAGTTTGGCTCTAATTTGAAAAGCTTTGTGACTTGAAGTCTTTGCTCGACTTTGAAGAGATTTCGACTTAAGTCTTTGCTCTAATTTGAAGAGCTTTGCAACTTGAAGACTTTGCTCGAATTTTAAGAGCTTTACATCTTAAAGTTTGGCTTTAATTTGAAAAGCTTTGCGACTTGAAGTCTTTTCTTGACTTTTAAGAGCTTTCGACTTGAGTCTTTCCTCGAATTTGAAGAGCTTTACACCTTAAAGATTTAGTTCAAAATTGGTGTGTATCATGACATACAATATATACTCATGTACCAAGAAGCATTGCAACATGCAGTTTAGGCTCATGCATCGAGGAGCATTATAACTTGCAGTTTAAGCTCGTGCGTTAAGGAGCGTTATAACTTGCAGTTTAGGCTCGTGCGTTAAGGAGAGTTATAACTTGAAGATTTAGCTTACAATTTGAAGTTCCATCAAATTTCAAGAGCTTCATTACTTGAAGATTTAGCTCACAGTTAAAGAGTTTTGCAACTTGAATAGTTTGCTCAAATTTGAAGATCTTTACAACTTGAAAACTTTGCTCAAATTTTAAAAGCCTTACATCTTAAACTTTGGTTCTAATTTTGAAAAGCTATGTGACTTCACGTCTTTGCTTTATTTTGAAGATCTTTCCACTTCATTCTTTGCTCGAATTTGATGAGATTTGCAACTTGAAGACTTTGCTCGAATTTTAAGAGCTTTACGTCTTAAAGTTTGGCTCTAATTTGAAAAGCTTTGTGACTTGAAGTCTTTGCTCGACTTTGAAGAGATTTCGACTTAAGTCTTTGCTCTAATTTGAAGAGCTTTGCAACTTGAAGACTTTGCTTGAATTTTAAGAGCTTTACATCTTAAAGTTTGGCTTTAATTTGAAAAGCTTTGCGACTTGAAGTCTTTTCTTGACTTTTAAGAGCTTTCGACTTGAGTCTTTCCTCGAATTTGAAGAGCTTTACACCTTAAAGATTTAGTTCAAAATTGGTGTGTATCATGACATACAATATATACTCATGTACCAAGAAGCATTGCAACATGCAGTTTAGGCTCATGCATCGAGGAGCATTATAACTTGCAATTTAAGCTCGTGCGTTAAGGAGCGTTATAACTTGCAGTTTAGGCTCGTGCGTTAAGGAGCGTTATAACTTTCAGTTTAGGCTCATGCGTTAAGGAGTATTGCAATATTCATGGACTCCTCAGCTTCATACTTCGGATGAATACTTGCCCCCCTCCTCGTCTTCTTATTTTTCTTCTTCTTCGTCGTAAGAATCAAAGATAGGTAGCCCTTGGTCTCTACTTGTATCCATACTTAGTTCCATATCTTGAGCACGAGTTGCTAGTTCTTCAAATGTTTTAGACTGTATGCCTTGTAAGATACAGCGAAGACCCTTCCTGCCTTGAATGCACATTTCGATGCTAGAAGTTTCACTAAGGTGATCTTTGCACTTGATGCTTAAGCTCCTCCAGCGGTTGATGAAGTTAATAACTGGCTCATCCTTTTATTGATGAGAGTTTGTAAGTTTGGTCATGCTTACGATGCATCTTGTGCTATAGAAGTGATTGAGAAACTCTTGATCCAACTGCTCCCAACTATCGATAGTACCAGATTTGAGATCTGTGTACCAATCGAATGCATTACCTTTGAGAGATCGAACAAACTGTTTGACAAGATAATCACCATACGTTCCAGCATTGTTGCAAGTTTCAACAAAGTGTGCTACATATTGTCTCGAATTTCCCTTGCCGTCAAATTGTTGCAACTTAGGAGGTTGATAACCAACATGCATCTTCAAGTTATCAATTCTTTGCGTATACGGTTTTGCATATGTGAGTGATAATTTGGACGACTCAGGTTTATCTTTGATAGACTCCATGATGAAGTCATTTAATTTCTCAACGGGAATCTGACCTTCAGCGTAGACTTGAATCTCCTTGGTTGTCGTTGCTTGCTTTTTGGATGAGGCTTCTTGTTCTTGTGATCTTTGAAGATTTAAAGGTATTTGTGTCGATTCTCCCTCTACTATGCTATCCAATGTATTTGTTAACTTCAAAAGTTTAGCATCTTGATCTTGCATGTGCTTTGATAAGCTTTCAATTGCTTTCGTCAAATTTGCAAGTTGTTCTTCTACAATAAAAACTTCAATAACCATTGCTTGCATGATCGCCATAGAGGATGAAGAACAATATAGATCATTGTTGAGCTTAGAGGTCGCATTAATGGATACTGGAGGAGATCCAACACTCAAGTTATCATCATCGACTTGCATGAAAGGTTTCTTGGACTTAGATAAACTAAGTTGAGCAAGAACCTCTTCGATCTTTTCGGCGACATCGTTAGCTTTTTGGTTCGCGCTTGTAGAGGATCTTGTTCTTTTTAAGGATGAAGATTCAACAATAAGGCTTGATGCGGACGACACTTGAAGTGTTTATTGTCCTAAAGAGCTTACTTTTCTCCTTGTGATTGGCGCAAAGCTTCCAAAGGTAATATTGAGGATATTTTCCACATCAGCATAGAACTTGGAATTAGCAGCTTTAATGGAAGTTGATCTGGAGTTGACTTTCTTTCAAGCCATTTTCGATGTTCTTGAACTTTGGTGAATGAAAAGTTGGGATGAGAGGTAGAGATTGTCCCACTGGGCGTGCCAGAATTTGTAGACAATAAATTGCGTCGAGAAAATAAAATCAAGACCGAAAATATCGTAACAATCGTAGTATTTAATTTCAAATAATATGAGTATACAATCTCTATTAATCCTCTGATTCTTCTTTTCAGTAGTAAATAAATTCAAGGGCCTTTGAGCTTGATCTTGAATCTATGTTTGTTGCCACGAACGATGATCTTGTTCTTGAGCTCGAGCTTGATTGCTTGAACTTGACCTTGATTTGTTCTTCGTTCTTGAGCATGAATTTTGATTGCTTGAAGCTTGAAACTTATAGAGAAATTTGCGGTGTTTGATCCATGAGCTCTCTCTTGCTTCTTGTTATAACTTCTGGTGTCTATTCTGAGTTATGAGGACCCCTATTTATAGTTGTGGAAGGGAAGAGTTGTGATAAGAACAAACTCTTTCCGATCAATCAAATTGAAGTGTGACATGGCCGCATTTGATTGGCCAGAACATGTCACTTCCACACCTGGCGTTGTTTCATTGGCCTTTTAATGTGACTTGGCATGCCTTGTCATTTTGACACGTGGCATGATCCTATTGACTCTTCCGTTTGACTTGACGTGCCACGTCATTTCACGTGTGGCACCAAACTGGGCCTCTTTGAAGATGATATCTTGGCCTAATGAAATGGGTTTATCATTTGTAGCCCGATTAAGTGGGCTAGCCCATTTAATATGTATTGGACTTAAATATTAATTCAATTATATTAGCCCATAATATTTATTTGGACTAATATATTTAAAATGGTCCAAAAAAAGTTTTTGAATTTATATTCAATAAAATTTTGCATGCCTACACTTACAACTAGTCCTTGGCCCGGTTATATATCGTCTGATTTGAGACTCCCCGAGGAAATGTATTTGAAAATCCATTTTTCGTTGATTTAAGGTTTTTGTTCTCAATTAATAAAGGACATACCTTTGTTTTGTTATTTGCCATTTAATAATTTTAAAGATTTTAATATAAGAAATTCTACGTAATTCAAACAAGGAATAGATTTTATGAGTAAATATTTTATCTTCTATATATTAAAAAAATAATAAAATATTTAAAATATGAAATCCACGTAAACTCATATTATTTTAGCAGGATGTCTTATGAGTTTTTTAAAATATGTCTTTTTTTTTTATACATAGTAAGCGTTAAAAGAATTAGAAAATTTAGTAACATGAAAAGAATTATAATCACATTACATAGTTCAAATAACCCAAAAAAAGAGAGATAAAATCTTAATTGATTCTAAACTCATATATATTTGTAATTTATACATATATCAAATAAGGAACGATTTAATAAAACACATTGCTAGTGTAAATTGTTCATGGCATGAAATTTAATACTGCTCCTAAACTTAAAAGGATAAATTCAGTACTCCTAGTTATAATTAGAGTAGAAGGTGACGATTAGTACTCCTAATATGACCCCAAAATAATACTACTGTGAAACCTTCCTAGTTTGAATTAGTTTGTAAAAGTTTTGTTAAAAAAAAAAACTCTTTTTTCAGTTTATATTGAAAGTACTTGAAATTCTAGAACTAAAAGAAAATTAAAAATTTAAATTTTAAATATTAGGGGAATAATTAATTGATTATCCTAAATAATAGGGAGTTAATTAAATGACTATTCCTAATATTGAAAAAAATAATCAAATGGCTATTTTGTACAATATGAACTCTACTTTAAAATGGTAAAAAATGCATTAGATATGTCGCAAAGGGCCTTCATGCTTTTAATATATATATATATATATATATATATATATATATATTTGGCCAACAGTTCTGCTGACCCGTCCCTCATTGATGATAAATAATTATTTACAGATAATTGTCCTACCAAAAACATACTATTCAACCAGCTTCATTCACCTTGGTAACTGAATGACGCACTCACTGCCTTTAATGTTCTTGTCATTGTTGCCTTATCTTAATTGAGACTCTAGAAATTTAATTGAGAATGCCAGGGGTGGACAGGTGATTCTAGTAGGAGATTAGTAAAGCCTAGATTTAGGTCCCAAAAATTTTAATAATGGATTTTGTAATTTTGTTTAATATTAGACACTATTAATGTTTGTAGAAAAACTAAAAAAAAATACAAGAAAATTTTAAAAGATAAAGAAAGTTGTCTACTCATTAATAGTAAAATATTTTTAAAACTTTGAATTAAGCTACTTAAATCTTCATATTAATAAATACATTTTTACAACAATATCAAAGGTAACATATTGCAAATACATGTCTAACATCTCATTTATTTAAATTACCCTTTTCTAATATAAATAATAATATTACTATTTGAAGTTAAAGACATTATGTCATTTAAGAATATATACTATAAACAATAAGTATGAAAAAAATTGGCAAGATTAATTTTTTTGCATATACATACTAATAAAAAAAGTATAAGGCCTCTCATTAAAATTTGGCTTTAGGCCAATGATTTTAGGGAACAGACTTGACGTTAGCTAGGGAAAAGCAGATATTTTTGGAGATATCTCCGCGATAACGGTACAGTGAGTCCTGGGATTTGTCTTACTGTCACAGTTCTTACAACTAGTCCTTGGCCTGGTTATAAATCATCTGATTTGAGACTCCCGAGGAAATGGTAATTACAGTTGTATTTTTTGATAATTTGAAAATCCATTTTTCATTGATTTAAGGTTTTGTTCTCAATTAAAAAAGGACATACCTTTGTTTTGCTATTTGCCATCTGAAAATTGGTGTATTCTGTCATAATTTTAAGTTTAATATTAACAGAAAATTGTTTACCATGAAAAAGGTAATAACAATTAGATTTAATTTTGTGGTTCTAAAAATTTGTGATATATTTTTATGCTAGTTGTTAGGTAATAGATGCTAAGTGAAAGATTAGAAAAAATAAGATAATAGCTTGTAGATAGTATAATAATCAAACCGAATGGCTGGAAATCGGAGCCTCGAGCTTCTGTATACGGGACCTCGAGGTCGAGTCAGAGGCCCGGTTAAAGACAATCGATGGAGGACTAACATTTATGATAAATCCAATAGCGGCTCTTTATGACCAATAATGAACAATAAATGAAGAAAAATAAATAAAACACAATAAACGTACGTAATAAATATAAGTAGTGAAAGAATATGTTAAGTTAGGGAGCAGAGAGAATGTTCTTGTATATTCAATATTGTGTATTAGGCCCCCTTACAAAATGACAAGGATCCCCTTTATATATGAGGGGAAATCCCAACATAGTACAAATGCATTTATTACAAAGATATGGGGATGGTACAACCATTTAATGCCATGATACAGGTTTAGACTAGCCTAATAGACTTTGTCAGTTCTAGTCACGTGCCTTGGGAATTTCACATCGATCCACCGTAGCCGCTGATTTACACTGCCTTGAGGCCGATCGTTGTTTATGCTACCTCGAGGTCGATCACTGGGAACCCTCGGGGTCGGAGCCCCGAGCTGAGCTTCGAGCCTTCTAGGGGAGTCTCTATGAGGCGCCTTTATAATCGTAAAATCGAAATGTTGATTTTTACCGTATACAGTTAGTCCCCGCGTTTCCTAGAATAAAATGATAGGAAACACTTTTGAACTCCTACTTCTTACGCACTATCATCATGACGTCCGCTTATCAGAGCATTAAATACCATAACTCAAAAGTTGTGCAAGGGTCTCTATCAACAGGACTATTGAGAAGCCCACGAACCGCTATTGGTTCGTCCTTATCGCTGCCCACATGGCTTTTATAAATACCTCAATTGTTTAATGATTCATACTTTTACAACATCTTCAAACTTTCAGAGCCAAGGCCATCCCCTTTCACATTCTTCCTTCTTTCGTTCTTGGTTCCTTACTCATTTTCTCAGAAAGGCGTTTCCACCACCATGGTTAGAACATCTAAAACAGTGCCTCGAAAAGAGGATGTTGCCTCTTCGTCTTGAACATCCAAGGGCAAACTCAAAGTGGCACCCATCATTGAACAGTGTACCCCTACCGATTTCAATACTATGAACGATTTTTCTATCAAGAGACCCTCATCTACGCCGGGCCAATGCGAACACGTGCCCCGGTATATTAACGTCCTGACTAATATACAAAAATTGAGGGACGATTGTCGATGGGAGAGGACAGTGCTGGTTGAGATTTCCTGTTCTAATGAGAGCATAATTGATCACAAGGCTGGCTTTCTTCATGTATATACATACCCATTCACTTTGGGCCCCGTTGATTCTTCAGATCCTTCTTCTCTGGAGATAGATCCGGTTATCCTCGACTTCTGCCATAAGTATAAAGTGACTCTTCAACTGCCAGAGCAAGTCCTAGCATTGGAGAAGAAGACGATAATGATGATGAGTACATTTTGGTACAAAGGGTGAGGTCAGGCACGGATGCCCCGCAGGTGGCTGGGCCGAAGGCTGCTGAGTCAGGAACGGTCGATTCAGCTCAAGCCCATGTTGTGGAGGCCCTCAAGGAGGGTGCAAATACTGTCGCCGAGTCCCTAACTGGATGTGGTACAGTCCCTGTCGAGGAAACGTTGCTGCTGACTCCAAAGGGTCTGGGCCTGGAGCTTTTCGAGGACAGGATTTGCCCTTCGGTGATACTGATGCCCTTGGTGGCCTTAATTTGGGTCCTTGATTCTCACCCGGGGAATTTAAGGATGCACAGGACCCAAAGGTCACCAATGTGGGAGGACCTCAAGAGTGGGTAGATGTGCTTGAAAACTTCCTCGATGGTGTCGGTGAAGACATTGATCTCAAGGCTCCTAATGCTATCGAGGAGGCAGAGAGGCTCTAGCAACAGGTTATAACCTCTTTATGTATAACTTTCATTCTTTAAGTATTTCTCTTCGTTTTTTTGACTTTTCTGTTTTGTTTTAGGCCAAGAAAATGTATGATCACGCTATATCTAAGCTGCGAGATGAGCTTATATGTCGTAGGAAGGAGGTCAAAGATCTCACCTCGAGGCAAAAAGAGTTGGAAACCTCTTCTGCCCCAAAGGAGGAGGAGCTGAGTGGGCTTCGGGCGAGGTTGGAAGGAGTGTGCTGAGAAAAAGATAACCTTGCCGAGCAGGTAATACTGTATTTGCGAACCTGCCCTTTGTCCTTGTAACTTGGAATTTTGCCAACTTTCTTTTCCCTTGCAGGTCAGGCAAAAGAATGCCCTCATAGAACAACTTCGAGAGGAGGCAATCGCCAAGGATGCAGAGGCCCTCGATTTAAGGGGACAAAATGGGGTCGTGGCCTTGGAGAGGGACCATCTGCGGACGGAGCTGTCTTCAACCCGGGAGTTTCTGCAGAGTGCCAAGGAGGAGGTTGCTGCACTATCATCGGCTAAGTCTATGGAAAAAGAAAAGGTGTCCTCATATAAGAAAGATGCCACCACTGCAAATGAACGAGCTCGAGAGATATTAGTGAAGGCCAAGCAGAAGTTGACTAGGGCCATTACTTATGCTCGTGCGCAAGCGAGGAGGCAGGCTCTCGAGGAAGTGAGTGATAAGGGAGCCGATCTCTCAACTAAGATCGAGGAAGCCCGAACCTTGGAGGAAAAATCTACTCTTTCGGCCACTTCAGATGAGGGCTCCGATGATGATTCCGAGGGCAATGGGGGTGAAGAGTAGACTTAGGTCGACTATTTTTTTTTGTAGGAGTTTTTAGGGGAAAGGCTTTGTAAATGCTCCCCTGTTGTAAATGTGTTTTTGGTAATATAACAATTCTTCTTCTTCGAGCATTTCGTGTTCTATGTTTTAATGTTTTTTCCTTCAAATTCTGATGTTGGATTTTTGGGGAATATACTTGGAGCAGTCGAGGCCTTTGAGATCAGGCACCATCTTAAAATTGGGCCAATAGTTTTTACAGGGTTGATGCCTGGAATAGTAAAAATTCTCGGGATCTGATGACTTCCGAGCGCTCGCATGGTAGTGTCATTTATGCGGCATGGTTGCGAAGTGACCGAGGCGACCCCACCGACGCGATTCCCAAAAAGAAAATGATACTAACCTAGTCAGATTCCACTGGTCTCCAGATCGAGCGAATAGTCGCCACCTCCTCTATATATGTACTTGTTTTCCCTTTATTTGAAGATACTGCTATATTGAGCGACTATCTTTTTTATAGGGTTCTCCTTACTTGTGCCAATTTCCCTTTATCTCAAAGCTTTCGCTTGAGTCTTATATTCCCCCTATCTTTGCTTTACCATAGCCATGGCTACTCTGCCTACCTTCACTTGCCAAGAAGAGGAGGGTTCGTCCCTAGTTTCGCACTCGGTCAGTGGTATACTGCCGGCGTCCGGTGAGCTAACATCGAGATGCTCTATCTTGAAGAGGGACTTTACGTTAGAGAAACCTCCCAATGTTCTGGGCTACCGGGAGCATGCATCGAGGTTTATCTCCTCAATAGGAAAGGAGCACCTCGAGGTAGTCAGAAAAGACTACAGATGGGGAGAAGAGGTGGTGTTGCAGGTACCTTCCCCAGAGGAGAGCATTATGGCCCATGTCGAGGGGTTTTTGAACATATATACATACACCTTTACATTGGGCCCTCTCGATAGGGTTGTGCTCGAGTTTTGTAGAAGGTATCAGGTTACCTTGGCGCAGGCTCACCCATTCTTTTGGAAGATAGTGCTGATGATAAGGTACTTTGTGGATAAGGTCGGGTTCGAATTCACCCTTAGCCATCTCATTAGGTGATACCGGCCTTTGCATTACCCGGGCCTGATTACTCTGCGACGTTGATCCACCTGGTCGTTTGCTGTTAACGACAAAGAAGATGAGGACCAGGGGTGGATGAGCCGATTTGTTCGAGTACGGGCAGTCGATATTATCCCTGAGGAATTTTTGCCATTTCCTAAGAAATGGAATTTTACACGTAAGTGGTACACTTGTGTTTTTATCGTTTTTGTCAACAATGGAGGCAGGATCTGTAAAGATGTTTTCCTTTTTATTTTTTTAGTGATCCCTTGACTGCCGAACGAGGTTCCTGACCTGGCTTAATGGTCTCGTAAGTTGGCAGCTTGCTCGACCTATGATAAGTGCCAATGGCGAGACCTGTCCAAGGGGAGATGGGAGGCAAAACATCATGGTAAGTGCTTAGTGGCTTGTTTTCTCAAAAAGGTACTTTCTTTTTAGTGCACTAACTTTGCCGCCGTAGGTGTTGGAGAATTTTTCGAGATGAGGTTGTGTCCCCTCGGGGAGGAGGAAAGATTTCCAACCTCAGGGCTGAGAATTGATAGCAAAATAGAAAGCGCCTTCGAAGGGCGAGGATGCTCGAAGTGGGGCGAGCCCTGCTCGGAGGTTCAAAAGAGACGTGTCAGCCGAACCTGCAGCCTTTGAATCTTCTATTTTTGGAAAAACGGTTCCTATCTTGCCATCGTCTTCCATTCACCTCAAAGGTACTTCGAGGGACAAGGGTTTCCTGCCACCTTCCCCTTCCCTACCGAAGGTACATTGAGGGAAATTCAAGTCTAGGGGCTGAATGAATTGAATGGGGCATCGTGCGACCGTGCTCCCATTAGTAATAATTTTACTAGGGCCGATAAGGCCAAGCCGGTAAATGTGTTTTCGACTTTTGACAAAGCTTAGCGGCTTATTTCCATGGTGAGTTCTAACAGTCAGTACAAGCTTTTTTAGTTTCGTGCCTTCCCTTTATTATTGAGCTCCCTTTTCACAAGCCTTTGACAAGCTCAAGTCCGAGTTGCTTCATCGTGAAGCCAGGTTGCGGAAAGCTTTGGATGGGGAGAAATCCCTCAGACTTCTTTGCAAGAAGAGGGGAGACGAGTTGGACCATCTGCAGTACGAGGCGGATCGAAGTCGGAACTACGAAAGTTATCTCGAAAGATAGGTAACCTTTATTTCGAGTCGATGTATGCTCTGTATGCTCCCCCTTCTGCTTTCAGAGATTAATATTTTGATATTTTAGCTACAGAGTAAAACAGAGGAGCTGGAACATCTTTGGGGCGAAGTTGGTTGGGTTAAGTATGAGTGTAATGAGCTAAAGGCTCAAGTAGATACCCAAGTTGCGGTCTAGAGGGATGCTTTGGCCAAGGTTTCCTCCCTAGAAATGCAACTCCAGAATGCTCGTGCAAACAGCTCGGACCGAACGAGCATAATTGCGAGGCTCGAGTCTGAACTTCTAAAGGTGAAGGCCGAGGTTGTAGATGCTCGGGCTGAAGCCGAAGAGATCCGAACCAAGGCTGATAAGAAAGTGGTCGTCTATTTGCAAGATCCTGCCGACGCTCGAGCTAAGCTGAGAGGGGCCCTCGACTGGGAGAGTAGGAGCAAAGAGTATTTTAGGTGTAAATCTCAGAGGGAAACCCTCAAGGAGATTCATGCCAGGAGCTTCGATCTCTTGGAAGAGATAGAGTAGGCAAAGGCAGACGAATATGACGCTAAGTTCCTTTTGTCCGATGCCGAATATAGTGAGAAAGAGGCCGATGAGCCATAGTCCCCGAGGGGGATGCAGATTAGGCCTTTCTTTTCTGACTTTGTATATAGTGCTTTTAAAGAACATTGTAAACGGAGCTTTGTATTTTTTCACATATACGTATTGGTGTCGCACCCCCTTTTTCTCTCGCCCCTTTTACAGAGAGGAAAAGGTCCGGATTTTCGATATTTATGGAGGTAATAACTCATTTCCTTTTGGGAATTGGGTATTTTGAAGAGTCTTCACCTAACGAATTATGGTACGTTAGGGCACCTAGTGCGATTAACTCTTAGATTGGTTTGTGTTACCAAAGATTTAGGGTAAGGGATCGATATAACCTTGAGGGAAAGGTGTTAGGCACCCCTCTTGGTCTACAACTGTAGGTCCCGACCGAACATATATTTATGAATTAGTCCTTTAACAGATAAGTAGTTGAAACAAATAAATAAAACATATTGGAAATTGTATGACTTAAATAATAAGACACAGAATTTGAACAAGTTGTGTGCATAAAAAAGTAAAGTTTTGAAGCAAAGGGGATTTGGGAAGAGGGGTCCTTGGATGCAATTGTGCAACGGTTTCAGCATAATCCCCAAATATGTCAATCTATCCCTAGTAACATCTACCTGTCAATTAGCCACCTAGGTGATGCTACGACCCTAGTGCTCTTCTTTCCATTAATTACAACTTAGCAATATTCTCCTAGCATAATTTAGCGTTAACCCTTAGTTTTATAATAGTGGATAAATACAAAAACTAAATAAATGTTTGAAGTGACATTAGAAGCACAACCGCAACTTTAGGCTAGACAGAAAATACAACCGCACTACTAGCTCCCTGTGGAAATTCGATCTCGGACCTCTATTTGGGTAAAAGCTATTGCGACCTGCTCTTTCTACCATAGTGTAGTGTCGAGTTGGCAGCGATCACGCACCCCCGATCCTGAAGGTTGTTGATTCGAAGAAATTCATACAAAAGTCGTTCACGTCAAGTGTGGCTCCGAAGCCCATCCCAAAGAAATTCAGAATGCCTAATCTCTAGAAATACAATGGGACCTTGGACCCCAATGAGCTGTCATAGCTTACAATTGTGTCATAAAGGGAAATTACCTAAAGGACGATGAGATCGAATCCGTCCTACTAAAAAAGATTGGAGAAACACTTTTAAAAGGGGCGATGATATGGTATCATAACCTATCCCCAAACTCGATAACTTTGTTCGCCATGCTGGCAGATTCCTTCATAGAAGCACATGTTGGTTCCATCAAGGTGGCTATAAGGAAATCCAACGTCTTCAAAATCAAGCAAAGGGATAACAAGATGCTGCAAGAGTTCTTATCTCGCTTTCAAATGGAACGAATGGAACTACCAACAGTCTCTGACGATTGGGCAGTGCAGGCCTTCACTCAAGGTTTGAACGAGCGAAGCTCGGTAGCTTCAAAGAAGTTGAAGCATAACTTAGTCGAATATCACGTCGTGAATTGGTCGAACGTCCACAACAGATACCAATCAAAGATCAGGGTCGAAGACTCCCAACTAGAAGCGCCCTTGGGCTCGGTTTATCCTAGCATGCTTCCGGCAAAGGAGCCAAAGCCAAACAAAGAAAGATACCAACCATACACTGGAGATAGAAGAAACGCCCCGAGGCGCAACATACCCCATAGTGACCGAAAGATGGATCAAGGTTAGAATCCTCGAGGACTCGTCAACAGAGCTGGGTTCGATAGGCACACAGGGCTGACGGAGGCACCCCGCTTGTTAGAATACAACTTCAACATCGATATTTCAGATATCGTATTAGCCATCAGTAAAATCAGAGATGCTAGGTGGTCGAGGCTTGTACAATCAGATCCTTCTCAAAGGAACCATAACTTAGTGTGTGAATTTAACGGCACATACAGTCACAAGACTGAGGATTGCCAATAACTCCAGGAAGAAGTAGACCGATTACTCAGCAAAGGTCACCTCCGAGAATTCCTTAGCGATCGAGCTATAAATCATTTTTGGGAAAGAGAGGCGACCAAGAAGAATGAAACAGACGAGCCACAACATGTCATCCACATAATCGTTGGAGGCATTGATGCCCCACAAGAACCCATGATCAGGAGAACAAAAATATCCATCACAAGGGAAAAGTTAACTCGAGGTTACATACTCGAGGACGCTCTCACCTTCAGCATCGAAGATATCCAGACCTTGTCTCAGCCTCACAACGACACATTGATAATCTCTTTTCTTGTAAATACATTTCAAATTAAACGTGTACTCGTGGATCCAGGTAGCTTGGCCAATATTATCAGGTCAAGGGTGGTGGAGCAGCTCAGACTACTTGACCAAATCGTGCCTGCCTCTCGAGTCCTCAACGGGTTCAACATGGCGAGCGAAACAATGAAAGGGGAAATCATCCTCCCGGTCAACATGGCCGACACTATCCAAAATGCCAAATTCCATGTCATTGGAGGAGATATGAGGTACAACGCCTTGCTCGGAAGGCCATGGATACACTGCATTAGAGCAGTACCATCAACCCTTTACCAAATGATGAAGTTTCTGACGAAGGACAGAATAAAAACCGTGTAGGGGGACAACATGCAACGAGGGAGATGTTTGTGGTACATGACGTAGCATCAGCGCCGACACCTTCGACGTCGAAGGAACCTCAGGACAAACAAGCAGTTAAATAGCAATCACGAGACACATTCTTAGCTATACCCGAATAAAACAAACAAAGGACCGTGCCGTGTCCTCAGAGCAAATATTGAAGACCTACCGAGGCTCAAAGCGTCATCTCCACTAAGGTATAACCATCTCCCTTTTTATTTATTCACAACTAACCTTTATGCAGATGCCCGATCAGAATAGTCGAAGCGCCATACAACTTGAAGGCCTTATGTTCCGAAGGCATATGTTGAACTCTTTTCCTTCGACCGGGTTTTTATCCCAAAAAGGGTTTTACTAGCAAGGTTTTTAACGAGGAAACATCCATATGCTACCTAAGGAAGACTCAACAAGTATTTAAGGCTTCTCTTCCATCAACCTCGAATACTGGGGGGGGGGGCATCCCTCGGAGGTCACCTGCTCGGAGAAGCCAAGATGTGCTAAATGGGATCTCGATAGGAAAATGATGTACCAGGCTAAACGGTCAAACGAATCGTGTCCGTATAGAATAACCGAGCCCTTGACAGCAAAAACGTGTAAACTTATACCAAGTAATCAAATAATACTTTCCCCTCCATCAAAGCATTCCGTGTTTCAAAGGAGTTCGGTATTTTTTTGCAAAACTCGGGGACTAACGTCAAATATTTGAAGTCGTATGACCTCCGGGTCGGAAGCTTCAAACTCGTAAGCCCTCAATAAAGTCAACATCAAGGTTACAAAAATGGCTCCAGAAGCCCAGAATGTCCCGAACACTCGGGGACTGGCGTCAAAAACTCAAAACTGTATGACCCCCAGGTCGGAAGCTTCAAACTCGTAAGCCCTCAACAAGGCAATGTCAAGTCTACAAAAATGGCTCCAAAGCCAAGAAAACTTTCAATGTCTCGGGGAATGCCGAGGCTATAAGACCCCATACGGGAAACCTCGACCCCATTAGACCTTTATAAGGCAAAGCCAAAAACTGTAAGACCTCAAGCAAGGCATGAACTATACTTGTACCAAGTAACCAAAACTGTAAGACCACAAAGGCATGTAAAAATCATAAGACCTTACAAAAAGGCATTATCTCGACCTTAAAGTTAAGGCTATATATTTGAACTTGTAAGACCCCTAAAAAGGCATACCCTCGATATAGATGCCAAAACTACTTCACTTGGGGACTGAAAGGCTCCGGCCAAACACAATGACTACGGTCACAAGGCTGTACCAGCCAAACTAACGCGACTCGGGGACTCCCGACCGTCACTATAAAATCACAGGCCTTCAATTACTTCGAAAGTACATCGAAAAGAACTGGTTAAACAGGCTACCGTCGACATAAGCAAAAGAGCTTCGAACATGTCAGATCCAAACTTAGTCTTTGAAACACTCAGCCACCGTGCAAAAACTCTCGAGGTGCTCGTTCATCGCCACATAACGACTCACAATCGAGGTTTTTATCGAACCGTCAAAGAGTCAGGCAAACACAATTTCAAAAAGTCCTTAACGACGGAAAAATAAAGCCCATATAAAAGGTCGTACTAACCCAATGCGTAAGAGCCACTATCGCCAGCCCATATAAGAGGTCGTACTAATCCAACGCGTAATAGCCACTACCGCCAGCTCATATAAAAGGTCGTACCGACCTAACGCGTAAGAGCCTAAGGGCCAGATTTAAATTAAAAAACTTAAGGGTCAATGAGCTCGAGTGGAATCCCAGCTCGGAGACTGAACCTGAAATAGTTAACTGAACATGCCTAAAAGCAAAAGCTTAAGAGCTCAAACGTCGGCTTATGCTAACAGGTCGTATCGACCAAATGCGTAAGAGCCTACGGGCTAGCCCCAGGAGCCCCAGGACCATACTACAAACCTAAGGTTCTTTTTAACTCGAAAACCGGTTCAATCTGGCTAATGACTGACAAATATCGAAGCAAAGGGAAGTACACGTAAAATGAAGCCACAAGGCTTCCTCTTGTTGATACCAAATTTTTCCCTATATATTTTTATAGACATATATACTTTCAAAATATCATATATAAGAATGCACATAGTTTTTATAATTTTTCTATAATTTTAAAGGCTTTAAAATGATTTAGTTCTTCCCCTTTTATTGATAAAATTTCTAATAATTATCCTTCAAATTATTGTTGTGGTAATTTAGCCATATAAATCCTATATTTATGCCAAAATAGTGCTTAAGTATTTTTGATGCATTTTTTATAATTGCATTTGCATTTTTTAAAACTAATTTGCATATATTGCAATACTAGCCCTATTAACGTATAATTATATTTTATATGCATAAAATGGTCTTCTATATTTTTAAAATGTTAAATATCTATTTTAAATCATTTTAGTACATGAAAACATTTTTTACAAACAATCTATTATTTATTATAAATTATATAGGGTTAAATTGTCTATTTAAAACCTAGCCAAATTGCATTTTAATTTTAGCCTCAATTAAACCCAATACCCAGCCCAATTTTGGATTAAAATACCCGACCTAAAACCCATCAGATCCTGGCCGTTGATCTTTTAGATCAACGGCCCTCGTTCATTCTTTACTTTTTTAATTCCAAACGACTCCTAACCCTAACCATTTCTGTACATCGCCGCCCTAAGATCCTCTCTGCTCTCAAAACACTCTCAACCTAACCCTAATCTTCAACCACCGACCTCCCATCTCCGACCATCTCCGGTGACCTCTCATCGTCTCTTAAGCCTCCAATGGATCCTCTAATGCCATGCTTTTCTTCTCTAAAGTCATCAAGGGCCCAGGGCCATGCCGGCTTGCATCTAGGGTTCATCACCCACCTGTTCTTGGCTACTGTAGTGTGATTTCAAGCAAAATCATGATGTATTTGCTGCGATCCTTAGGTTTCTAGACATGTTTCTTTGTCTCTGTATGGGTTCTTTCGAAACCCTATTTTCTTTTCTATGCCTCCTAGATCTGTAAAGATCCAGGATGATTTGAGTTTGTTTCTTGAATGTTTTACACTATCCTTGAGGTTCTTTACAAAAATCATGTGGTTTCAAGTGTTTTTCATCTTCTTCTGAAACTAGGGTTTTTGAAACTTCTTTTAAAACCTTGTTTAACTAATTCTTTGTGTTTAAACTTTAATTTCTTGCACATTTTGACTGATTCTATGATTTTACTACATCTTTCACTCGTCTATGTTAAAAGCCCTAATTTTCTAGGTTTCCTCATTTGGTTCAGTGTATCAGCATGACTGACCGGTTCTCGTTTTTGAGTTTTTGTGACCATCTTGCCTTGAATATGTTTGTATTGAAGTTCTTAGCCTAACTTACATTGATTCTATGTGCTTATGTTCATCTTGCCTTGCCTCTCTCTCATCGAATCAGTATTGTTTAACTTTCGTGCTTTCTAGAGTTATGTGTCGGCCTCTAGTTATCCTTATCTTACTTTATTTATATGCTTAACACTGACTAATGACTCTCTCTTTGATTGATTTTGAGTTCCCTGTTTCTTGGCTTGATTTAAAAACTTTCCTTTAGACCTTCGATTCTTCCTGTTTAAACTTGGCTTATTTGCTTATTCATGGGAACCTATGTTATTCTCCTTAAATCAGTATTATTTCGAGTCCTTGACTCACTGATTTGCTATATGCCGATTCTCGATTATTTCCATATTCTGCAACCTTATTTAGTTTTCTTACCTTATTTGGTTAGCTGTGTTATTTATTAATTCTTCACTAACTGTTTCCTTGTATATTTACCCCTAATTGTCTATTTTGTATTTAATGCCTTACTTGATTTTCTTTCCTTAAACATGTCCTACACTTTACCGTTGGTTAATTACCCCTTAATTAAGGGAGTACTTGCATTGATTTGATTCTAATTAGTACATGGTTCCATAATTATTGCTGAACTTTGATTCTTGCCTTATTTTCTACCTGGTTTCAAACTATAAGTACCCCGCTCTTTCAATAACACAACACACGAACACATTGGTTCAAAACTCTCTCTCTCTTACACTCAAAGCTTTCTGCTCTCTTTTGTGTTACTTACTACTGTTATATGTTAGCCGGCTGCAAGCCAAGACTAGCTATTAGGTTCTCTTTCACTTTGTGTTTACTATCACTTTACTGGTATGTTCTAATTTTAATATCAAGTCCCAAAACAATATGCTTCTCCTACTACTTCAATTTGTCATGTTTCTAATATGCTTCTATCAATTTTTTTGTTGTTCAACCTGCAACAAACATGTCTACTTCACTATCTTCTTTACTGCATGCTTCTAAATATACCCTTTTAGGATTACCCTGCTCATGAATCCCTTTCTAGTATACCCTAATGTGACTATGTTTCTCTGATTTCTGCATGCACCTTCCTATGTAAAGTAGTTGGCTACCCTAAGTCTGTTTGATTCTTTATTAACTCTGAAGTTCTTGTACCTTAAAATCCCTTGAAACCCTTTCAAGGCTTCTCTGATTTTGTACCCATGTGCATCTGTGCTTGTTATGTGCCCTATACTTACCCCAAATCCCCATTACCCCTGAGTGAATGTGTGTACCTGTTAGATTCCATGTATTGAAGTGCTGATGGACCTCTTCTGGTTCTGTATTTTGTTTGGTTGATAGTTGATCACCTTACCCTTTTCAAAATTGTCTTATTTAATAACTCCTTATGTTGTTTTTACAAAACTATTTCAAGCAAATCTCTTTTAACATTGTTTTCCTACTAAAACCCTTTCAAACTATGTCAAGCACTCTCACTCTTCTCCTAAGTCCCTAGGTTTTGCCCCCTCTAGTGTGTGTACTGCCTTGGGATCCTTTTGAGATCCCTCTGAACTCTAGCATACTGAGGTTGGCCCTTCCATAGTGCACTTACTCAATTTGGTTACAAAGTCTAGGTGTGAGCACTGCCCGGGATCCTCGAGATCCTTAGGGAACTCTGACGCGCCTAGACAATGATATTGTTTATGAAATTGGCATTTGAGGCTATTGGAGGTTTGGGAAATCACTTGGGCCTACTTTAGGCTCCCTATAGTGTAACTTTTTTTTATCTCTTTATGTAATTCATTCATCTGGTTTGTAATAATTTGTAAACGAATATTGGGGTGATTAGTGAAAAAGAGTGGGTAGTTACATAGTTATGGGGTAATATGGGTAGAAACCATGCATATATGATTTTATATTTGCTATGTTTGCCTTACCATGTTAGAAATCATGCCTATAGGTTTCAAGTGGTTCCGATAATAGAAATCATGTCTATAGGTTTTTAAAATCAACTTCACAAGTAGATACCATTCCTATAGAATGTGATCCAATTCAATATCTGTTATAACGGGTAATTACATTTTTTTCATTAAATATCATGCCTACAAGTTTCTAACATCAGCTCTTAACAACTAGATATCATGCTTATAGGGAACAACATCAGAAATTCTACCTATAGATCTAAAATCAGTTTAGTTTAAATAAATCAGTTCATTTCATGTTAGTTTACTTTGAAACTGGTCTAATCAGTGGTTTGTTTTCCTTAAATGAATTCTTTCGAGTACTGCCCTAATTTAGTATTAGAAAGCATGCCTATAGGAATTCAAGAGTCTGTTTTTTTAAAATATGCCTACTGTTTTACTATATCAAATGTAGTTATCATGCTCTTGGGACACCACTATTCAGAGTTTAGGCAAGCCTATAGGGTGAGTTTAAATTCTGCAACTTCGAAACTGTATTTTTACTACTTGAAGTTGTTCAGATTTAACAGGTCTAATCAGTAGGCAAGTTAAATAGGATCCTTCACATATTGGCCTAATTCAATACTTTATAACCTCTGCTCACTTAGATATCATGTTCTAGGATTTGTTTTCTTAAGTGTTTGAATGTTGTTTGAAGACGTGCACTTATGTGATATGCTTGAGGAGGTAACTGTGAGCCTCTAACTTGATTTATATGCTGTCCTAAATTGTTCTTGTCTGTCGCATAGAATTTTCTCCTTTTAAGCAACTTAGGGGTTGTCTAGAACTGCCCAGCTTTAGAGGTCCTAAAATACCTCCAGGACCACAAAGAGGAGATGGGTAGTGCACGCGTAGGAAATTGTCAAGGTTATTAGAACGCTTTAGGCTATGACCAAGGGGAGGGACTTGGGTAGAATGGGATATGATGAGTACGCGCAAATGTCACGTGTAGCCCCTAATGGAGGAGTATTTACCGGGATTTGCATGGGGTGATCCTGTAGGCTAGCCAACCTAGGACCCCTCTTCCTAAATTCCTTTTGCTTACAAACTTTACTTTTTTATGCACACAACTTGTTCAAATTCTGTGTCTTATTATTTGAGTCATACAATGCCCAATATGCTTTATTTATTTGTTTCAACTACTTATCTGTTAAAGGACTACTTCATAAATATAAGTTCGACCAGGACCCATAGTGGTGGACCAAGAGATTGAAAGCCACTGGTTACATCACTCATGTTCCCGCAGTAACTTTAGGAAATCCATCCCAATGGGTCAATCCGAACAAAACTTGTGCACACCATTCCGACATGAAGGGGCACACCACTGCTGAGTGCCAAACATTAGAGGATAAGATCCAGATGCTAATTGACAACAAGGTCATACTGGTGAAGGAAGCCGCACCTAATGTCCACAACAATCCCCTCCTTGATCATAGAGGTGATGGTGTACATATGATAGAGACGAATGAAGAATGGGACCCTGAGGGGTCGATTGGGCTTATTCGAGAGGGCGATGACTTTAAAGATGCAGTCATCCTCACTCCTATTGTGGTACAGACTTAGTCACTAATTGAGGTTGAGGTAAATGCATCAGCTCCATTTGAGGTAGAGGTGGCTCCGCCCATGGCCACCCCCGCTCCACTTGAAGTAAAAGTGGTCACACCTTTCACTGTGATGGTAACAACCACACCCCCATTCAACTCAAAAGCAATACCCTGAGATTATGTTGCCGAGGCTTGGTGGAAAGGGAAGGCCAGGGTAGAGGAATCTGATGTTGCACAAGGAATGACTAGAACTTGAAGAGTCTATACACCTGAACATTTGGGAGGTTCAAGTAAGGAAGCCACTTCTAGGCAGCCTATCACTGAGACCGGACCAGATGACCTGTGGAGGAAAGTATAGGCAAAGGAGTATTCTGTTGTTGACCATATGAATAAAGTCCCTGCTCAGCTATCTATCCTGTCACTATTGCAGAATTTAGAGGTACACAAGAACGCTTTAATAAAGGTGCTGAGCGAGGCTTATGTACCCAACAACATCACTGGTAGAGAAATGGGCAACATGGTTGGGCAAGTGCTAGAGAGTCATAAGATTATGTTCCACGAAGATGAGCTAGCACCTGAGGGTTTGAATCATAATCGAGCATTGCATATCACAGTGCAATTTGAAGACAAGTTCATTGCCAGGGTCCTGGTTGACGGAGGTTCAAGCCTAAATATTTGTCCGTTGGATACTCTAAAAAGGTTGGACAAAGGTTTTCATGAAATACGGTTAGGAAGCATGAATGTGAAAGTTTTTGATGGGTCCTAGAGGGCCACGATTGGGGAAATAAACCTTTGCTTGCATATGGGGCCAACTTGGTTCGATGTCGAATTTCAGGTACTCGACATACCGACCTCATATAACCTTCTGTTGGACCGACCATGGATCCATGCCGCTGTATCCGTGCCTTCCACACTACATCAAGCCGTGAAGTTCAAATGGAACCGTCAGGAGGTAATCATTTACGGAGATAGAAGTAACCCCATTTACACTAGTCAAACCATCATGGCCATTGGACATAAAAGGAGGCTAGGAGGGGAAACCTATCATTACATTGAACGTGTCAATGCCATCGAGAAAGATAGATGGTGTAGTGGCAAAATAGAAAGCATATTGGCATGGTCTAGATATGAACCCGACAAAGGGTTGGGAAAGAACATCAAAGGTATCACTAAACCAATACAGCTAAAGGGTCATGGTACTACCTTTGGGCTCGGATATCAGTATACATGGCAAGAATACAATTATTGGTCGCCTCCGTGGTGCGGAATGTATTACCCTCTCGAGCAACCAGTGCCACATCTAGATCAAGCTTTCCACCAAGCCTATACAATATAGTGAACCATAGAAGAATAAGAATTAGCTGGGTTGAAGAATCTGTTCTTGAAAGATGAAGACATGGACTATAGTGCCATAATTGAGGAGGAGGAAGAAGGCCTTACTATTCAGACTGTGAAGAAGAGAGATGTTCTCAAGAACTGGACCGCCACACCATCTCGAGCCCGCCGAGTCCCTAGGTAGCTTAGCATAATTTATTTCTATAAGCTATTCTAGGCATTTAAGATTTCTCGTAATTTTTTTTTAAGATTTACTTGTTTCAAATAAATGCTCGATTCATCGAGTCGTACTTTGTCTAGATGATTTTTCAGTCTTAATCAAATGAATTTGCTCTTTATTATTCACTACTATCTTTTCACTTTTCTTTTCTACAACATTATTATTATTTTTCCTGATGAACCATTGACTGTGACATGTAATAAGGCAACGCAATATGAGAATAGTGATTCAGAGGAAGAAGATGAGATACCCTAGGAAATTGTTAGGGAGGTTGAAAATTTTGAGAATAAGCGTAAGTCGAACCTGGACAAAACAGAAGCAGTAAATTTGGGAGATGCCGAGACCGTCAAGCAGACTCGCATCAACATCTATGTTTCACCGACAGAGAAGGAAGAGTACATTTGGTTTCTAAAAAGAGTATGAGGATATTTTTGCTTGGTTATATGATGACATGACCGGCTTGAACACATCTATAATGGATCACAAGTTGCCCACTAATCCCATGTGTCCTCCAGTCAAGCAGAAACTCTGAAAGTTCAAACCAGACATGAGCTTGAAAATCAAGGAGGAAGTTACCAAGCAGATCAAAGCCAAAGTTCTCAGGGTTGTTGAGTACCCAACCTGGTTAGCTAAAATTGTTCCAGTTCCGAAGAAGGATGGGAAGGTTAGAGTATGTGTTGATTACCTGGATTTAAACAGAGCAAGTCCAAGGATGACTTCCCATTGCCAAATATACACATCTTGATCGATAATTGTGCCAAGCATGAACTCCAATCCTTTGTAGATTGCTTCGCGGGTTATCACCAAATTTGGATGGATGAAGAAGATACAGAGAAGATAGTTTTTATTACACCATGGGGTGTATACTGTTACAAGATGATGCCATTCGGTTTGAAGAACACTAGGCCACTTACATGAGAGCCATGACAACCATCTTCCATGATATGATACATCAAGAAATAGATGTGTATGTGGACGATGTCATTATCAAATCCAAGAGGGCCGCAAATAACATAGTAGACTTGAGGAAGTTCTTTTACAGACTAAGGAGGTACAACTTGAAATTGAACCCTGCAAAGTGTGCATTCAGGGTTCCCGCATGAATATTATTGGGATCATTGTTAGTCGTCGAAGGATCGAGCTAGATCCGTCTAAAGTCAAGTCTATTCAAGAGTTACCACCATCTAAGAGCAAAAAGGACGTGATGAGCTTCATAGGATGTCTCAACTATATCAGTCTCTTCATAGAAAAATACACAGTTATATGTGAACCCATCTTCAAGATGCTGAGGAAAGATACTGAAACAAGCTGGACGGAGGATTGTCAGAAAGCTTTTGACAAGATCAAGGAGTACCTATCTACACCACCAGTTCTGGTCCTGCCAGAATTAAGACGACCTTTGCTACTATATCTATCTGTATTAGATGGAGCCTTCGGATGTGTTTTAGGACAACATGAAGTGATAGGAAGAAAGGATAAATCCATATATTACTTGAGTAAGAGTTCACACCTTATGAAGTACGGTACTCTCTACTTGAACGCACTTGCTGTGCTTTGACCTGGACAGCTCAGAAGTTGAGGCATTACTTCTATGCCTACAGTACATACCTCATATCCAGGATGGACCCTCTAAAGTACATATTTCAGAAAACCATGCCTATTAGGAAGTTGGCTAAATGGCAGCTACTATTACGTGAGTTCGATATCGTCTACGTGACTCAAAAGGCGGTCAAAGGACAAGCATTGGCAAATCATCTTGCTGAAAATCCGATGGGAGGAGCATACGAGCCTTTGAAAACATATTTTCCTGATGAAGAAGTGTCATTCGTAGGGGAAGACATTACCAAAGCATATGACAGTTGGAGGATGTACTTTGACGGAGCTGCAAATTTCAAAGGAATGGGCATTAGAGAAGTTTTGGTATAAAAAACGGGTCAACATTATCCGGTATCTGCTAAACTCAGATTTTCCTATACCAACAACATGGCGGAGTACAAAGTTTGCATACTAGTACTCAACATGGCAGTCGACATGAACATTCAGGAGTTGCTGGTGATCGGTGATTCAGATCTGCTTGTGCACCAGGTACAAGGAGAGTGGACTACCAAGAATTCCAAGATATTGCCTTATCTACACCATGTGCAAGAACTAAGAAAGTGGTTCACGAAGATAGAATTCAAACATATGCCTAGAATTCAAAATGAGTTTGCCGATGCATTGACTACTTTGTCATCTATGATACAACACCCAGATAAGAATTACATTGATCCCATTCTGGTGAGGATCCATAATCAACCATCGTATTGTGCTCATGTCGAAGAAAAGGCAGATAGAAAGCCTTGGTTCCATGACATCAAAGAGTACTTATCAAAAGGAGAATACCCAGAGCATGCAAATCTCACTCAGAAACGCACACTCCAGATATTGTCAAATCACTTCTTCCACAGCGGAGGGAACTTGTATAGAAGAACTCCTAATTTGGGTTTACTAAGATATGTTGACGCAAAGGAAGCTTCTAAGCTACTTGAGGATGTGCATGCTCGGACCTGTGGCCCACACATGAATGGTTTCATCTTGTCTAAGAAGATACTCAGGGCATGTTACCTTTGGATGACCATGGAGACGGATTGCATTCAGTATGTCCGCAAATGCTTTCAATGTCAAGTGCATGCCGATATGATAAAAGTGCCGCCAAATGAGCTCAATGCAACGAGCTCACCTTGGCCATTCGCTGCTTGGGGAATGGATGTTATTGGTCCAATTGAGCCCACTGCTTCAAACGGACACAGGTTTATTCTTGTAGCCATTGATTACTTCACAAAATGGGTAGAGGCTATATCTTACAAAGTTGTAACAAAGAAAGTCATCGCAAATTTTGTCAAGGATCGTATCGTTTGCCGATTCGGGGTTCCCGAGTCCATTATTTCTGATAACGCCGCCAATCTCAACAATGATTTGATGAAGGCCATGTGTGAAACTTTCAAAATCAAGCACAAGAATTCCGCAACCTACAACCTCAGATGAATGGATCCGTAGAAGCCTCCAACAAAAATATTTAGAAGATACTAAGGAAAATAGTAGAGAACCACAAACAATGGCATGAGAAGATATCCTTTGCTCTATTGGGGTACCGTACCACGGTTTGCACATCAACTGGGGAAACTCCCTACATGCTGGTTTATGGTACCAAAGCTGTCATCCCAACCGATGTGGATATTCCTTCTTTAAAAATCATACAGGAAGCTGAAATCAGCAGTGCAGAGTGGATAAAGAGTCGCTATAAACAATTGGCCCTTATCGATGGAAAGAGGATGAACATAGTATGTCACAACCAACTTTACCAGAACAGAATGTCTAGAGCTTTCAATAAAAGAGTCAAACCAAGACAGTTCGCACCAGGGCAGCTGGTATTAAAGAAAATCTTCTCGCTTCAAGATGAAGCCAAAGGGAAATTCTCTCCTAACTAGCAAGGTCCGTACATGGTTCACATGGTACTAATAGGAGGAGCACTCATACTTGTAGAAATGGACGGAGAAGTTTGGCCAAAACCAATCAATTCAGACGCAGTCAAAAGATATTATGCCTAGATTATTTAAATTTCTTCTCGGATGTAATTGAACTACGCTTGACATGATTCTCGTTTAAGAAGGGATACATAGGCAGCCTTATGGGTTCGGTCATATCATAAAAAAAATTTCATTCCCCCCCCCCCCAAGTTCAGAAACTGGGGCAGAATTTTGAGGAGGGCCCTCAAAATTCCGGAGCAAGTCCAGCTAACGCCATCACATACCAGAAAGTCAGTTAAGAAACTGGGGCAGAATTTTGAGAATTCTGAAGAAGATTCAGCAAGGCCTATTATCCGCAAACAGTCAAAGATCATCTACCGAATTGGGGCAGAATTTTGAGGAGGACCTTCAAAATTCCAATAAGAGAGCTGCAACGCCTTTAAAATATGTTATAGTCACTGGTTCATCTAAAATTACTTAATGTATCAACATATTTCTAAATAACTCTATTTTTATCAATAATTGCATATTTTTCGAAAACTCTATTTCCATAAAAGTCAGATGCCACCCACGGGAACTTGAAAGGTTTTCAGGATGGAGCAAAGCGAAGGCTGGCAGATGAAGCACGAACCAACCTCCCCCTCACAAAACTTACAATTTTTCTTTGAACGCAGGCACATCTGACATAATGATCACATCCGCAAATCTATGCACGTAGCAAGATCACTATCAATCAGGCCATCAGACACCGAATATACATCTCCAGCTAAGAAATATACCACTTTTATTTGCTGCCTCCATCTGCATTAGGCTAATCCTTGCCTCCCTACTTGCATGAGACTAATCCCTGCTTCTATATTTGCATGAGGCTAATCCTTTCCTCTATATCTGCATGAGGCTAATCCTTGCCTCACTAGTTGCATGAGGCTAATCCTTTCCTCCCTACTTGCATGAGGCTAATCCCTACCTCTATATTTGCATGAGGCTAATCCCTGACTCCATATCTGCATGAGGCTACTCCTTGGTTCCCTACTTGCATGAGGCTAATCCTTGCCTCCCTGCTTGCAGGAGGCTAATTCCTTCTTCCCAATTTGTGTGAGGCTAATCCTTGCCTCCATATTTGCATGAGGCTATTCCTTGCCTCCATACCTGCATGAGGCTAATCCCTACCTCCCAATTTGCATGAGGCTAATCCTTGCCTCCATACCTACATAGGGCTAATCCTTGCCTCCACATTCGCATGGGACCAAGCACTGTCCCTTTTTGCACAGATATTACTCTATTTCACTATCTATTTGTTTTCCAATCGAGCTAAGCTCTGCCCTCCATTTCACAAGACTAAGCCTTGTCTTGTTAACATCATATTGCATATCATGGGCTGAAATATCGCCAATCTATCCAAAGGCGTCATAGTCTAAAAGACATCATCTTCATAGCCGTAAAACAACATGCCATGGCATGAGGATCTCTCAAATTTGCATATCATTATTCAAAGGCGCCATTGTTCGGAGGCACCATCTTCGGGGCCAAAGACCATCATTTCATGGCTTGCGAATCCCTCACTAAGAAATCATGGCCCAGGACGTCATCTTTAACCATCCGAAGAAAACCTTCATGGTCCAAAGGGAATTTGCATCATGTTTAAATTTTCGTAAATACATGTTTGTAGCATATTTTATCTGCAAGTAACCAGTAAGCAACTGTTATCCTAGTAGGAGCGATCTCGCTCCAATTCCTCCAACTGTCCTGAGCCTTAGCTGCTCACCATAGCTGCTTCGACACCTCGTGTCTGTTCATGCAATAGTTCCAAAGCATCCTGCCCGGTCAAAATTGGCCATCATTTCTTTACCAGAAAACTCTTTCATCCTTCCCGGGTAAAGAGGGGCAACTGTTGATACCCAATTTTTCCTATATATTTATATAGACATATATACTTTCAAAATAACATATATATGCATATATAAGCATGAACAAGGTTTTTATATTATTTCTATAATTTTAAAGGCTTTAAAATGATTTAATTCTTCCTCTTTTACTTATAAAATTTCCAATAATTATCCTTCAAATTATTGTTGTGGTAATTTAGCAATCTAAATCCTATATTTACGTCAAAATAGTGCTTAAGTATTTTTAGTGCATTTTTTATAATTGCCTTTGTATTTTTTAAAACTAATTTGTATATATTGCAATACTAGCCCTATTAACGTATAATTATATTTTATATGCATAAAATGATCTTCTATATTTTTAAAATGTTAAATATCTATTTTAAATAATTTTAGTACACGAAATTAATTTTTAGAAACCATATATTATTTATTATAAATTCTATAGTGTTAAATTGGCTATTTAAAACCTAGCCAAATTGCATTTCAATTTTAGCCTCAATTAAACCCAATACCCAAGCCCAATTTTGGATTAAAATACCCGACCCAGGCCCTAATTACACCTACCCGACCCAAAACCCATCAGATGTTGGTCGTTGATCTAAAAGATCAACGGTCCTCGTTCATTCTTTCCCTTTTTAATTCTAAACGACCCCTAACTATAACCATTTCTCTACACACTGCCACCCTAAGATCCTCTCTACTCTCAAAACACTCTCAACCTAACCCAAATCTTTAACCGCCGACCTCCCATCTCCGGCCATCTCTGGTGACCTTTCATCGCCTCTTAAGCCTCTAATGGCTCCTCTCATACCATGCTTGCCTTCTCTAAGTTCTTCAAGGGCCCAAGGCCATGCCGACCTGCATTTAGGGTGCGTCAACCACCTGTTCTTGGCTACTCCAGTGTGATTTCAAGCAAAATCATGTTGTATTTGCTACGATCCTTGGGTTTCTGGATAGGTTTCTTCGTCTCTATATGGGTTCTTTCGAAACCCTATTTCTTTTATATGCCTCCTAGATCTGTACAGATCCAAGACGATTTGAGTTTGTTTCTTGAATGTTTTACACTGTCCTTGAGGTTCTTTACAAAAACCATGTGGTTTCAAGTGTTTTTAATCTTCTTCTGAAACTAGGGTTTTCGAAACTTCTTTTAAAACCTTCTTTAACCAATTCTTTATGTTTAAACTTCTATTTCTTGCACATTTTGACTGATTCTATGATTTTACTACATCCTTAACTCGTCTATGTTGAAAGCCCTAATTTTCTAGATTTCTTCGTTTGGTTCTGTGTATCAGCATGACTGACTTGTTCTCGTTTTTGAGTTTCTGTGACCATCTTGCCATAAATATATTTCTACTGAGTTTCATAGCCTAACTTACATCGATTCTATGTGATTATGTTCATCTTAACTTGCCTCTCTCTCATTGAATCAGTATTGTTTAACTTTTGTGCTTGCTAGAGTTATGTGTCGACCTCTGGTTATTCTTGTCTTACTTTATTTTTATGCTAAACACTGACTCATGACTCTCTCTCTTTGATTGATTTTGAGTTCCCTGTTTCTTGTCTTGATTTGAAAACTTTCCTTTAGACCTTCAATTCTTCCTGTTTAAACTTGGCTTATTTGCTTATTCATGGGAACCTATGTTATTCTCCTTAAATCAGTATTATTTTGAGTCCTTGATTCACTGATTTGCTATAAGCTGATTCTCGATTATTTCCATATTCTGCAACCTTATTTAGTTTTCCTACCTTATTTGGTTAACCGTGTTAATTGTTGATTCTTTACTAACTGATTCCTTGTGTATTTACCCCTAATTATCTATTTTGTACCTAATGCCTTACTTTATTTTCTTTCCTTAAACATGTCCTACTCTTTGCCGTTGGTTAATTACCCCTTAATTAAGAGAGTACTTGCATTGATTTGATTCTAATTAGTACATGGTTCCATAATTATTGCTGAAGTTTGATTCTTGCATTATTTTCTACCTGTTTTCAAACTATAAGTACCATGCTCTTTCATTAACACAACATACGAACACATTGGTTCAAAACTCTCTCTCTCACACTCAAAGCTTTCTTCTCTCTTTTGTGTTACTTACTACTATTCTAAGTTAGATGGCTGCAAGTCAAGGCTAACTATTGGGTTCTCTTTCATTTTATTTTTACTATCTCTTTACTGGTATGTTCTAATTTCAATTCAAGTCCTAAAACAATATTCTTCTCCTACTACTTCAATTTGTCATGTTTCTAATAAGCTCCTATCTATGGTTTTGTTGTTCAACCTACAACTACCATGTCTACTTCACTGTCTTCTTTACAACATGCTTCTGAATATACATCCTTAGGATTAGCCTGCTCATGAATCCCTTTCTAGTATACCCCAATGTGACTGTGTTTCTCTGATTTCTTCCATGCATCTTCCTGTGTAAAGTAGTTGGCTATCCTAAGTCTGTTTGATTCTAAATTAACTCAGAAGTTCATGATGTGCCTTAAAATCCCTTGAATCCCTTTCAAGGCTTCTTTGATTCTGTACCCATGTGCATCTGTGCTTACTGTGTGCCTGTTTGATTCGATGTATTGAATGTGTGTACCTGTTTGATTCCATGTATTGAAGTGCTGATGGACCTCTTCTAGTTCTGTATTTGGTTTTTTTTATTGTTGATCACCTTACCCTTTTCAAAATTGTCTTATTTAATAACTCCTTATGTTGTTTTTACAAAACTATTTCAAGCAAATCACTTTTAACACTGCTTTCCTACTGAAACCCTTTCAAACTATGTCAAGCACTCTCGCTCTACTCCTAAGTCACTAGGTTCTGCCCCCTCCAGTGTGTGTACTGCCTTTGGGATCCTTTTGAGATCCCTCTAAACTCTGGCACACTGAGGTTGGCCCTTCCATAGTGCACCTTACTCAATTTGGTTACAAAGTCTAGGTGTGAGCACTGCCTGGGATCCTTGAGATCCTTAGGGAACTTTGACGCACCTAGACAATGATATTGTCAATGAAATTGGCATTTGAGGCTATTGGAGGTTTGGGAAATCACTTCGGCTCCATATAGTATAACTTTTTCTTTTTCTTTTATCTATTTATGTAATTCAGTAGAGAGAATGATTTTGCCCAATTGACTCTCTCGAGACCAATTGGATAGGCCAATGAGACCAAGAAACTAGGGTTCAAGTAGGGTGATTACTCTCTCAAGATTTAACCCGTTAATTGGGACTACCATTTCTCATGGGTCCATCCCAATTTCTTGTTGAGCCAATTTTGGGGTCATAGACTCTCTTTCTCAAGAAGAGTTAAACCCACTACGCTTGAATCAGCGTTTGCAACCACCAATTCTTGAATAAAAACATAAAATCAACCCAAATAGAAAACACCCAATATCAATCTAACCCTAGATGGCAACACCCATCAATTACCCACACTAGGGTTGAGACACAACGCTAACTAATGAGTTTATCTACACATAATTAAGGAAAAAACTGAAGAAATAGATGAAGAACTAAACATATTAATTAATTACTAAGAAGAAACTACAATAATCTATTATTAATGGGAAGCAAAATATGCCAAAAATGGCTACAACACCCAGCGCAGCTTTCGTCTCAAGTTCCCCAGATAAAAACCGACCCTAATAATGGTAAAATGTTCTATTTATACTAGGCTAAAAAAACTGGACTTCAACTGTTTGATAACTTGAACTGGGGGACGCGGACCGCGTGGAAGTGTACCGCGGTCGTGATGGCAACTGGCTCGGTCCGCGCTGTCGTGACCGCGTGATCAAAAGTTCCCTTCTCTGAACCTTATGAACGCGGACTGCTCAAAGCTGGAGTGCGGCCGCGAAGGTTCACCGCGGACCGTGAAAATCCTACCGTGGCCGCGTGTCTTTAAGCCTGAATATGTCATGTCTCTAAACCTCCTAGTGCGGCTGCAGTCACTGTTATGCGGTCCGCACTAGGCCCTTTCTTCTTCAATTCTCTTGGTCTTTGATACTTGAGCAGGTTTCACTCCTTTTTGAGTCGATCTTTGACATTTCGTCAATTTATCGATCAAACCCGCAATCGAGCACAACTTGTGAGCATTTTGGGACTATTTTGTATCAATTTATACTCAAAGCATAGTCAAGCAGGGGCATAAACACGTAAAAATCCTAAGTTATCAACTCCCCCAAACTTAAGCCTTTGCTTGTCCTCAAGCAAACAAAATAAAATCCACCCCTTAAAGGAACGTCTAAGTAATTCCAGCTATCCTGAAAAAACCTCAACAAGCATCAATTGGGGCTAACAATTGCCCTCAATACGAGTGCATCATTAACACATTTAAAACTTTGAAAACTATGGATCAAGTGTGACACAAGAGCATCGAGAGTTGACACATTTCATCAAAGAGCTTTTTACTTACTTTGGTCATTGTGGAACCTAAACTCCCACATCCTCAACTCCCCCTAAGCGAACCTCACCTTTTAAGTATTGACACACAAACCGAGGTTAATGGAATTTTGCTCATCTCTCTCAAGAAGAAGGTCACAAGTCCGGCTCTAAATACCATAAGCTTGCCCCTTATGTAAGTATCCACTAACGTAAGCTCTCTTCAACTCGAGATCAAATAGGGCTTTTGTGGAGTCATTGTGAAGGCTTTTAGGTAAGGGTAGGACATATTTTTATTGAAGTGGGTTCAATCTTCCCTTAAGCATTTCTTTTGATTCATTTTGGCACAACTCTCTTGACTCTTTTGAGTATTTCACTTCTTTACAAGGAGTTAGAGAGACACATTGTTACTCTTTCTTATACAATTCAAAACATTTCTCCTTTTTCTACTTTTTCCACACACCTTTTTCACTTTTGTTTTCCTTGAGTCCCCCCTTTTTTTTATTCTTGTTCACATTGGACTTTCTTTTTTCTTTTTCTTTTTCTTTTCTTGCTTTTTCATTGCCTTCCTTTTCTTTTGCTTTTGTACCTTTTTACCACTTCGCTTCCTTTCTTGTCCCCCCTCCAAAACTTAGATATTTGCCATTACTCAAGGGAATATTTGGGTGCCAAGAGAGGGTAATCGTTTAGAACGGATATATGCTTGTAGCATTGGTTCTTGAAAGAAAAAGGTTTAAGGCTCAAAATGGTTAACTAGGGATCATCTCATTGGTAGGCTATGAAATTGGTCAATTTAACATTTGGATCAAGGAGAGCCTATAATCATTTCTCAAGTCAAATTTCACCTAGGATTTTGCCTCAACAAACATTCAGGGCAAGCTCAAGACCATTGGCTCGGGACTTGATTCACATTTCGATTCCTCACCACACACGCTAGGGGATTGATAAAGACATCGAGTCTAGGGCCCACCACAACCTTAGTTATGATTCAAGCACACAATGGTCCGAAAAGACCACATGATGATTGTTTGGTCAACGCAAGAGTCTCAAAGCTACGACTTTCACCATTCTGAACACAACATGGGATCAAAGGCAAATGTGCTAGGCCCAAGTGAAGCTTTGCTTGAGGTACCTTTAACTACAACTATCAAAAACAAAAGAAAAATCAAAGAAACGGACTCAAACCCTTAAGAAGGTAGTCACAACATCTATCATTGGGAAGAGCCAACCAGTTCACACAATACTCCAGCCTTGGAAAGAACCATGGCATTAAGAAAACCAAGGGCTTATTGGAGGCATCAAAAACAAAACAAGAGGCTGCGAGCCTAACTACAAAGCTAAAAACGATTTTTTTTTGCGAAAATAGAAAATATAATGAATATGTACAATAAGGGAGTAGAATATACAATGGGGATGAATACATACAGAAATGTAAAGTTATATACAACCCAAAATAAAAAAATATCAACAAAAACATAAACTAAGAATCTATATGTACAGTCATCCAGATAAAAGTAGGTCACACCCCCACGAATAAAAGCTGGCATTGTCCTCAATGTCAATTATCAAATAAGCATCAAAAACAAAGTAAAGGATATAAGAGCTCCCTAGGCCTGGTCCGTCTGCATGGGATCATCCGTGGTCCCCAAGTCCTCTGTATGTACGGGAACCTCAGACTGGTTCCCGATCTTCTGCTGCTCAGACTGGGGCTTGCTCATGGACCGGCTGGATGATAGGTGCATAACTGGAGGGGCTCTCATGTGGGTCTGCTAGCTCAATAACTGCACCAACTGAACTGGGGAGCTTCCTCTTCTTCCTTGGAGGCCTGGGTGCCTGCTCCTACTTCTGCTGTGGCTGTGGCACTGGTGCTGCTGCTGGGGCTGGATCCCTGAATAGCAAGTCTAAAGGCATCTGGTCCGCCAATAGCTTGTCCACATCAGTATTTAGCACTCTCACTGACTCCTTGAAAGCCCTTGACTTCCTCATCTTCTTGTTCTCCTAGGAAAGCTCCCTCAAAGCCTTGCCATGTGAATCCATCGCCTTAGTCAAGGCGTCCTGAGTCCTCGTAATCTTCTCCTGATTGTCCAGGAGCTTCTTCAGTGTATCCTCAATGGACTGAGGAATCTGAGCAGTGGAAGGTTCTGAGTGGGCCTCAACTGTAGCAGACAATGTAGACAACTTGGATGTCGCAGCTAACATCCAGTTGTTCAAACTGGCTAGTGTTCGGCTCAATTGATGGGCCGTGAAAGGATGAGTCCGGGAAGAAGGAACCCCCGGGTCAGCTGAAGTACAAAATGGTGGCAGCAGGAATGGTAGAAGGCTCTGTGGAGGGCTCAACAGAAGACTCTACCGCAACTGGCTCCTTAGGCTGGCCAGCTAGGGTAGAAACAGGTGTCTTGTAATTTTTGTCCTTGGGTTGTCTGACCCCTTCAAACTGTACCAAGAGAACGGAGCCACAGGTTTGACCTTGATGTCAAACGGTCTCTTGTCCACCTCCAAGTCCCGAAAATACATAGTGAGGGTGCTGGGAAAAGGGTAGTTCTGGTCATGCTCAACCCCCACTACAGAAATGGTGTGGGACATCACATTGCCAACATTGATAGGATAGCCTTCCATAATAGAAGCAATAAGAATCGCCCGGGTAAGTGGAATAGTCTGATCATGGGTAGTTGGGTCGAGCCGACTGCACACAAAGATCAACCACCCTCTATCCTCGAAGTTGAAAGTTTTCCGAAGTATTTTGGCCCCTGCTTGTAACCATTCTGGAACCGTACCTAGGATTTCCAGGTATGAAGCTAACCACGGACGAAGCTCCTCGCCCATTGCTAACTTTTCATTGTAAAGGGACTCATCTTCATCAATGAACCCCAGTATTCATTCAGTGCCCTCCCGGTGAATACCACATTTTTGTTTCTCACCTTGGTCACCTTAGTGCCCTTCAAGATATGGGCCACATTGCTGTAAAATTCCTTGACCATATGCTTATTCGCCTTCAAACAATTGTCTTTAAAGAACTCCCAACCCGCTTGAGCCTGAAACTGTCTATGCATATTGGGGTGTAGGGGTAGAAGGTCTTTTTCAATGAAGCTTCTCTAAAGAATCAACTTCCGTGATGGCCACTATTCCCTAAACTTGTGGAACGACACCTGGATGACAAATCCATCTTCCCAAACTTCAGGTTTTCTAGTTCATTCAACACCCCAACCTGGGGCACACCACTGTCTGGTACCTCATTATCACTATTAGTCCCACCTTCTGTACTCTCCCCAGTTACTGAAGCTGTGGGGAGGTGGAGTATTCACCACTGCCTGCTGCTGAGCCATCAGACAACTCAGAAGGTACACGTTCTAGGGCTTGGGCAGTATGTGAAGCTGGGACTGCATGAGCTGGCCCTGAGTCAGAAGAGAGGTCTTGAGAGGGTACATGCTTACTCCTCGATTTTTCATCTATAACAACTTGTTTCCTTGTTTTCAGTTTAGGTCGATAAATGAGTTTAACTTGTTTTCCTTTTCCTCCCCGGGAGGGGTCACCTCGACTGGGTTGTTTGACACCTCTTCCTCGTTGTTTTACCATTGTCTGAAAGCAAACATATCTAACATTGTTAGTTCAAGCACAGGCAGTTAAGCAGGTGAATGAATTAAAGTTGTAGACAGCAAAAAAAATTGTTGCAGACACTGCTGCAGAACCAGTCACCGCGGCCCGCGCAAAAGGGAGCGCAACCGCGTTGGGGGTATCGTGGACCGCGCAAACGCTACCGCGGTCCGCGTTGATCAACTCACAACTAAGTCCTTCTCTGAATCTAAGCACCGCGGTCCGTGTAAAATGGTTACATGGCCGCGTTGGACTAGCGCGGACCACACAAAAGTTACCGCGGTCGCGCTTGTCACAATTTATTCCTCAGTCAATCAAGCATCGCGGACCGCGTGGAAGTATAACGCAGACCGCGTTAGGGCACCGTGGACCGTGCTAAGGCGACCGCGGACCGCACTGAGTCAATTTCAGTGGGACCCGTGCTCACCTACCAGTGCTACCGCACAAAAGCGACTGTGGACCGTGCTGGGTTTATTTGTGTGACCCTTCAGTAATCACCCTACACGAATCGCACACAAGTGCAACGTGGTCGCGAAAGTCCTCCGCGGACCGCACTAACTTGACCGCAACCGCGGTGACGAACTTCAGAGAGTCCCTTTCTAAACTCATGCCGATGCGGACCGCGCAAAGTGAACTGCGGCCGCACTGGCAACTTCAGAGACTATGCAATTTTCATATTTTGTTTTGCACTGCTTCAACACAAGCCCTGCAACATCTCACAAACAATTAGCTCAAAAATTCCTAAGCTACAAAGAAAATCAAAGAGAAAGACATGGGTTGCCTCCCAAGAAGCGCCTAATTTAATGTCGCGTCACGACGCATGTTCACCACATATTAATATCGCGACACGATTTAATGTTGCGACATGGGTTGCCTCCCAAAAAGCGCCTGATTTAAACTACGTGGCTGCCATCGAACTTTCCAAGATAATGCTTGACCCGGTGGCCGTTAACTCTGAAGACTTCACCATTTTTTTTAGATCAAGAGCACCAAATGGGGTCACGAACACAACTTCAAATGGCCCACTCCATTTTGACTTGAGCTTACCCGGAAACAGACGTAGCCGGGAATTAAACAAGAGAACCATATCCCCAACTTTGAACTCCTTGCCCCGAGCATATTTGTTGTGAAGATACTTCATTTTGTCCTTGTACAAGGATGAGCTGGAGTATGCATAGAATCTAAACTCATCGAGCTCATTAAGTTGTTCAACCCTCAGATTTGCAACAACATCCCATTCTAAGTTCAACTTCCTCAAGGCCCACATAACCTTGTGCTCCAATTACACCGGAAGATGGCAAGCTTTCCCAAACACCAACCGGCACAGAGACATACCAATTGGGGTCTTGAAAGCTGTCCGATAGGCCCAAAGAGCATCATCCAATTTTTTCGACCAATCGGTCCTATTAGCATTGACAATTTTGGACAAGATACTCTTAATTTCTCGGTTGGAGACTTCCACTTGACCGCTAGCTTGAGGATGATAGGGGGTAGTCACTTTGTGATTAACTCCATATTTGGCAAGCAATGAATCAAAAGCCTTGTTGCAAAAGTGAGATCCCCCGTCACTAATGATAGCACGGGGAGTGTCAAACCTCGTGAAGATACTTTTTTTGAGAAATGCCACAACACTCTGGGCTTCATTGTTAGGTAAAGCCATGGCTTCAACCCACTTGGAGACATAATCTACCGCCACAAGAATGTAAGTGTTTCCACAAGAGCTCACAAAAGGACCCATGAAGTCGAGGCCCCAAACATCAAAAATATCTACCTCAAGAATCGTATTGAGGGGCATCTCATCCCTTTTTGAAATTCCGCCGGCTCGTTGGCATTCATCACATCTTGTGACCACATCACCGGCATCTTTAAACAAGGTAGGCCAATAAAATCCGCAACTGAGTACCTTTGAGGTCGTCCTCGCCCTGCCATGATGGCCACCATAGGGTGAAGAATGGCAAGCCTCTAGGATACTTAATTGTTCCTCCTCCGGAACACATCTACGGATCACACCATACATGAAAATCTTGAAAAAGTATGGCTCATCCCAATAGAAATCCAAACTATCCTGCTTGAGCTTTTTCCTTTGGTTAGAAGAGAGCTCACACGGGATTATTCTGGTCACAAGGTAATTGGCAACATCAGTGAACCACGACATTCCACTCATTGACACCGTAAGGAGTTGCTCGTTGGGAAATGTATCATTGATCTCAAGGCCGTCACAAGGCCTCCCCTACTCCTCCAAATGGGACAAGTGGTCCGCCACTTGATTCTCACTACCCTTCCGGTCAACAATTTCTAAATCGAACTCTTGAAGAAGAAGAACCCATCTCATCAATCTTGCCTTTGAATCTTTCTTGGTCATCAAATACCTAAGGGTGGCATGGTCGGTGTGCACAATAACTTTGGCCTCCATAAGGTAAGGATGGAACTTTTCCATAGCAAGTCTTTCATGAACTTCGCATACCCCGGCATTTGCTCAAGTGCCTCAACCAAAGGGACATTGATTGTGAGGATCTTCATCATGTCAATGAATTTTTTGAATTGATTGTCACTCTTTTGCTTTGCTAACCGTTGAGGATAAGGTGGAGGTGGCCTAGGTAAAGGTGCTTTGACCTTTTGTACAACCGGCTCGGGCATGTCAATCAAGTGTTCCCTAGACGGGTTCACGGCATCTTGAGTCTCCACCTAGGCTTCATCATCAATATCAATCCGAATATCATTGTTCACATTTTGATTAACCATATCATCAACAATCAAAAGTACACCATCATCCCACAACTCAACATCTTCATCCATAGCTTGCTTTTGCATCGAGGCATTCACATCACCGCCTCTTCCACTTCTTATTGTAACTGTCATCACATGATTATTATTCCCACCCTTCGGGTTCACCATCGTATCAGTTGGTAGAGCATCCTTGGGAAGAGTATTCAATGCTTGAGAGATTTGGCCTAATTGCACCTCCATATTCTGGATAGATGTGTTATGCGAAGCTAATTGGGCCTCAGAATCTTGGTTATTTTTCATCATTTGCTCGAACATGCTCTCAATTCTTCCCATATCACTTCCGGATGAACTCGGACCTTGAGAAGGAAAGGGGGTGGATTGTTCGGTTGTTGGTACACGGGGCATCTTTGAAGCCTTTCCCCCGATTGCCTTGGTTCCCGCTATTGTTCTACCCTACTTGAGTGTTGTTGTTGCCCCAATTATTGTTATTTCCATTCCAATTTCCTTGGTTGCTTTGATTACCCCAATTGTTGTTTTGGTTGTTGTTATTCCAATTACTTCCGCCTTGTTGTTGATTTTTCCAATTTCCTGGAGGACGCCTTTGTTGATTCGAAGAGTTGCCTCTATTCCCTTGGTAGTTATTGACATATTGGACCTCTTCGCTTTGATCGTCATAGCATTCATTTGAATAACCACCACCATCATTGTTGTTGTCATCTTTTCCTCCTTTTCAACATAGACACACCTTCCATTGCATTGACTTGGCGCGGATTTTGGACTTGTTGCAATTGCACCTTTGCCAATTGATTCATAGTTGTTGTAAGCTCGGCGATGGCATGGCCATGATCATGTAATTCCTTGTGCAAATGGATGACTGTGGGGTCACCTTGGGGCATATTTTCTCGGCTTTGCCATGCCGAAGAGGTGTCGGGCATTTCATCAAGTACATCACATGCCTCTTGGTAAGAAAGTTTCATAAAGTTCCCTCCGACCAATTGGTTCACAATGCATTGATTCATGGTGTTGATGCCCCGATAAAAGGTTTGTTGAATCATAGCCTCGATCATGTCATTATTAGGGCACTCTTTCACCATTGTTTATATCTTTCTCATATCTCGTGCAAAGGTTCTGTTGGCTCTTGCTTGAAAGCTAGAATTCCATCCCGAAGAGCTGCCATATGACTTGAAGAAAAGAACTTGGAAAAATATTTGTCCGCCAATTCATCCCATGTTGTAATAGAATGATTGGGGAGCCTTTCTAACCAATCCAATGCTTTACCCCGAAGAGAGAACGGGAAAAGCCTTAATCTCAATGCATCCTCTGACACATTTGTCTGCTTGTTACCCCAGCATGTATCCACGAACCCCTTCAATTGCTTGTAGACGTTTTGATCGGATGCACTCGTGAAATACTCTCTTTGCTCGAGCAAGGTCAACATAACATTTGTGATTTGAAAGTTCCCCGCCTGGAGTTGGAGAGGAACAATAACACTGGCATATCCTTGATATGGTAGAACTCTGGGAGCCACTCTCGGCGGTGCCGGAGGAGGGTCTGGAAAATTGTTGTTCTCATTTGCATTTACATTGGCATTTCGGCCTCTCCATGGAACTTGAGGTAAGACCTCATCTTGTTCTAGATCCTCTACCTCCTCCCCCGCTATCACATTGCCGAGAGGGTCATTTGCATTAAGAGCCATTGTACTTGATAGTGATCGACACAAACAAAATTAGTAAACAAGAAGGAAAGAGAAGCAAAACATAAAACTAACTAAACAGATAGTCAACACTGTAAGCTCCCCAGCAACGGCACCAAAAGGTGATCGCTGCCTACTCGACACTACACTATGGTAGGAAGAGCGGGTCATAATAGCTTTTACCTGAACAGATGTCCGGGATTGAATTTCCATAGGGAGCTAGTAGTGGAGTTGTATTTTCTGTCTAGCCTAGAGTTGCGGTTGTGCTTCTAATGTCACTTCAAACATTTCTTGAGTTTTTGTATTTATAACCACTATTATAAAACTAAGGGTTAAAGCTAAATTATGCTAGGAGAATATTGCTATGTTGTAATTAATGGTAAGAAGAGAACTAGGGTTGTAACATCACCTAGGTGGCTAATTGACGGGTAGATGTTACTAGGGATAGATTGACATATTTGGGGATTATGCTGAAATCGTTGCACAATTGCATCCACTCTCACACCTCTCAGTAGAGAGAGTGATTTTTCCCAATTGACTCTCTCGAGACCAATTGGATAGGCCAATGAGACCAAGCAACTAGGGTTCAAGTAGGGTGATTACTATCTCGAGATTTAACCCGTTAATTAGGACTACCATTTCTCATGGGTCCATCCCAATTTCTTGTTGAGTCAATTTTGGGGTCATAGACTCTCTTTCTCAAGAAGAGTTAAACCCACTAAGCTTGAATCAGCGTTTGCAACCACCAATTCTTGAATAAAAACATAAAATCAACCCAAATAGCATACACCCAATATCAATCTAACCCTAGATGGCAACACCCATCAATTACCCATACTAGGGTTGAGCCACAACCCTAGATAATGGGTTTAGCTACACATAATTAAGGAAAAAACTGAAGAAATAGATGAAGAACTAAACATATTAATTAATTACTAAGAAGAAACTACAATAATCTATTGTTAATGGGAAGCAAAATATGCCAAAAATGGCTACAACACCCAGCGCAACTTTCGTCTCAAGTTCCCCAAATTAAAACCGACCTTAATAATGGTAAAATGTTCTATATATACTAGGCTGGAAAAATTGGACAAAAATACCCCTGCGGGGTCAGTCCGGGCCGCACAAAATGGACCGCGGCCGCACTGGCTCTTGGACTTCAACTGTTTGATAACTTGAACTGGGGGACGCGGATCGCGTGGATGTGTACCGCGGCCGCGATGGCAACTGGCGCGGTCCGCGCAGTCATGACGGCGGACCGCGTGATCAAAAGTTCCCTTCTCTAAACCTTATGAACACGGACCGCACAAAGCAGGAGTGCGGCCGCGAAGCTTCACCGCGGACCGCGAAAATCCTACCACGGCCGTGTGTCTTTAAGCCTGAATATGTCATGTCTCTGAAACTCCTAATGCGGTCGCGGTCACTGTTATGCGGTCCGCACTAGGCCCTTTCTTCTTCAATTCTCTTGGTCTTTGATACTTGAGCAGATTTCACTCCTTTTTGAGCCGATTTTTGACATTTCGTCACTTTGTCGATGAAAGCTGCAATCGAGAACAACTTGTGAGCATTTTGGGACTATTTTGTATCAATTTAGCATAGGCAAGTAGGGGCATAAACACGTAAAAATCCTAAGTTATCAGTGTGCCCGAGATCTGGTCGACCCTTGAATTGTAGGTTTCCACCTTTTTGTCGTTGGCTTCTATCATCTTCTCGCCCGATTCAATCCTCTTTGTTAGGTCCTCGGGCATGTTTATAATAGTGGGATTGGCTGCCGACCCATTGTTACTCGACCTTTCCGATACCTGTTCGGTCCGAGAGGCCATTCCCGGGGCCGCTGTACTTGGGGTTTTTTGGTGGCTTTGCAGCTGAGCGATTGCCAACTGTTGTTCCTGCAACATCTCAAAAATAATGTGAAGGCTAACCTCTTGTTCCTCCCGAGCTGGGGTTTTTTGGACTTCTTTTTGATCTCCTTGGTGTATACTCCTATTAATGTGTGAGCTTATATCAACGTGTTGGGCATCGCATGAGACCACATCCACGGGGATTGGCTCTGGTGCATCCTCAAGGTTTCGTGGTGGTGCACCAATACTTGGAACAACTACACCATTTTCTCCATGGTCCTCAAGACCGTTGTTTTCGCGTACATTCACTGAGTTAGACATTCTGACCTGAAATTAAAGATTCTTGAACAAGAAAAATCGTGAAAGATAACTTGTGTTATGTGTTAAACCAGCAAGAAAACAATCACCATTATTTTTAGCCTCATGGTGGGCGCCAAACTATTTACCTTGAAAATGGTAATAACAATTAGATTTGATTTCGTGGTTCTAAAAATATGTGATCCTTTTTTATGCTAGTTGTTAGGCAATAGATGCTAAGTGAAAGATTAGAAACAATAAGATAATAGCTTGTAGATAGTATAATAATCAAACCGAATGGCTAGAAATCTGAGCCTCGAGCTTGTGTATACGGGACCTCGAGGTCAAGTCGGATGCTTGGCAAAAGACAGTCGATGGAGGACTAACAGTTATGATAAATTAGATAGCGACTCTTTATGACCAATAATGAGCAATAAATGAAGAACAATAGATAGAATACAATAAACGTAAGCAATAAATATAAGTACTGAGATCAAGAGAATGTGTTAAGTTAGGGTGTAGAGAGAATGTTCTTGTACATTCATATTGTGTATCAGATACCCTTACAAAATGATAAGGATCTCATTTATATATGAAGGGGAATCCCAACATAGTACAAATGCATTTATTTGTCATGACCATAAACCCAGACCCGGTCGTGATGACGCCTTTCATGTAGACAAGACCATCCGACACAACACCTAATTCATTTTAAGTAATTAAAATAACACAATTTATGTCTTTAACATGATTAAATCCCGAATAAACAGTGAAACAGTACACATTTGTGGAATAGACATAGCCTGACATTGGGGTGTTACCAGTCATGAGCATCTATCATAAATCTACAAGTCTGAAAGAGTTTACACAATCTATTACATAACTAGAACAAGGGAAATAAAATAGGAGGGAGAAACACTAGGCTGTGAATGCCAAGCAGCTACCTAGTGGACTTCGAATAGCCTGCTGAGCAGTCAACCCTCACTAGTGGGACCTGAAGCTCCTGAATCTGCACACAGGGTGCATCGAGTAAAGTGAGTACTCCAACTCAGTGATTAATAATAATAAATGAAGACTAAGTGATAAGAAATCACGCAAAAAACACAACAATATGCTATAAGAAAGCAGAGTAAAACCAAATAAATGCAATAAAACAGTGAAATCTTATAAAACGCCTTGATTCAGAATAAGTTTCTTTAAAACACCTTTTTAACAGTTTAACAAGTAAATGAAAAACAACTAGAAAAGATAAACACATAAAATCCGCCCCTCGGGCACAATGTCAACAGAATCAGCCCCTCGGGCAATAACATGGAACAACACCAGCCCCTCGGGCTATATCTCATATCACAATGGGTACCCGCCCTCACTGGGGGTGTACAGACATCAGGAGGGGCCCTTTATGGCCTAAGTGCAATATCAGGCCATCTCGTGGAATAATCAATAGGCTCTCGGCCTCATATCAAGCCACCTTGTGGCGTATAACTCAAGCCCTCGGCCTCATAATCATAACCAGTACAACACTGCTGCGACGTGCAGCCCGATCCAATTAAAATCCTCACAACACAGGCCCTCGAGCCTACTAAGTTAGATATCACTAAAAGCCACTCGGCATAGTAAAACATGATCTTCAGCCCAAAATATCATTTAAAGTATGAAAATAGAGTAAACATGGCTAAGTTATGAAAACAGTAGAATATAGCATGACTCAGTACAAATATCAAATCAAAATAGTAAGGAAATAGCAGTAAAAATCCCCTAAGGGTCCAAACAATCGGCACGAGGCCCAAATATGGCATTCAGCCCAAAACATGATGATAACAAACAATTTTCAATCAATTGCGCGGTAAAACAGTTATTCGGGGTGGACTAAGTCACAAACCCCGACGGTGCACGACCCCATGCTCGTCATCTAGCGTGTGTGTCACCTCAATATAGCACAACGATGTGAAATTCGGGGTTTCATACCCTCAGGAAAAAATTTACTATCATTACTCAGCTCACTTTGGGCCAAACTCTAGCCCACGACGCCTTTGCCCCTCGAATCGGCCTCAACTCGCGTCGAATCTATCCAAAATCAGAATCACGACGTCAAAATATGCTAAGGGAACAAAGCCCATGAAAATAATCAACTTACTACATAAATCCCGAAATTAACCAAAACTTGACCCCTGACCACGTCTCGGAATTAGATAAAATTTACATCAATAGATTCCTTATCTCCTCACGAGTTCCTATATATCAAAAGTCCCAAAATTCGATCACAAATGGCTCATAAAATCCTAAAGTCAAGATCTCCAATACCAAGCCCTAATCCCCAATTTTTAACCCTTAATTTCCATTAATCTTAGGCCAAATCAATGAAATAATGCCATAGGATCGATTATTAGCTTCAAAAATCTTATCTCCAGACGTTATCCCTTGAATTCCTCTTCAAAATCTCTCAAAAAGCTCTTAAACCGACATGAAATGGTGAAGAACAACTCAAAATCACAAAGGAATTCTTTTATACCTTCTGGCCCAGGCTTTTCGCACATGCAGTCTAGTACTCGCTCCTGCGCAACCGCTTCTATGGTCCCAAGCACCGCTTCTGCGGTCACCACTTAAATCTTTAATTTTTGTATCTGTAATGCACAACCCGCGCTTGGTTCCTCAACCGCTTCTGCAGATCCTGCCTTCCTTGGCTCCTTCTGCTTCTGCGATTAGTCTTCCGCATCTGCGGGGGTCGCACCTGCGGCCTTCCAACCGCAGATGCAATTATGACAACAGTCCTACAACTTCAGTTGCCATTTCCAAATTTCTATCTTTCCGTCAACCATTCAAAATCACCCCGATGCCCCTGGGACCTCAACCAAATGCTCAAACAAGTGACATACCACCATCCAAACCTATACCAATCTTCAAAACACCTCAAACAACATCGAATCAACAAAAACACATCGGATTCAAGCCTAAGGTTCCAAAATCTTCCGAATTATGCTTTTGATCAAAACGTCCATCAAACCACGTCCGAATGACCTGAAATTTTGCACACACATCCCAAATGACACAACGGACCTACTGCAACTTCCGGAATTCCATTCCAACCCCTATATCAAAATCTTACCTATCAACCGGAAAATGCCAAAATTCCAATTTCGCCAATTCAAGCCTAAATCTACTTTGGACCTCCAAAATACATTCTGATCATGCTCCTAAATCCCAAATCACTTCTCGAAGCTATTCGAACCGTCGGAACTCACATCTGAGCCCTCTAACACATAAGTCAACATCTAGTTGATTTTCCAACTTCAGCTTCCTCAAAAGAGAGTAAGTGACTCCAACCTTACCAAAACTTTTCCGAACCCAAGCCAACCAACCCGATAACATAAAATAAAACTGAACAAGGCAATAAGAACAGAAATGGAGGAAACAGAGCAGTAACTCATGAAATGATCGGCTGGGTCATTACATCCTCCTCTTCTTAAACAAACGTTCGTCCTCGAATGAGTCAAGAAACATACCTGAAGCCTCAAATAGGTGAGGATATCTGCTCTGCGTCTCCTGCTTGGTCTCCTAGGTAGCCTCCTCCACGGGCGACCTCTCCACTGCACTTTTACTAAATATATATCCTTTGATCTCAACTTTCGAATCTGACGTTCCAAAATAGTTTCTGGCTCCACATCATAAGTCAAATCACCATCTAACTGCACCATACTGAAATCCAGAACATGAGATGGGTCCCCAATATACTTCCGGAGCATAGAAACATGAAATACTAGATGCACACTACACAAGTTGGGTGGCAAAGCAAGCTCATAAGCCACCTCCCCAATCCTCTGAAGCACCTCAAAAGGCCTAATGAACTGAGGACTCAATTTACCCTTCTCAAATCTCATAACACCCTTCATGGGTGAAACCTTCAACAGAACCTTCTCACCAACCATGTAGGACACATCCCGAACCTTCATGTCAGCATAACTCTTTTGTCTCGACTATGCTGTATGAAGCCTATCCTGAATCACCTTCACCTTGTCTAAAGCACTTTGCACCAAGTCGGTCCCCAATAGCCTAGCCTCACCTAGCTCAAACCAACCAACTGGAGATCTACATCGCCTCTCATTCAAAGCCTCATATGGAGCCATATGAGTACTTAACTGGTAGTTGTTATTATAAGAAAACTCTACGAGTGGTAGAAACTGATCCCATGACCCTCCAAAATCAATGACACAAGCATGCAACATGTCCTCCAATTTCTGAATAGTGCTCTCGGACTGCCCGTCCGTCTGAGGGTGAAAAGTTGTGCTCAGCTCAACCTGAGTACCCAACTCTCGCTGCACAGACCTCGAAAACTACAAAGTAAACTGAGTGCCCCTATCTGAAATGGTGGAAATTGGGACACCATACAAATGAACAATGTCTCGGATATAGATCTCTGCCAACCGCTCTAAAGAATAGGTGGTACACATAAGAATGAAGTGCACAGACTTGGTCAGCCGATCCACAATCACCCAAATAGAATCGAATTTCTTCAAAGTCCGTGGGAGTCCAACTAAAAAATCCATAGTGATCCTCTCCCAATTTCATTCTCGAATATCCATCTGCTGAAGCAAGTCACCCGGTCTCTGATGCTCATATTTCACATGCTGACAATTGAGACACCGAGTTACAAATCCCACAATGTCCTCCTCCATCAAAAATGTTGTCTCTGATCTTGATACATCTTCGCGGCACCCGGCTAAATGGAATACCGCAAGCTATGGGCCTCCTCCAAAATCAACTCCCGAAGCACATCCACATTAGGCACACATATCCGTCCCTGCATCCTTAACACCCCATCATCACCAATAGTCACATCTCTGGCATCATCATGCTGAACCCTGTCCTTAAGGACAAGCAAATGAGGATAATCATACTAGCGCTCTCATATGCGATCATATAAGGAAGACCGAGAAATCACGCAAGCCAATACCCGACTGGGCTCCAAAATATCTAACCTCACGAACCGATTGGCCAAGGCCTGAACATCAATTGCAAGAGGTCTCTCCCCAACTAGAATATATGCCAAACTCCCCATACTCACCGTCTTCCTACTCAAGGCACCGGCTACCACATTGGCCTTCCCCGGATGGTACAATATAGTAATATCATAATCTTTTAACAATTCCAACCATCTCCGTTGCCTCAAATTGAAATCCTTCTGCTCGAACAAGTGCTGGAGGCTACGATGATCAGTAAACACCTCACAAGACACACCATACAAGTAATGCCTCCAAATCTTCAACGTGTGAACAATGGCGGCCAACTCCAAATCATGAACATGGTAGTTCTTCTCATGGGGCTTCAACTGGCGAGAAGCATCACAATACACGGTATATGAACCTGAAGTTGATGGCAAAACTAGCCTTGGAGTTGTGGTCAAGGCGGTCTTGAGCTTTTGAAAGATCTCCTCACACTCATCTGACCACCTAAACATAGCACCCTTTTGAGTCAACTTGGTCAAGGGCGATGCGATAGATGAGAATCCCTGAATAAAATGGCAGTAATAACCCTCCAAACTAAGAAAGCTATGAATCTCTATGGCTGAGGATAGTCTAGACCAACTCTGAACTGCCTCTATCTTCTTTGAATCAACCTGAATACCCTCGCTAGACACCGCATGCCCTAAGAAAGCCATTGAACTGAGCCAAAACTCACACTTGGAGAACTTTGCATAAAGTTTCTCCTCCCTCAATCTCTACAACACAACTATCAAATGCTCTGCATGCTCCTCCTGACTACGCGAATACACCAGAATATCATCAATGAAGACTATGATGAACGAGTCAAGATAAGGCCGGAGCACGATGTTCATCAAATGCATGAAAGTTGTTGGGGCATTGGTCAGCCCAAAAGACATCACCAAGAACTCATAATGACCATATCGGGTCCTGAAAGATGTCTTACAAATATCTGATTCCTTGATCTTCAACTAGTAATAAGTTGAACGGAGATCAATCTTGGAGAACACTCTCGCTCCCTGAAGCTGGTCAAACAAATCATCAATGCAAGGCAAAGGATACTTGTTCTTCATTGTTACTTTGTTCAATTGCCTATAGTCAATGCACATCCTCATCGTGCCATCCTTCTTCTTCACAAATAGAACCGGCACATCCCAAAGCGACACACTAGGCCGAATGAACCCCTTATCAAGGAGTTCCTGAAGCTGATCCTTTAACTCCTTCAACTCCGCTAGTGCCATACGATATGGCGGAATAGAAATAGGCTGAGTGCACGGCACCAGATCAATACCAAAATCAATATCCATGTCCCGCGGCATGCCCGACATGTCTGTAGGAAACATGTCAGGAAAATCCCTCACAATTGGAACAGAATCAATATTGGGAGTCTTTGCAAAATAATCCCTCACAAAGGCTAGATATGAAAGACAACCCTTCCCAACCATACGTTGGGCCTTCAAAAATGAGATTACCCTACTAGGAACATAATCAGTCGAACCTCGCCACTCAATTTGTGGCACACCCGGCATATCCAATGTCACTATCTTAGCATGACAGTCCAAAATAGCATGACACAGAGATAGACAATCCATGCCCAATATAACATCGAAGTCTACCATACATAACAACAACAGATCCACTCGGGTCTCCAGACCCTCAATAGTCACCACACATGACTGGTTTACACGGTCTACAACATCAGTATCGCCCACCGGAGTAGATACACGAACAAGTGAAACAAGAGACTCACATGGTATATCCAAATAATGAGCAAAATATGATAACACATAAGAATAAGTGGAACCGAGATCAAATAATACAGAGGCATCTCTATGGCAGACTGAAACAATACCTGTGATCACGGCATCTTAAGCAATAGTATTGGGTCTAGCTAGAAGTACATAGAAATGGGCCTGACCACCACCTGATCGACCTCTCCCTCTGGGAAAACCTCTAGATGATTGTCCCCCACCCCTAGCTGACTGGGTGGGTGATGGTGAAGTAACTGGCACTGAAGCCAATGGCTGACTCTTCTGCTGAGATGAACCCCACGATAACAAGGACACTGCCTCCACATATGACCCGTCTCTCCACACTCATATCAACTCCCGGGTGCGTGAGACGGGGACTGAAGGGAACCCCTAGCACCGGAATGACTAGCAAATGCACCTGGCATAGAAGAACCCTGAACTGATAGAGCACGGGACGAACTCTGAGCTGCAAGGGCACTAAGTGATGATTGGCCCTGACGATAATTGTGAGAACCATGACCCAATGACGCCCCACAATAACATGGGCGAGCGGGCTGAGCATGCCTGAATGGACGGCCTCTGCCGTGCTGAAACTAACCTCTTGAAGGAGCACCACCATAACTACCAGATCCCCGAGGCTTTTTGGCCTCCCTCTCATATCGCTCCTAGAGCCTAACTAACTAAATCTCATGAGCAATGTCTACAACCTCCTCAAAAGTAGCACCAGACACCCTCCCCCTGGTCATAAGAATGAAGCTAATATGTGAGGCCATTAACAAACCTCTTAATCCTCTCTTTATCTATCAGAACCAACTAAATAACATGACGAGCTAACTCTAAGAACCTCATCTCATACTACGACACAATCATCTATCCCTGATGCAACCACTCGAACTGCATGCGCAGCTCCTCTCTGCGAGACTACGACACATACTTCTCCAAAAAGAAAACGGAGAATTACTGCCAGGTAAGGGGTGCTGCACCAACAGGCCTACGCCTCTCATACGCCTCCCACCACGTGAAGGTAGCTCCAAAAAATTGAAAAGTAGTGAAAGCGACCCCATTGGTCTCAAAAATACCTACTGTGTGAAGAATCCTCTGGCACTTGTCCAAGAAACCTTAGGCATCCTCACCCTCTGCACCACTAAAAGTGAGAGGCTGAAGTCTACCAAACCTCTCCAACCTATGCTGCTCGTCCTCTTGCATGGTAGGAGCTACATAGTCCTGAGCAGATGCAACCGGCTGGGCTGGATATGCCCCCGGTGTCTGAAGTCCCTGCACGACCTGCTCAGGTGTGCGAACGACGGGAATCTGATTGCCTCCTCCGGCCTGAGAAGTAGTTGCGACTGTAGTAACTAAGTCCGGCTGCGCTAGGCCAGTGCATACTGATAGAATCAGAGCCAAGGCCTTCTGAAGACCTGGAATCACAATGAGCACAGCTGGTTCCTGAGATAGTGCTACTGGCGCATCCACAACCGGGACCTGATTCTGAACTGGGCGCCTAGTGGATCTGCGGGTGCTGCCCTAGCTGCTGTGCGGGCCACACCCCTGCCTCTACCATGACCTTGACAGCGTCCTCGGCCTCTAGTGGCCACAGGTGGTGGTATTGGTGGTCATCCATCCTGACCGGTCGCTCGTGTCCTCACCATTTGTGAGAGAATAGAATAACAGAAGTTTAGTACCCGGATCAACAGATTCGCACGACAAGAATTTCAAGAATATGAAGTTTTTCAAAAAGGTTCTACAGCCTCTCAAGGATAAATACAGATGTCTCTGTAACGATCTATGAGACTCTACTAAACCTGCTCATGATTCGTGAGACATATGTAACCTAGGCTCTGATACCAACTTGTCATGATCCTAAACCCAGATACAGTCATGATGACGCCTCTCATTAAGACAAGGCCAGCCGACACAACATCCAATTCATTTTAAGTAATTAAAATAACACAATTTAAGTCTTTAACATGATTAAACCCGAATAAACAGTGAAACAGTACAAATTTGCCGAATAGACACAGCCCGATATCAGGGTATCACCAGTCATGAGCATCTATCATAAATCTACAAGTATGAAAGAGTTTACACAATCTATTACATAATTAGGACAAGGGAAATAAAATAGGAAGGAGAAACACTGGACTGCGAATGCCGAGCAGCTACCTAGTGGACTCCGAATAGCCTACTGAGCAATCAACCCTAACTGGTGGGACCTGAAGCTCCTGAATCTGCACACATGGTGTAGGGAATCAGTGAGTAATAATAATAAATGAAGACTGAGTGATAAGAAATCACGTAAATAACACAACAATATGTTATAAGGAAGCGGAGTAAAACCAAATAAACACAATAAAACAGTGAAATCTTATAAAACACCTCGATTCAGAATAAGCTTCTTTAAAACACCTTTTTAACAGTTAAACAAGTAAATGAAAAGCAACAAGAAAAGATAAACACATAAAATCTGCCCCTCAGGCACAATGTTAATAGAATCAGCCCCTCGGGTAATAACATGGAACAACACCAGCCCCTCGGGCTATATCTCATATCACAATAGGTACCCGCGCTCACTGGGGGTGTACAGACTCCGGGAGGGGCCCCTTACAGCCCAAGTGCAATATCAAGCCATCTTGTGGCATAATTAATAGGCTCTCGACCTCATATCAAGCCACCTTGTGGCGTATAACCCAAGCCCTCTGCCTCATAATCATAACCAATACGACACTGCTGCGGTGTGTAGCCCGATCTCATAAAAATCCTCACAACACAGGCCCTCGGCCCTACTCAGTCAAAAATCTCTAAATTCCACTCGGCACAGTAAAATATGATGCTCAACCCAAAATATCATTTAAAGTATGAAAACAGAGTAAACATGGCTGAGTTATAAAAACAGTAGAATATAGCATGACTGAGTATAGATATCAAATTAAAATAGTGAGGAAATAGAAGTAAAAGTTCCCTAAGGGTCCAAACAGTTGGCATGAGTCCCAAATATGGCATTCAACCCAAAACATGATGAGAGCAAACAGTTTTCAATCAAATACGCGGTTAAACAGTTATTCGGGGTGGACTAAGTAATAATCCCCGATGGTGCACGACCCCACGCTCGTCATCTAGCATGTGCGTTACCTTAATATAGCACAACGATGTGAAATCCAGGGTTTCATACCCTCAGGACAACATTTACAATCATTAATCACCTCAATCCGGTCCAAAATCTAGCCCGTGACGCCTTGGCCCCTCGAATCGGCCTCAACTCGCGTCGAATCCATTCAAAATCAGAATCACGACATCAAAATATGCTACGGGAATGAAGCATATACAAAAATAATCAATTTACAACATAAATCCAGAAATTAACCAAAACCCAACCCCCGTGCCCCCGTCTTGGAATTTGATAAAATTTACATCAATAGATTCCTTATCTCCCCACGAGTTCATACATATTAAAAGTCCCAAAATTCGACAACAAATGGCCCCTCAAATCCTCAAGTCAAGGTCTCCAATACCAAGCCCTAATCCCCAATTTTTAACCCTTAATTTCCATTAATCTTAGGCCAAATTAGTGAAATAATTCCATTTGATCGATTATTAGGTTCCAAAATCATACCTTCGGACGTTATCCCTTGAATCCCTCTTCAAATCTCCCAAAAAGCTCCAAAACCGACATGAAATGGTGAAGAACAACTCAAAATCGCGAAGGAATTCTTTTATACCTTCTGGCCCAGGCTTTTCGCATTTGTGGTCCAGTACTCGCTCCTGCGCAACAACTTCTGCGGTCCCAAGCGTCGCTTCTGCGATCATCACTTAAACCTTCAATTTTTGCATCTGCGATGCACAACCCGCACCTGTGCCATCGCAGGTGCGGTTCCTTCCTTCCTTGGCTCCTTTCACTTCTGCGACTGGTCTTCCGCATCTGCGGGGGTCGCACCTGCGGCCTCCCAACCGCAGATGCGATTATGACAGCAGTCCTACAACTTCAGCTGCCATTTCCAAATTCCTATCTTTCCGTCAACCATCCAAAATTACCCCGAGGCCCCGGGACCTCAACCAAAAGAACAAACAAGTCACATACCACTATCCAAACTTATACCAATCTTCAAAACACCTCAAACAACATCGAATCAACCAAAACACATCGGATTCAAGCCTAAGGTTACAACATCTTCCGAATTACGCTTTTGATCAAAAAGTATATCAAACCACATCCGAATGACCTGAAATTTTGCACACACATCCCAATAAATTCCAATTTCGCCAATTCAAGCCTAAATCTACTCCAGACCCCCAAAACACATTCAGATCACGCTCCTAAGTCCCAAATCACCTCCCGAGCTATCCGAATCGTCGGAACTCACATCTGAGTCCTCTAACACATAAGTCAATATTCGGTTGACTTTTCCAACTAAAGCTTCCTCAAAAGAGACTAAGTATCTCCAACCTTACCAAAACCTTTCAGAACCCGATCCAACCAACCCGATAACATAAAATACAACTGAACAAGGCAATAAGAAGCAGAAATGGGAGAAACGGAGCAGTAACTCATGAAACGACCGGCTGGGTCGTTACATTATTACAAAGATATTGAGATGGTACAGCCATTTAATGCCATGATACGGGTTTAGACTAGCCTAATAGACTTTGCCAGCTCTAGTCACGTGCCTTGGGAACCTCACATCAGTCCACTGTAGCCGCTGATTTACACTGCCTTGAGGCCGATCATTGTTTACGCTGCCTCGAGGTCGATCACTGAGAACCCTCGAGATCGATCACTGGGAACCCTCGGGGTCGGAGCCCCGAGCTGAGTTTCGAGCCTTCTAGGGGCAGCCTCTACGAGGCGCCTTGATGATTGTAAAATCGAACCGTTGATTTTTACCGTATACAAAAGTAAACTTTTAATAATTTTAAAATTTTTAATATAACAATTTCTAAGTAATTCAAACAAGGAATACATTTTATGAGTAAATATTTCATCTTCTAAATATTAAAAAAATAATAATAATAATTTAAATACAAAATCCAAAGATGTCTTATGAGTTTTTTAAATATGTCTTCTTTTTTTATACATAGTAAGCGTTAAAAGATTTAGAAAATTTAGTAATATGAAAAGAATTATAATCATGTTACATAGTTCAAATAACCCCAAAAAAGATAGAATCTTAATTGATTCTAAACTCATATATATTAGTAATTAATACATATATCAAATAAGGAACGATTTAATAAAAGGCATTGCTAGTGTAAATTGTTCATAGTATGAAATTTAATACTGCTCCTAAACTTAAAAGGATAAATACAGTACTCCCAGTTATAATTGGAGTAGAAGGTGACGATTAGTACTCCTACAATATGACCCCCAAAAAAATACTACTGTGAAACCTTCCTAGTTTGAATTAGTTTGTAAAAGTTTTGTTAACAAAAAAAAAAAACTCCTTTTACAGTTTATATCTAAAGTACTTGAAATTATAGAACTAAAAGAAAATTAAAAATTAAATTTCTAAATATTAGAGAAATAATTAATTGATTATCCTCAATAGTAGGAGATAATTAAATGACTATTCCTAATATTGAAAAAAATAACCAAATGACTATTTTGTACAATATGAACTCTACTTTAAAAGGATAAAATAATGCAAACGATATTTCGCGAAGGGCCTTCATGCTTTTAATATAATTAATTAATTAATGTATATATATAGGCCACCAGTTCTGTTAACCCGTCCCTCATTGATGATCAACAATTATTTAAAGACAACTGTCCCACCATGAACATACTATTCAACCAGCTTCATTCACTTTGATAACTGAATGACACACATACTGCCTTTAATGGTCTTGTCATTGTTGCCTTATCTTAATTGAGACTCTAGAAATTTAATTGAGAATGTCAGGGGTGGACAAGTGACTCTAGTAGAAGACTAGTAAAGCCTTGATTCTGGTCCCAAAAATTTTTAATAATGGATTTTGTAATTTTGTTTAATATTAGACAATATTGATGTTTGTTGAAAAACTAAAAAAGTACAAAAAAATTGTAAAAGAGAAAGAAAGATGTCTACTCTTTAATAGTAAAATATTTTTAAAACTTTGAATTAAACTACTTAAATCTTCGTATTAGTAAATATATTTTTTACAACAATATCAATGGTAACTGTTACACCCCATGTTTTCATACGTAAAAGTACATCGCAAGTCAGTTGATGTAAGCTCGAAAATCAGATCATCTTTGGAAGTACATAAAGTAAGTTAATAATGTTACCGTGAAGGTTACAAATATTTAAGATTATGAATAACAAGTACCAAGTTGGTTGGAAGGCTTATAAGCTAAACGAATTGAAGAAAATAAGTTTCGTCGGATATCGAGAAGTTTAGAATATTATAACCCGTGCTTTTGGAACGAGATTGGGGTGCTTAACATGATAAGGAGGTTATTTTATGAGTTATTTCAGTCGTATGGTAGTCATGTATTACGTTTTGAAGTCAAGCGAGTTGTGGAACAAAAGTTGGCACATGTCATCAAAAGTCACACTCATAATGTGCTGAAAATTAGGTCAAATGTATCAAAACTTTTCTCCCAATATACAAGGAATTAATGGATTATTCACCTACCAAATTTAAGATCTATGAGTGTAGTTTCTAACACATTAAACCATTTGTCAATATGATATCGGAGTAGAGAGATATTCGCGTTTTCGCAAGACTGACAGACTGGTAGGTGACAAGTAGGTGTATGTCATGACCCGATTTCTCCCTCCGTGAACCAGCGTGACGGCACCAAGCCTCTATGACTAGGTAAGCCTAACACTTTGCAGAAATGAAAATAAAACATGAACATTAACTACAAACAGTAACAAATATCTAATAAGCAACTGAATGTCACTCGGCATATACAATTTTCACTTCTGAAATGTACGAAACAATTCCCAAAAACCCGGAAACCCGCAAGTCACAAGCTACTAAGAAGTCTTAACTATTCTATACATCATTTATACAGAAAGAAAGAAAAATGAACATAGGGGGATAGAGGGGGAATCCAAGGATCTGCGGGCGCGGGCGAATGTACTTTGAAGTCTCCAATAAGCAGCAGCAACTGCAACTAGCGATGAGACAGGTAAGATGAACCTAGTTCTGCATACGAAAAACATGTGCAGAAAAGGGCACGAGTACTCCACAATGGTACCCAGTAAGTGCCAAGCCTAGCATCAGTCGAGTAGTGATGAGATTATGTCAGGGCCCTACTGGTAGAAATATAATAAAATAAGACAGAATGAGATAACACAATCAAAATAAATACAGAAATCTAACGAGAATAGAATCATAGAAAGACAAGAGCTCAGATTACAGAGATAACAACAGGAGATCTCCCGAGATACTGTCTCATAGTCTCAAACGTAAATGTACAGGGGATCTCCCGAAATACCGTTCTATAGTCCCAAAGTAAATATGCAGAATAGGGGATCTCCCAGAACACCGTTCTGTAGTCCCAAAGTAAATATGCAGTATAGAGGGATCTTCCGGAATACCGTTCCGTAGTCCCAAAGTAAATATGCAACTCAACCAATAGAAATAATAGTTACAACAAGAAAACCTACAGTTTAGACTAAGTTCAAGTCAAAGAAAGTAGGTAATTTCACTAAACATGTTGCACAGAGTTCAAATAGGCAATTAAAACACGTAGACATGCTATTCTAACTAAAACATGCTAGTTACATATGTTAGTATAGTTCAAATAAAGAGAAACAGGTTATGACTTAGTGAAAAATGGGGTTTTACAACAAATAGCCCGTGTACGTACTCGTCACCCCACGTACACGGCGCTCACATATCAAAATAATACCAAATACTGAGGGAAGTTCCCCCCCACAAGGTTAGGCAAATCACTTACCTCGAACCAAGCTCAAACTAATCCGTCAATATTCTCTTTTCACGAATATCCGACTCCGAATGGCCCAAATATAGCCAAAACACATTACCTAACATAAATATGACTACAAGAAACTAATCTAGCTATTGAAATCAAAGCTAAGACAAGAAATTGGAAAATCACTCAAAAGGTCTCCTCAGGCCCACGTCTCGGAATCAGGTAAATGTCACAAAATACGAATACTCATTCACTCACGAGTCTAACCATACCAAATTTACTCAAATCTGATGTCAAAATATCGATCAAAACCTCAAAATTCGGTCTAAGAACTCTTCTCAGTTTTTTCCAAATTTTTACCCCAAATCCGAAATTAAATGAATAAATTAATGATAGATTAATGGGATATAACCAAAATCATGTTAAGAATCATTACCCAATTGATAGCTCTAAAAATCCCTCAAATTCTCGTCCAAATCCGAGCTCCCAAACTCAAGTTTTGATAAAAATGGCCAACCCTCATTTTCGAAAACTTTATACTGGCTGCCTAGATTTTCTTCTTCGCGAATGCGGCCACTCTCACGCGTTCACGTAGGGAAAAACTTTACTGATTGTTGATACACAATTTTTCCCTAGGTATTTTTTATATACTCAAATATTTCCAAAATAGCATATATGTGCATATATCAGCACACCCAAGAGTTTTGGTATTTTTAATGAATTTTAAAACCAAGTTATTGCCTATTTTAATACCAGTAATCCAATAATTGTTCCCAAAATTATTATTTTTAGTAAATAACTTATTTTATCCTCATATTTACACTAAAATACAATTAAGGTGATTTTTGCACAATTTTACAAATTCGTTTGGCATTTTTAAAAGCTAAATTGCATATAATTGCAATTATAGCCTATTTTGTAATTCATAGCATCTTATAATTATAAAATTAACACAGACATTTTTTTAATTAATATTTATATGATATTTGTTTACCCCGTACTTTTAATTTGTTCTTAAAATCGTTATTGCTATTTTTTATAAAATAAAATAGGAAAAGTGGCTATTTACAATCTAGCCTCAATTGTATTTCAATTTCAGCCCATTTGGCACCCCTAATTAACCCAACTCAGCCCCAAATTCAAGCCCAAACTACCCAGCCCAATTACCTTTAACCCGACCCAGCACCTACTCAACCGACCCAGCCCATAACCCCATTCAATCTCAGTTATTGATCACTTAGATCAACGACCACCATTGATTCTTTCCTTTTTAATTTCAAATAAACCTACCCCATTCCTTTAGAGACATCGCCTTTGAATCCCTTCTTTCTCTCAACCCACCTCAAACCCTAGTCGCTGCCTCTCACTGAAACCATAATCCATGGCTTCCCAGGCTCATCGGAGACCTGTACCAGCCTTTATGGCCTCTACGTGCTCGTCTTTGAGGTCCTATGACCAGATCTTGAAGGGGTTTAGACCAAGCCTTTGCTTGATGACTGTTCTACGATCCTCTTCAACCTTTGTCCAGGCGAACCATGGCTATTCGAGTTCGATCTTCGACATTCCTGCTTAGATTGATGGTTTTCAAAGCCTTTCACATCGCCTGGGTTTCTTACGAAATCCTAATCTCTGAGGTTCCTTCGATTTTATTTCAGATCTGCCCCGGATCTATATGTGTTTGAACTTTCTAAGCATCTTTCTCAAAGTTTCTTTAATTTTTTGATTTCAAAACTCTTTATTCTTTAATTAGGGTTTTATGTTAAGGTATTTCGAATCTCTTCTCTGATTCTTGACATGTTTTACTGTGTTTTGCTTGTGTTGTTTTCTATATGAGTTAGCATGTTTAAAACCCTAATTCTTGAGATTTTGTTTGAGTTTCTTAGTCTGTTTGTTAACATTCATTTACCTTGTTTTCTATCTGAGTTAGCATGTTGAAAACCCTAATTTTTGGGGTTTATTCGAGATTCTGAATTTGTTTGCTTGTTTCACTTGTTTATCACCTCTAAACCTAACTGATTTTGAAAACCCTAGTTCTTTGGGGGTCTATTTGAGTTCCTGAAGTTCTTCGTCTGTTGAAATTGCTCAATGTGATTCCTTTACTTCAACTCTCTTTTTTCTTTATGTGACTCTTTTTGTTCTGAGTTCTTGCTACCTGTCAAACTCGACTATGATTTTCACTAGACTCTTTGCATGCCTCTTATCCTTTTCTCTATTACTAAACCACTGAAACCTGACTATCATGCTTCGAATGCTTGCTCTATGCTACTACTGTATGTTGTTTCTTTTGCCATAGCTTGGCCTCACATGTCTATTACTTGTGCATTCCTTTATATACTGAGTCCCTTCTGTGATTGATTTTCAAACTCATAACTGATTTCAAAACTTTTCCCTCTTACTCGCATGTTAAGGGTTAATTGATTCTCTTTCTTGGTTTTACTAAACCCTTTCCAAAAATAAGTACAATCCTGTACTTGGACTTAAATACCTATTGTATGATTTTACTGCTCCTTTTATGGCAACAACCATTCAGCTTACAGACTGATTTTCTTTCCTTATTTTTGATCCTGTTAGCATCCGTTTGAACAATAATCCCTTGATTAAAGGGAAGTCTTGTGTTAATTGATTCTGGTTGTGATCATGCCCATATTTGTGTTAAAGCTATACTTGTTACCTTATTCTTTACTCGTTTACAAAACTATAAATACATATACCTCTTCTCTTTCAAAAAACAAGTACGAACACACACAGCATATGTCACTACTTCTTCTCTCAAATACTCTTAGTTTTTCTTAAAAGCATTCAAGTTTTTCTCTGAACTCATAAACTAGAGTCCTCTTCTCTGATTGTGCTTTGGCAGCAAGTATTCTGCTTTTCTTCCTGCTTACTTTTCTGCAACTGGTATTCCTCTTCTTGTTTAAATTCTGCCTCTCTCTTATGTGTCTATGCTTCAGTCTTCTCTTTGTTTATTTTACTGCTTTTTGCAAGTTTGTTTATTCCTGCTCCTAGATGAATCCCCATCCCTAAACCCTTTGTATGTTGAGTTATGGTTCAGAAAACAAGACAACACTTGATATTGTTGTTCATGTATATGGACTGGACTCCCTGAGTCATAAACTCTTTCAATTCCCATTCCCCTTTCCCTTTATGTGTATTATGAGCCTATGACTTTGGTATGGCAGTGTCCTAATCACTGTCCAGACCATAGTCTGACCTTCAATAGGTCTGTGCTCTTATTTGTTGGCTAAGCAAGCCTGGTCAGGGGTGTGCCAGCCTATCCTATGGCTAGGCATGACCACCAGCCTGCCATGGCACTCCCTAACCCCCCTCTTGCACTTACACTCATTCTTAGAAACTAAGTTCTGACCCTCTCTTGTGAGCCTTGCCTTGGGACCCCCTAAGATCCCTCTGAACTTGGACACCTGAGGGCTGGCCCTTCCACACTGCACTATAACTCTTTCTAATTAATATCTTGGGTGTAAGCACTGGCTGGAGTTCTTAAAACTCCTTGGATCTCTGAAACACCCTAGATAAGAGAAGGCTTTGGAAATCTAGATCTTGGAAATAGTTCAATCTCATATTGTTATATACTAAGTCTGAATTAGGTTGCTCAGATGTAGTTGTAATTTCTGATGTAGTTTTATTTCTGTCTTATTTTTCTGGTCTGTAATAATTTGTATAAACTCGGGGATCTAGTGAAAAGGGGAGGGAATTTACTTTTATGAACAAAAGGGTAGAAACCATGCCTATAGGACTTTTACTGTTAATCTATGCAATCTCACAAGTAGAAACTATACCTATAGGATCTAACTTTCTGATTTCTGCAACTATGCATATAGATACCATGCCTATAGGGATTTGCATTTATAATGACATTAGGCAAACCGTTAGGTTTAATGATAAATCAGCATATAGATATCATGTTTATAAGGCTGTTAATGTTTGAAAGGTATTAAAATCAGTAACTCGTAGAGATCATGCCTATAGGAACTTCAAATTAGAATTGTTTCACTCGTCTAAAATAAGCAACTTTCTGCACATTTTCTGAACCCTTAAAACGTTTCTTGCAACCAAATCAGTGCATCTTTTTCCTTCTTGATAAATATTCTCAAATCAGTGCATATTTTCTGAAAACTTACTGCTTTCCTAATAATTTGAAAAACATTTTTTCAAATAAATCTGAATTCACTTCTTTATACGTATCTGATAAACCTTTTGAATCAGTCTGCAATTCAGTTCTTTTGTTAAAACTCGGCAACTCTTTTTCTTAAACAAGCATGTTTTCTGAAACTTGTTTTAAACCATTTTATTTGTATTAAGTCTGCAATCTTTTCTGAAACTTATCTTATTCTGCAACTCCTTTACAATCAGTAGTTATGTCCCACACTTAAGGTAAAGTTTACTAATTAAAGTGGCTCAGTCTTTGACAACTGCATTCAAGCGAGCCTAATGCGGCTTCCTGTCTAAAAGTATGAGTTGAACTAGTACGCTTATCGCTTTAATTTTAAAGACCAAACCAGTACATGCAAGACATGCTAAACTCTATGGCTTATCTGATTTAAGGAGGTTTACTTGAGCCTTACTTGCTTATCTGCCTCCACTTTTACTTGTATTATGTGTTTTTATTGACGCCTTAGTATATTGTCCTTTGAAACTCTCAAAAGGCCCCAAATCCCTTTCCCTTTAGGATTAGTAGTCCTAAATGTCTCCGGGACTGATAGGATTGGGACGCGTACTAGCACGCAATAAGTAACGAAACTTTCTGCGCTTTAATACCTTAACGGGGTGGGAAGGGTAGAATATGGATATGATGACTGGTGCGCTAATATCACGTGCGACCCCTCTTCTGAGGAGTGATTGCTGGATATTGCATTGATGTGATCCATATTATCGGTAAACCAAGGACCCCTTTCCCCTTTACTTGTTAATTTTTAAGTTTTCTTTTATAACTAATTTTCTAAACTCTCTACTTCTTCAACTCTTAAACTTGTTTGCAAAACTATGTGAAGCCCTTTGCTTTATTTTTCTACTTATCTTCTTAAAGTCACAATTGTAGCATGGCCGGGAACCACACTTGTGGATCCTGAGGGGTGCCTAACACCTTCTCCTCGGGATAATTTCTAGCCCTTACTTTAATCTCTGGTCTCTTCATCTCAAACTCTTCTAAAAAGTGTCCTAATGCACTATAATCATTATGTGGCGACTCTTCAAATTCCAAAACCCAATTCTCGAAAGGGAATAGAGTTGTCCTCCCAATGTCGTATACCCGATTTCGACCCGTAGAAAAAGGGAGCGTCGACAGCATGGCGACTTTGCTGGGGACTCTTTAGGCTTTTACCATTGCATGTTGATTGTGACTTTACTATCTCATTAATTGCTTTATTTACTGTCTTTATGATTTCACTACTAAACTGACTTGGCTCTTCATGTCTTTTCTTTCCTTTAATTGCTTTCCTTTACTGCTTTATTTCAATACTATTGTAATTACTGCAATTATTGTAATCATTTATCTTATGAACGTGGAAATACATGTCAATTTGTTTCATTCTTGTAAACTGCATCTTCAACATCATATTCCACTCGTGCCAAACAAATACCATAGCAATCCTTATAATGAGTGGTTGCGCTCTTCCAATATTATCACCCTTTAAATTAGGTAAAGGTGTATTTACGGTAAAACTAGTCGATCAGCGGTGCAGTCGACGGTTCCGTGCCTTTCCCTCTTGAGTTGTCCGCTCAAGGGTACCGGTCTAATACCCCAACAGGAACCTTACTCTGTTTAATTGTGCATGCATCATGGTCAAACCTAGTCGAGTCAGTTATGTTGTTCGCATAATGACTTATTAAGATAGCCTTGTCCAAAGTCCATCGGGTTTCCCTGAAACCCAAAAGGACACCTACATGTTCTGTGCATTTATTTGGAGAACTAAATGCTTTTTATGCTGATTATTGGTATTAAATAGTCGAGTTTGGTGGGGGTGAGGTCTTAACCCTTTTGTTTTGCAGAAAATGAATGACAAAGTTCCTGACTTCGGTATGGTAAACATACCTTTACTCTTGCAGACTTGGTAGAGAAACCTCCCATCGAGCAACCAAATCAACGAATGGAAAGAGAGAGTCATCAGGGCTAGTGAGAAGCTAGAATACCTGGAGTATAGCTTGCTGGAATTGGAAGGGAAAGTGAGGAAAAGAGTCATCGACTGTCAAAATGCTGAGGAAGGCAAAGGAGAACGTCTGGCGATAGCATTTTTACTGGAAAATCTGCGCGAGCTGGAGGACTTGATCAATGAGAACATTCAACCTGAAGAATGCCCTTCTGTGACCAAGTAGTTAGGAGTCTTTCTTTTCTCTTTTAATGTAATAAGGGCAATGGCCATTAGTGACATTTTTACTTTCCGCTATTTTAGTGTCATTTTGGGATTCATCTTATTTTTGTCAATAAAATGAGGCATTTAGCATTATAAGTTCTCCAAATTAACTTGTCGCTAGGCCTACCTCGGGCACAACGAGGCACCCAAATTAGGACGTGATTTATATTCTTGCACAATGTGTTTAAATATTGCAACATCTTCTTCTCATAACCCGCACTGACTTGTTACCTTGTTTTTTGTTTTTCTTTTATTTTTTATTCCCCTCCCAAAGGTTAGTTCGTGCATTCTGGCACCATCATCATATAGTACGAGATCCAAGGGCCCTCCACCTCCTCCTCCTCCGAGTCCTATCCGTAACAAGAACAAAGGCAGGATGGGAGATTCAAGCACCAGAAAGCAAATTGAAAGAATTGAGATTCCTCAGGATACCCCGGTTACTAAGGAAACTGCTGCCCAACTTGAGCATAAATTATTGAAGTTCTGAGAAGAACTGGATCAAGTTCGGAACTTGGCAAATTTATCATTCTCTCTCACCGCTCCTGATGTCAACTTTCCAAATGCTCAAAATCCTGCACCTCCATAGAACACCCCACAACCACAGATGCAACTCACTCATGCTCAACACTGCAACACATGCCACACTCCAAACAACACTCCATTACTAATTCCTGAACCACTGAACACCACAAATGACCACCTACACAACACTCCCATCTACGTAGATACCGTACCCCGCTACACTCAACCAATCTCAAGTGCACCTGAGTCTGATGACAAGGACTCTTTTATCAAAAACTTGGCAGCAGAACTTAAAAAATTGACCAGCCAAGTCCAGGGCATGGAAGGAAACAAAGGTATAGAGGGGCTGAATTATGAGGACCTCTACATTCAGCCAGATGTTGAACTTCCGAAGGGGTACAAACCTCAGTAAGAAGTTCACACCGTACGAGGCCCGGTCTCTTTTAGAACGCACTTGTTGTGCTCTGACTTGGGTCGCGCAGAAGTTGAGGCATTACTTCTGTGCTTACAATACTTATCTCATATCCAGAAAGGACCATCTAAAGTATATCTTCCAGAAACCCATGCCCACTGGCAAGCTCGCCAAGTGGCAAATCCTGCTAAGTGAATTCGACATTGTTTACGTGACCTAGAAAGCAATCAAAAGGCAAGCCTTGGCAGATCATCTCGCTGAGAATCCCATGGATGGAGAATACGAGCCCCTAAAAACGTATTTTCCCAATGAAGAGGTATCTTTCATAGGAGAAGATATTGCAGAATCCTATGATGGTTGGAGGTTGATTTTCGACGGAGCTACAAATTTTAAAATAGTTGGCATAGGAGCAGTACTAGTATCAGAAACCGGCCAACACTACCCGGTATCCGCCAAGCTCAGGTTCCCTTGCACCAATAATATGGTTGAATATGAAACCTGCATCTTGGGGCTCAAAATGGCCATTGACATGAACGTTCAGGAGTTGCTAGTGATCGGGGACTCAGACTTGCTCATACATCAGGTTCGAGAAGAGTGGGCAACCAAGAACTCTAAGATACTTCCCTACTTGCATCACATACAGGAGTTGAGGAAAAGGTTCACAAAGACAGAATTGCAGCACGTCCCTAGAGTCCAGAACGAGTTTGATGATGCATTAGCTACTTTATCGTCCATGATCCAGCATCCAGATACAAATTTCATTGATCCCATCCCAATAAAGATTCATGATCAGCCAGTTTATTGCGCCCATGTTGAGGAAGAAGCGGATGGAAAACCATGGTTCCATGACATTAAGGAGTACCTGACAACAGGGGAATATCTAGAACTTGCCAACACTACTAAGAAGCGCACACTTTGTAGGTTATCCAGCAACTTCTTTCATAGTGGAGAAATCCTATACAGGAGGACTCCCGATTTGGGTTTACTAAGGTGTGTCAAAGCAAAAGAAGCATCCAGGCTATTAGACGAAGTGCATGCAGGGACCTACGGGCCGCACATGAATGGTTTTGTCTTAGAAAAGAAGATATTCCGAGCAGGGTATTTTTGGATGACTATGGAAACAGACTGTACCCAGTATGTTCGCAAATGCCATCGCTTTCAGATACATGCAAATATGATAAAGGTGCCTCCAAACGAGCTTACTGCAACAAGCTCACCATAGCCATTCGCCGCTTGGGGAATGGATGTTATCGGACCTATCAAGCCTGCCGCATCAAATGGGCACAGGTTCATCATAGTGGCAATTGATTATTTTACCAAATGGGTCGAAGCAGCATCATACAAGGCGGTCACTAAGAAGGTTGTGGTGGATTTCGTCCGCGACCGCACTGTTTGTCGATTCGGAATTCCGGAATCAATCATCACCGATAATGGTTCCAATCTCAACAGCGACTTGATGAAAGCAATGTGTGAAACAGTCAAGATCAAATACAAGAACTCTACAGCCTATAGGCCTCAGATGAATGGAGTTGTTGAGGCAGCAAACAAGAATATCAAGAAGATATTAAGGAAGATGGTTGAAAGGCACAAACAATGGCATGAGAAATTATCATTCGCCTTATTGGGATATCGCACCACAGTACGCACATCGACCGGAGCAACTTCCTACATGCTGGTTTATGGTACAGAGGCGGTCATCCCCGCCGAGGTAGAAATTCCCTCCTTAAGGATCATACAAGAAGCAGAGTTGGATGATGCAGAATGGGTAAAAGGACGCTACGAGCAGTTATCCCTTATAGATGGGAAAAAGATGAATGCAGTTTGCCACGGTCAGTTGTATCAGAACAGAATGTCCAGAGCCTTCAACAAAAGAATTAAACCAAGGAAGTTTACACCGGGGCAGCTTGTATTGAAGAAAATATTCCCACATCAAGATGAAGCCAAGGGGAAGTTCTCTCCCAATTGGCAGGTTCCGTACATGGTTCACCGGGTTCTAACTGGAGGAGCCCTTATTCTTGCAGAAATGGACGGAGAAGTCTGGCCGAAGCCAATCAATTCAGATGCAGTAAAACGATATTATGTGTAACCACTTATGATTCCCTCTATGATGTAATTTGAACTACGCCTGACCTGATTCCCGTTTAAGAGGGGATACGTAGGCAGCCCTATGGGTTCGGTTACAATTTAATAAAAATTCCATTTTTCCCCGCTATTGGAACTGGGGAAGAATTTTGAGGAGGACCCTTAAAATTCCGAAGTTGATTTTAGTCCATGCATCGCCAGAAGTGCCAGCCCAGGACCCTCAAAATTCTGAAGACGATTTTTTTAGTCATTTAGCACAGCCGTCAGAAATGTCCGCTCAGCAAACTGGGGCAGAATTTTGAGGAATACCCTCAAAATTCCGGAGCGAAAGAGGTTGCAATGTCTTGAACCACGTCGCAGTTGTTGGTTCATCTAAAGAAAACTATTTTTGATTATATACTTATGTTATATTTACTAAATCATGCATAACTATTATCCGGATTGTTGTTGTTTAGCGATGATACCCCAATGACACACAACGTCAAGAGCCCGGGGAAGATGAACTAACATTTTCCCCTTACAGAACTCACGATTTTTCTTTAGATGCAGGCACTCAATTCGCAATATCATTAGATATATTTATGCACTCACACTTTCCCAAGAATGCAACTTCTCAGAACCATCACGTGCCCACAATGGCTATCCGTACACAATCTCCCCAGCAGTCATATTGTCATAATCGGCTATCAGCTAAGAGATCTTACTACTAATCGTCCTTTTACATTCTTACACTGCATAAGGATACTTTTCTGCCTTCCGAGGTTAAGCTCTACCTCCATATGCATATCTTTACATTGTATAAGGCTACTTTTCTGCCTTCCGAGGTTAAGCCCTACCTCCATCATCATTTTCATAAGGCTACTTTTCTGCCTTCCGAGACTAAGCATTGTCTCCATCCTGCATTTCTCTGCATTGCATAAGGCTAAACTTTCTGCCTTTCGAGAGTAAGCATTGTCTCCATCTTGCATTTCCTTGCATTGCATAAGGCTACCTTATCTGCCTTTCGAGACTAAGTCCTGTCTCCATCTGCATTTTGCATAAGGATACTTTTCTGCCTTCCGAGGTTAAGCTCTACCTCCATCATCATCTGCATAAGGCTACCTTTTTGCCTTTCGAGACTAAGCTTTGTCTCCATCTGCATTTTGCATAAGGCTACCTTTCTGCCTTCCGAGGTTAAGCTCTACCTCTATCTGCATTTCCTGCATTGCATAAGACTACCTTTCTGCCTTCCGAGACTAAGCTCTATCTCCATCCTGCATGGCTAAAATATCGCCACTTTATTTTCTTTCATCGGCTGAAAGATCGACACCTTATCTCTCTCGCATGGCTGAAATATCGCCACCTTTTATTTACGTCTTGCATCGGCTGAAATATCGCCAAATCCTACATTTCATGGGATGAAAGATCGCCACCTTCTGCATTTCATGGGCTGAAATATCGCCAAATTGTCCAAAGGTGTCATTGTTCGGAGGCACCATTTGCATAGCCCGAGAACGCCATGCCATGGCCTGAGGATCCCATTATTCAAAGGCATCATAGTTTGGAGGCATCATCTACATGGCCTGAGAATATCATTTCATGGCTTGCGAATCTTTATTTACGCTCTTCATAGCCCGGGACGCCATGGTCCAAGGACGTCATCCTAACCGTCCAAAGACAGCATTCATGGTCCAATGGGAATTTGCATCACGTTTAAATTTATGCACAATATATGTTCGTATTTCTCATTTGTAGGTAAACTGGCTAGAAACGGCCATCTCAGCAGGAGCGATCCCGCTCCAGTTTCCGCAGCCTATCAGACTTCAACCACTTTTCTCAATCAAACATCGTGTCCATTCTTTTCAAAATCTCCATCGGCATATCCCATCAATGGATCCTAAACTACACATTCCTGATTCCTGTAAGACTAGAGATATGTAGGCAGCTTAGGAACCAGAGCTCGGTCAAAACTTTTCAAATCGTTTCTTTCGGTCAAAATTGGCCATCATATCTTTACCCGACAACTCTTTCATCCTTCTCGGGTAAAGAGGGGCAGCTGTTGATACCCAATTTTTCCCTAGGTATTTTTTATATACTCAAATATTTCCAAAATAGCATATATGTGCATATATCAGCACACCCAAGAGTTTTGGTATTTTTAATGAATTTTAAAACCACGTTATTGCCTATTTTAATATCAGTAATCCAATAATTGTTCCCAAAATTATTATTGTTGGTGAATAACTTATTTTATCCTCATATTTACACCAAAATACAATTAAGGGAATTTTTGCACATTTTTACAAATTCGTTTGGCATTTTTAAAAGCTAAATTGCATATAATTGCAATTATAGCCTATTTTGTAATTGATAGCATCTTATAATTATAAAATTAACCTCGGCATTTTTTTAATTAATATTTATATGATATTTGTTTACCCCGTACTTTTAATTTGTTCTTAAAATCATTATTTCTATTTTTTATAAAATAAAATAGGAAAAGTGGCTATTTACAATCTAGCCTCAAATGTATTTCAATTTCAGCCCATTTGGCACCCCTAATTAACCTAACTCAGCCCCAAATTCAAGCCCAAACTACCCAGCCCAATTACCTTTAACCCGACCCAGCACCTACTCAACCGACCCAGCCCATAACCCCGTTCAATCTCAGTCATTGATCACTTAGATCAACGACCACCATTGATTCTTTCCTTTTTAACTTCAAACGACCCCTAAACCTACCCCATTCCTTTAGAGACACCGCCTTTGAATCCCTTCTTTCTCTCAACCCACCTCAAACCCTAGTCGCCGCCTCTCAGTGAAACCATAATCCATGGCTTCCCAGGCTCATCGGAGACCGGTACCAGCCTCTCATGGCCTCTACGTGCTCGTCTTTGAGGTCCTATGACCAGATCTTGAAGTGGTTTAGACCAAGCCTTTGCTTGATGACTGTTCTACGATCCTCTTCAACCTTTGTCCAGGCTAACCATGGCTATTCGAGTTCGATCTTCGACTTTCTTGCTTAGATTGATGGTTTTCAAAGCCTTTCACATCGCCTGGGTTTCTTACGAAATCCTAATCTTTGAGGTTACTTCGATTTTATTTTAGATCTGCCCCGGATCTATATGTGTTTGAACTTTCTAAGCATCTTTCTCAAAGTTTCTTTAATTTTTTGATTTCAAAACTCTTTATTCTTTAATTAGGGTTTTATGTTAAGGTATTTCGAATCTCTTCTCTGATTCTTGACATGTTTTACTGTGTTTTGCTTGTGTTGTTTTCTATCTGAGTTAGCATGTTTAAAACCCTAATTCTTGAGATTTTGTTTGAGTTTCTTAGTCTGTTTGTTAACATTCATTTACCTTGTTTTTCTATCTGAGTTAGCATGTTGAAAACCCTAATTTTTGGGGTTTATTCGAGATTCTGAATTTGTTTGCTTGTTTCACTTGTTTATCACCTCTAAACCTGACTGATTTTGAAAACCCTAGTTCTTTGGGGGTCTATTTGAGTTCCTGAAGTTCTTCGTCTGTTGAAATTGCTCAATGTGATTCCTTTACTTCAACTCTCTTTTTTCTTTATGTGACTCTTTTGGTTCTGAGTTCTTGCTACCTGTCAAACTCGACTATGATTTTCACTCGACTCTTTGCATGCCTCTTATCCTTTTCTCTATTACTAAACCACTGAAACCTGACTATCATGCTTAGAATGCTTGCTCTATGCTACTACTGTATGTTGTTTCTTTTGCCATAGCTTGGCCTCACATGTCTATTACTTGTGCATTCCTTTATATACTGAGTCCCTTCTGTGATTGATTTTCAAACTCATAACTGATTTCAAAACTTTTCCCTCTTACTCGCATGTTAAGGGTTAATTGATTCTCTTTCTTGGTTTTACTAAACCCTTTCCAAAAATAAGTACAATCCTGTACTTGGACTTAAATACCTATTGTATGATTTTACTGCTCCTTTTATGGCAACAACCATTCAGCTTACAGACTGATTTTCTTTCCTTATTTTTGATCCTGTTAGCATCCGTTTGAACAATAATCCCTTGATTAAAGGGAAGTCTTGTGTTAATTGATTCTGGTTGTGATCATGCCCATATTTGTGTTAAAGCTATACTTGTTACCTTATTCTTTACTCGTTTACAAAACTATAAATACATATACCTCTTCTCTTTCAAAAAACAAGTACGAACACACACAACATATGTCACTACTTCTTATCTCAAATACTCTTAGTTTTTCTTAAAAGCATTCAAGTTTTTCTCTGAACTCATAAACTAGAGTCCTCTTCTCTGATTGTGCTTTGGCAGCAAGTATTCTGCTTTTCTTCCTGCTTACTTTTCTGCAACTGGTATGCCTCTTCTTGTTTAAATTCTGCCTCTCTCTTATGTGTCTATGCTTCAGTCTTCTCTTTGTTTATTTTACTGCTTTTTGCAAGTTTGTTTATTCCTGCTCCTATATGAATCCCCATCCCTAAACCCTTTGTATGTTGAGTTATGGTTCAGAAAACATGACAACACTTGATATTGTTGTTCATGTATATGGACTGGACTCCCTGAGTCCTAAACTCTTTCAATTCCCATTCCCCTTTCCCTTTATGTGTATTATGAGCCTATGACTTTGGTCTGGCAGTGTCCTAATCACTGTCCAGACCATAGTCTGACCTTCAATAGGTCTGTGCTCTTATTTGTTGGCTAAGCAAGCCTGGTCAGGGGTGTGCCAGCCTATCCTATGGCTAGGCATGACCACCAGCCTGCCATGGCACTCCCTAACCCCCTCTTGCACTTACACTCATTCTTAGAAACTAAGTTCTGACCCTCTCTTGTGAGCCTTGCCTTGGGACCCCCTAAGATCCCTCTAAACTTGGACACCTGAGGGCTGGCCCTTCCACACTGCACTATAACTCTTTCTAATTAATATCTTGGGTGTAAGCACTGGCTGGAGTTCTTAAAACTCCTTGGATCTCTGAAACACCCTAGATAAGAGAAGGCTTTGGAAATCTGGATCTTGGAAATAGTTCAATCTCATATTGTTATATACTAAGTCTGAATTAGGTTGCTCAGATGTAGTTGTAATTTCTGATGTAGTTTTATTTCTGTCTTATTTTTCTGGTCTGTAATAATTTGTATAAACTCGGGGATCTAGTGAAAAGGGGAGGGAATTTACTTTTATGAACAAAAGGGTAGAAACCATGCCTATAGGACTTTTACTGTTAATCTATGCAATCTCACAAGTAGAAACTATACCTATAGGATCTAACTTTCTGATTTCTGCAACTATGCATATAGATACCATGCCTATAGGGATTTGCATTTATAATGACATTAGGCAAACCGTTAGGTTTAATGATAAATCAGCATATAGATATCATGTTTATAAGGCTGTTAATGTTTGAAAGGTATTAAAATCAGTAACTCGTAGAGATCATGCCTATAGGAACTTCAAATTAGAATTGTTCCACTCGTCTAAAATAGTACTGACCCTTTTTCTAAAATAAGCAACTTTCTGCCCGTTTTCTGAACCCTTAAAACGTTTCTTGCAACCATATCATTGCATCTTTTTCCTTCTTGATAAATATTCTCAAATCAGTGCATATTTTCTGAAAACTTACTGCTTTCCTGATAATTTGACAAACATTTTTTCAAATCAATCTGAATTCACTTCTTTATACTTATCTGATAAACCTTTTGAATCAGTCTGCAATTCAGTTCGTTTGTTAAAACTCGGCAACTCTTTTTCTTAAACAAGCATGTTTTCTGAAACTTGTTTTAAACCATTTTATTTGTATTAAGCCTGCAATATTTTCTGAAACTTATCTTATTCTGCAACTCCTTTACAATTAGTAGTTATGTCCCACACTTAAGGTAAAGTTGACTAATTAAAGTGGCTCAGTCTTTGACAACTGCATTCGAGCGAGCCTAATGCGGCTTCCTATCTAAAAGTATGAGTTGAACTAGTCCGCTTATCGCTTTAATTTTAAAGACCAAACCAGTACATGCAAGACATGCTAAACTCTATGGCTTATCTGATTTAAGGAGGTTTACTTGAGCCTTACTTGCTTATCTGCCTCCACTTTTACTTGTATTATGCGTTTTTATTGACGCCTTAGTATATTGTCCTTTGAAACTCTCAAAAGGCCCCAAATCTCTTTCCCTTTAGGATTAGTAGTCCTAAATGCCTCCGGGACTGATAGGATTGGGACGGGTACTAGCATGCAATATGTAACGAAACTTTCTGCTCTTTAATACCTTAACGGGGTGGGAAGGGTAGAATATGGATATGATGACTGGTGCGCTAATATCACGTGCGACCCCTCTTCTGAGGAGTGATTGCTGGATATTGCATTGATGTGATCCATATTATCGGTAAACCTAGGACCCCTTTCCCCTTTACTTGTTAATTTTTAAGTTTTCTTTTATAACTAATTTTCTAAACTCTCTACTTCTTCAACTCTTAAACTTGTTTGCAAAACTATGTGAAGCCCTTTGCTTTATTTTTCTACTTGTCTTCTTAAAGTCACAATTGTAGCATGGCCGGAAACCACACTTGTGGATCCTGAGGGGTGCCTAACACCTTCCCCTCGGGATAATTTCTAGCCCTTACTTTAATCTCTGGTCTCTTCATCTCAAACTCTTCTAAAAAGTGTCCTAATGCACTATAATCATTAGGTGGCGACTCTTCAAATTCCAAAACCCAATTCTCGAAAGGGAATAGTGTTGTCCTCCCAATGTCGTATACCCGATTTCGACCCGTAGAAAAAGGGGACGTCGACAGCATGGCGACTCTGCTGGGGACTCTTTAGGCTTTTACCATTGCATGTTGATTGTGACTTTACTATCTCATTAATTGCTTTATTTGCTGTCTTTATGATTTCACTACTAAACTGACTTGGCTCTTCATGTCTTTTCTTTCCTTTAATTGCTTTCCTTTACTGCTTTATTTCAATACTATTGTAATTACTGCAATTATTGTAATCATTTATCTTATGAACGTGGAAATACATGTCTATTTGTTTCATTCTTGTAAACTGCATCTTCAACATCATATTCCACTCATGCCAAACAAATACCATAGCAATCCTTATAATGAGTGGTTGCGCTCTTCCAATATTATCACCCTTTAAATTCGGTAAAGGTGTATTTGCGGTAAAACCAGTCAATCAGCGGTGCAGTCGACAGTTCCGTGCCTTTCCCTCTTGAGTTATCCGCTCAAGGGTACCGGTCTAATACCCCAACAGGAACTTTACTCTGTTTAATTGTGCATGCGTCATGGTCAAACCTAGCCGAGTCAGTTATGTTGTTCGCATAATGACTTATTAAGATAGCCTTGTCCAAAGTCCATCGGGTTTCCCTGAAACCCAAACGGACACCTACATGTTCTGTGCATTTATTTGGAGAACTAAATGCTTTTTATGATGATTATTGGTATTAAATAGTCGAGTTTGGTGGGGGTGAGGTCTTAACCCTTTTGATTTGCAGAAAATGAATGACAAAGTTCCTGACTTCGGTATGGTAAACATACCTTCACTCTTGCAGACTTGGTGGAGAAACCTCCCATCGAGCAACCAAATCAACAAATGGAAAGAGAGAGTCACCAAGGCTAGTGAGAAGCTAGAATACCTGGAGTATAGCTTCCTGGAATTGGAAGGGAAAGTGGGGAAAAGAGTCATCGACTGTCAAAATGCTGAGAAGGCAAAAGAGAACATCTGGCGATAGCATTTTTACTGGAAAATCTGTGCGAGCTGGAGGACTTGATCAACGAGAACATTCAACTTGAAGAAGGCCCTTATGGGACCAAGTAGTTAGGAGTCTTTCTTTTCGCTTTTAATGTAATAAGGCCAATGGCCATTAGTGACATTTTTACTTTCCGCTATTTTAGTGTCATTTTGGGATTCGTCTTATTTTTGTCAATAAAATGAGGCATTTAGCATTATAAGTTCTCCAAATTAACTTGTCGCTAGGCCTACCTCGGGCACAACGAGACACCCAAATTAGGACGCGATTTATATTCTTGCACAATGTGTTTAAATATTGCAACATCTTCTTCTCATAACCCGCAATGACTTGTTACCTTGTTTTTTGTTTTTCTTTTATTTTTTATTCCCCTTCCCAAAGGTTAGTTCGTACATTCTGGAACCATCATCATATAGTACGAGATCCAAGGGCCCTCCACCTCCTCCTCCTCTGAGTCCTATCCGTAACAAGAACAAAGGCAGGATGGGAGATTCAAGCACCAGAAAGCAAATTGAAAGAATTGAGATTCCTCAGGATACCCCGGTTACTAAGGAAACTGCTGCCCAACTTGAGCATAAATTATTGAAGTTCCGAGAAGAACTGGATCAAGTTCGGAACTTGGAAAATTTATCATTCTCCCTCACCGCTCCTGATGTCAACTTTCCAAATGCTCAAAATCCTGCACCTCCATAGAACACCCCACAACCACAGATGCAACTCACTCATGCTCAACACTGCAACACATGCCACACTCCAAACAACACTCCATTACTAATTCCTGAACCACTGAACACCACAAATGACCACCTACACAACACTCCCATCTACGTAGATACCGTACCCCGCTACACTCAACCAATCTCAAGTGCACCTGAGTCTAATGACAAGGACTCTCTTATCAAAAACTTGGCTGCAGAACTTAAAAAATTGACCAGCCGAGTCCAGGGCATGGAAGGAAACAAAGGTATAGAGGGGCTGAATTATGAGGACCTCTACATTCAGCCAGATGTTGAACTTCCGGAGGGGTACAAACCTTAGTAAGAAGTTCACACCGTACGAGGCCCGGTATTCTCTTTTAGAACGCACTTGTTGTGCTCTGACTTGGGTCGCGCAGAAGTTGAGGCATTACTTCTGTGCTTACACTACTTATCTCATATCCAGAATGGACCATCTGAAGTATATCTTCCAGAAACCCATGCCCACTGGCAAGCTCGCCAAGTGGCAAATCCTGCTAAGTGAATTCGACATTGTTTACGTGACCTAGAAAGCAATCAAAGGGCAAGCCTTGGCAGATCATCTCGCTGAGAATCCCATGGACGGAGAATACGAGCCCCTAAAAACATATTTTCCCAATGAAGAGGTATCTTTCATAGGAGAAGATATTGCAGAATCCTTTGATGGTTGGAGGTTGTTTTTCGACGGAGCTGCAAATTTTAAAATAGTTGGCATAGGAGCAGTCCTAGTATCAGAAACCGGCCAACACTACCCGGTATCCGCCAAGCTCAGGTTCCCTTGCACCAATAATATGGCTGAATATGAAACCTGCATCTTGGGGCTCAAAATAGCCATTGACATGAACGTTCAGGAGTTGCTAGTGATCGGGGACTCAGACTTGCTCATACATCAGGTTCGAGAAGAGTGGGCAACCAAGAACTCTAAGATACTTCCCTACTTGCATCACATACAGGAGTTGAGGAAAAGGTTCACAAAGACAGAATTTCAGCACGTCCCCAGAGTCCAGAACAAGTTTGCTGATGCATTAGCTACTTTATCGTCCATGATCCAGCATCCAGATACAAATTTCATTGATCCCATCCCAATAAAGATTCATGATCAGCCAGCTTATTGCGCCTATGTTGAGGAAGAAGCGGATGGAAAACCATGGTTCCATGATATTAAGGAGTACCTGACAACAGGGGAATATCTAGAACTTGCCAACACTACTCAGAAGCGCACACTTCATAGGTTATCCAGCAACTTCTTTCATAGTGGAGGAATCCTATACAGGAGGACTCCTGATTTGGGTTTACTAAGGTGTGTCAAAGCAAAAGAAGCATCCAGGCTATTAGACGAAGTGCATGCAGGGACCTACGGGCCGCACATGAATGGTTTTGTCTTAGAAAAGAAGATACTCCGAGCAGGGTATTTTTGGATGACTATGGAAACAGACTGTACCCAGTATGTTCGCAAATGCCATCGCTTTCAGATACATGCAGATATGATAAAGGTGCCTCCAAACGAGCTTACTGCAAAAAGCTCACCATAGCCATTCGCCGCTTGGGGAATGGATGTTATCGGACCTATCGAGCCTGCCGCATCAAATGGGTACAGGTTCATCATAGTGGCAATCGATTATTTTACCAAATGGGTCAAAGCAGCATCATACAAGGCGGTCACTAAGAAGGTTGTGGTGGATTTCGTCCACGACCGCACTGTTTGTCGATTCGGAATTCCGGAATCAATCGTCACCGATAATGGTTCCAGTCTCAACAGCGACTTGATGAAAGCAATGTGTGAAACAGTCAAGATCAAACACAAGAACTCTACAGCCTATAGGCCTCAGATGAATGGAGTTGTTGAGGCAGCCAACAAGAATATCAAGAAGATACTAAGGAAGATGGTCGAAAGGCACAAACAATGGCATGAGAAATTATCATTTGCCTTATTGGGATACCGCACCACAGTACGCACATCGACCGGAGCAACTCCCTACATGCTGGTTTATGGTACAGAGGCGGTCATCCCCGCCGAGGTAGAAATTCCCTCCTTAAGGATCATACAAGAAGTAGAGTTGGATGATGCAGAATGGGTAAAAGGACGCTACGAGCAGTTATCCCTTATAGATGGGAAAAAGATGAATGCAGTTTGCCACGGTCAGTTGTATCAGAACAGAATGTCCAGAGCCTTCAACAAAAGAATTAAACCAAGGAAGTTTACACCGGGGCAACTGGTGTTGAAGAAAATATTCCCACATCAAGATGAAGCCAAGGGGAAGTTCTCTCCCAATTGGCAGGTTCCGTACATGGTTCACCGGGTTCTAACTGGAGGTGCCCTTATTCTTGCAGAAATGGACGGAGAAGTTTGGCCGAAGCCAATCAATTCAGATGCAGTAAAATGATATTATGTGTAACCACTTATGATTCCCTCTATGATGTAATTTGAACTACGCCTGACCTGATTCCCGTTTAAGAGGGGATACGTAGGCAGCCCTATGGGTTCAGTTACAATTTAATAAAAATTCCATTTTTCCCCGTTATTGGAACTGGGGAAGAATTTTGAGGAGGACCCTTAAAATTCCGAAGTTGATTTTAGTCCATGCATCGCCAGAAGTGCCAGCCCAGTAAACTAGGGCAGAATTTTGAGGAGGACCCTCAAAATTCTGAAGACGATTTTTTTAGTCATTTAGCACAGCCGTCAGAAATGTCCGCTCAGCAAACTGGGGCAGAATTTTGAGGAATACCCTCAAAATTCCGGAGCGAAAGAGGTTGCAATGTCTTGAACCACGTCGCAGTTGTTGGTTCATCTAAAGAAAACTATTTTCGATTATATACTTATGTTATATTTACTAAATCATGCATAACTATTATCCGGATTGTTGTTGTTTAGCGACGATACCCCAATGACACACAACGTCAAGAGCCCGGGGAAGATGAATTAACATTTTCCCCTTACAGAACTCATGATTTTTCTTTGGATGCAGGCACTCAATTTGCAATATCATTAGATATATTTATGCACTCACACTTTCCCAAGAATGCAACTTCTCAGAACCATCACGTGCCCACAATTGCTATCCGTACACAATCTCCCCAGTAGTCATATTGTCATAATCGGCTATCAGCTAAGATATCTTACTACTAATCGTCCTTTTACATTCTTAGACTGCATAAGGATACTTTTCTGCCTTCCGAGGTTATGCTCTACCTCCATCTGCATATCTTTGCATTGTATAATGCTACTTTTCTGCCTTCCGAGGTTAAGCCCTACCTCCATCATCATTTTCATAAGGCTACTTTTCTGCCTTCCGAGACTAAGCATTGTCTCCATCCTGCATTTCTCTGCATTGCATAAGGCTACCTTTCTGCCTTCCGAGACTAAGCATTGTCTCCATCCTATATTTCTCTGCATTGCATAAGGCTACCTTTCTGCCTTCCGAAAGTAAGCATTGTCTCCATCTTGCATTTCCTTGCATTGCATAAGGCTACCTTATCTGCCTTTCAAGACTAAGCCCAGTCTCCATCTGCATTTTGCATAAGGATACTTTTTTGCCTTCCGAGGTTAAGCTCTACCTCCATCATCATCTGCATAAGGATACTTTTTTGCCTTTCGAGACTAAGCTTGTCTCATCTGCATTTTGCATAAGGCTACCTTTCTCCCTTCCGAGGTTAAGCTCTACCTCTATCTGCATTTCCTGCATTGCATAAGGCTACCTTTCTGCCTTCCGAGACTAAGCTCTGTCTCCATCCTGCATGGCTGAAATATCGCCACTTTATTTTCTTGCATCGGCTGAAAGATCGCCACCTTATCTCTCTCGCATGGCTGAAATATCGCCACCTTTTATTTACGTCTTGCATCGGCTGAAATATCGCCAAATCCTACATTTCATGGGCTGAAAGATCGCCACCTTCTGCATTTCATGGGCTGAAAGATCGCCAAATTGTCCAAAGGTGTCATTGTTCGGAGGTACCATTTGCATAGCCCGAGAACGCCATGCCATGGCCTGAGGATCCCATTATTCAAAGGCATCATAGTTCGGAGGAATAATCTACATGGCCCGAGAACATCATTTCATGGCTTGCAAATTTTTATTTACGCTCTTCATAGCCCGGGACGTCATGGTCCAAGGACGTCATCCTAAACGTCCAAAGACAGCATTCATGGTCCAATGGGAATTTGCATCACGTTTAAATTTATGCACAATATATGTTCATATTGCTCATTTGTAGGTAAACTGGCTAGCAACGGCCGTCTCAGCGGGAGCGATCCCGCTCCAGTTCCCGCAGCCTATCAGACTTCAACCACTTTTCTCAATCAAACATCGTGTCCATTCTTTTCAAAATCTCCATCGGCATATCCCGTCAATGGATCCTAAACTACACATTCCTGATTCCTGTAAGACCAGAGATATGTAGGCAGCTTAGGAACCAGATCTCGGTCAAAACTTTTCAAATCGTTTCTTTCGGTCAAAATTGGTCATCATATCTTTACCCGACAACTCTTTCATCCTTCTCGGGTAAAGAGGGGCAGCTGTTGATACCCAATTTTTCCCTATGTATTTTTATATACTCAAATATTTCCAAAATAGCATATATGTGCATATATCAGCACACCCAAGAGTTTTGGTATTTTTAATGAATTTTAAAACCAAGTTATTGCCTATTTTAATACCAATAATCCAATAATTGTTCCCAAAATTATTATTGTTGGTGAATAACTTATTTTATCCTCATATTTACACCAAAATACAATTAAGTGAATTTTTGCACATTTTTATAAATTCGTTTGGCATTTTTAAAAGCTAAATTGCATATAAACAATTATAGCCTATTTTGTAATTGATAGCATCTTATAATTATAAAATTAACCCCGACATTTTTTAATTAATATTTATATGATATTTGTTTACCCCGTACTTTTAATTTGTTCTTAAAATCGTTATTGCTATTTTTTATAAAATAAAATAGGAAAAGTGGCTATTTACAATCTAGCCTCAATTGTATTTCAATTTCAGCCCATTTGGCACCCCTAATTAACCCAACTCAGCCCCAAATTCAAGCCCAAACTACCCATCCCAATTACCTTTAACCCGACCCAACACCTACTCAACCGACCCAGCCCATAACCCCGTTCAATCTCAGTCATTGATCACTTAGATCAACGGCCACCATTGATTCTTTCCTTTTTAATTTCAAACGACCCCTAAACCTACCCCATTCCCTTAGATACACCGCCTTTTAATCCCTTCTTTCTCTTAACCCACCTCAAACCCTAGTCGCCGCCTCTCACTGAAACCATAATACATGGCTTCCCGGGCTCATCGGAGACCTGTACCAGCCTCTCATGGCCTCTACGTGCTCGTCTTTGAGGTCCTATGACCAGATCTTGAAGGGGTTTAGACCAAGCCTTTGCTTGATGACTGTTCTACGATCCTCTTCAACCTTTGTCCAAGCCAACCATGGCTATTCGAGTTCGATCTTCGACTTTCCTGCTTAGATTGATGGATTTCAAAGCCTTTCACATCGCCTGGGTTTCTTACGAAATCCTAATCTCTGAGGTTCCTTCGATTTTGTTTCAGATCTGCCCCGGATCTATATGTGTTTGAACTTTCTAAGCATCTTTCTCAAATTTTCTTTAATTTTTTGATTTCAAAACTCTTTATTCTTTAATTAGGGTTTTATGTTAAGGTATTTCGAATCTCTTCTCTGATTTTTGACATGTTTTACTGTGTTTTGCTTGTGTTGTTTTCTATCTGAGTTAGCATGTTTAAAACCCAAATTCTTGAGATTTTGTTTGAGTTTCTTAGTCTGTTTGTTACCATTCATTTACCTTGTTTTTCTATCTGAGTTAGCATGTTGAAAACCCTAATTTTTGGGGTTTATTCGAGATTCTGAATTTGTTTGCTTGTTTCACTTGTTTATCACCTCTAAACCTGACTGATTTTGAAAACTCTAGTTCTTTGGGGGTCTATTTGAGTTCCTAAAGTTCTTCGTCTGTTGAAATTGCTCAATGTGATTCCTTTACTTCAACTCTCTTTTTTCTTTATGTGACTCTTTTTGTTCTGAGTTCTTGCTACTTGTCAAACTCGACTATGATTTTCACTCGACTCTTTGCATGCCTCTTATCCTTTTCTCTATTACTAAACCACTGAAACCTGACTATCATGCTTCGAATGCTTGCTCTATGCTACTACTGTATGTTGTTTCTTTTGCCATAGCTTGGCCTCACATGTCTATTACTTGTGCATTCCTTTATATACTGAGTCCCTTCTGTGATTAATTTTAAAACTCATAACTGATTTCAAAACTTTTCCCTCTTACTCGCATGTTAAGGGTTAATTGATTCTCTTTCTTGGTTTTACTAAACCCTTTCCAAAAATAAGTACAATCCTGTACTTGGACTTAAATACCTATTGTATGATTTTACTGCTCCTTTTATGGCAAAAACCATTCTGCTTACAGACTGATTTTCTTTCCTTATTTTTGATCCTGTTAGCATCCGTTTGAACAATAATCCCTCGATTAAAGGGAAGTCTTGTGTTAATTGATTCTGGTTGTGATCATGCCCATATTTGTGTTAAAGTTATACTTGTTACCTTATTCTTTACTCGTTTTCAAAACTATAAATACATATACCTCTTCTCTTTCAAAAAACAAGTACGAACACACACAACATAAGTCACTACTTCTTCTCTCAAATACTCTTAGTTTTTCTTAAAAGCATTCGAGTTTTTCTCTGAACTCATAAACTAGAGTCCTCTTCTCTGATTGTGCTTTGGCAGCAAGTATTCTGCTTTTCTTCCTGCTTACTTTTCTGCAACTGGTATGTCTCTTCTTGTTTAAATTCTGCCTCTCTCTTATGTGTCTATGCTTCAGTCTTCTCTTTGTTTATTTTACTGCTTTTTGCAAGTTTGTTTATTCCTGCTCCTATATGAATCCCCATCCCTAAACCCTTTGTATGTTGAGTTATGGTTCATAAAACATGACAACACTTGATATTGTTGTTCATGTATATGGACTAGACTCCCTGAGTCCTAAACTCTTTCAATTCCCATTCCCCTTTCCCTTTATGTGTATTATGAGCCTATGACTTTGGTCTGGCAGTGTCCTAATCACTGTCCAGACCATAGTCTGACCTTCAATAGGTCTATACTCTTATTTGTTGGCTGAGCAAGCCTGGTCAGGGGTGTGCCAGCCTATCCTATGGCTAGGCATGACCACCAGCCTGCCATGGCACTCCCTAACCCCCCTCTTGCGCTTACACTCATTCTTAGAAACTAAGTTATTCCCCTCTCTTGTGAGCCTTGCCTTGGGACCCCCTGAGCTCCTTCTGAACTTGGACACCTGAGGGCTGGCCCTTCCACACTGCACTATAACTCTTTCTAATTAATATCTTGGTTGTAAGCACTGGCTGGAGTTCTTAAAACTCCTTGGATCTCTGAAACACCCTAGATAAGAGAAGGCTTTGGAAATCAAGATCTTGGAAATGGTTCAATCTCATACTGTAAGATACTAAGTCTGAATTAGGTTGCTCGGATGTAGTTGTAATTTCTGATGTAGTTTTATTTCTGTCTTATTTTTCTGGTCTGTAATAATTTGTATAAACTCGGGGATCTAGTGAAAAGGGGAGGGAATTTACTTTTATGCACAAAAGGGTAGAAACCATGCCTATAAGACTTTTACTGTTAATCTATGCAATCTCACAAGTAGAAACTATGCCTATAGGATCTAACTTTCTGATTTCTGCAACTATGCATATAGCTACCATGCCGATAGGGATTTGCATTTATAATGACATTAGGCAAACCGTTAGGTTTAATGATAAATCAGCATATAGATATCATGTTTATAAGGCTGTTAATGTTTGAAAGGTATTAAAATCAGTAACTCGTAGAGATCATGCCTATAGGAACTTCAAATTAGAATTGTTTCACTCGTCTAAAATAGTACTGACCCTTTTTCTAAAATAAGCAACTTTCTGCACGTTTTCTGAACCCTTAAAACGTTTATTGCAACCAAATCATTGCATCTTTTTCCTTGATAAATATTCTCAAATCAGTGCATATTTTCTGAAAACTTATTGCTTTCCTGATAATTTGACAAACATTTTTTCAAATCAATCTGAATTCACTTCTTTATACTTATCTGATAAACCTTTTGAATCAGTCTGCAATTCAGTTCTTTTGTTAAAACTCGGCAACTCTTTTTCTTAAACAAGCATGTTTTCTGAAACTTGTTTTAAACCATTTTATTTGTATTAAGTCTGCAATCTTTTCTGAAACTTATCTTATTCTGCAACTCCTTTACAATCAGTAATTATATCCCACACTTAAGGTAAAGTTGACTAATTAAAGTGGCTCAGTCTTTGACAACTGCATTCGAGCGAGCCTAATGCGGCTTCCTATCTAAAAGTATGAGTTGAACTAGTCCGCTTATCGCTTTAATTTTAAAGACCAAACCAGTACATGCAAGACATGCTAAACTCTATGGCTTATCTGATTTAAGGAGGTTTACTTGAGCCTTACTTGCTTATCTGCCTCCACTTTTACTTGTATTATGTGTTTTTATTGACGCCTTAGTATATTGTCCTTTGAAACTCTCAAAAGTCCCCAAATCCCTTTCCCTTTAGGATTAGTAGTCCTAAATGCCTCCGGGACTGATAGGATTGGGACGGGTACTAACATGCAATAAGTAACGAAACTTTCTGCGCTTTAATACCTTAACGGGGTGGGAAGAGTAGAATATGGATATGATGACTGGTGCGCTAATATCACGTGCGACCCCTCTTCTGGGGAGTGATTGCTGGATATTTCATTGATGTGATCCATATTATCGGTAAACCTAGGACCCCTTTCCCCTTTACTTGTTAATTTTTAAGTTTTCTTTTATAACTAATTTTCTAAACTCTCTACTTCTTCAACTCTTAAACTTGTTTGCAAGACTATGTGAAGCCCTTTTCTTTATTTTTCTACTTGTCTTCTTAAAGTCACAATTGTAACATGGCCGGGAACCACACTTGTGGATCCTGAGGGGTGCCTAACACCTTCCCCTCGGAATAATTTCTAGCCCTTACCCAAATCTCTGGTCTCTTCATCTCAAACTCTTCTAAAAGGTGTCCTAATTCACTATAATCATTAGGTGGCGACTCTTCAAATTCCAAAACCCAATTCTCGAAAGGGAATAGAGTTGTCCTCCCAATGTCGTATACCCAATTTCGACCCGTAGAAAAAAGGGGCATCTGCACTGATCAAAAATCCCTCTTACACGAATGCGAGAGTCCTCTCGAGAACGTGTACTTTCTATTTCCTGAAGCTTCGCGAATGCGTAGAACAATCCATTAGGGTCCAACTGATCTATTTCCTCTATGTGAACGCGATGTCCTTCACGTATTCATGGTACACTGATGGCCAAACCTTCACAAACGCGTCTCCATATCCGTGAATGCAAAGAGAAACATCCCCTCCAATCCCGGATCCTCTTCGCGAATGCGGGAACTCCCTCGCGAACGCGAAGAAGGAAACTAGAGATGGAGACTTCAGCAAAATCTGCAATAATTTTCTTAAGTCCAAAGGTCCGTTAACAACCCGAAATCAACCCGAGCCCCCCGGGATCTTAATTAAACATACCAACAAGTCCTAATACACCATACTAACTTAGTTGATCCCTCAAATCACGTCAAACAATGCTAAAATCATGAATCACCCTCCAATTCAAACTTAAAGAACAGGACTCTTCAAATCTCTACAACTGATGTTGAAACCTATCAAACTACGTCCGATTGACCCCAAATTTTGCACACAAGTCATAATCATCATTAAGGACTTACTGCAACTTCCAGAATCAGATTCTGACCCCGATATCAAAAATTCCACTACCGGTCCAAAATTCCAAAAATTTGGCTTTCGCCATTTCAAGCCTAAATGAGCTACGGACCTCCAAAACACAATCTAGACACACCCCTAAATCCCAAATCACCTAACGAAGCTAACGGAATCGATGGAACTCCATTCCGGAGTCGTCTTCACCCAGTTCCGACAATGGTCCAAATTCTAAGACTTAAGCCTCTATTTAGGGAATAAGTGTCCCAAAACCAAAACGAAACCTCCTGGCAAGTCACAATAGCGGAATATGGGGGAAGTAGTTAATAGGGGATCAGGGCTAACTATCAAAGAGACCGGCTGGGTCGTTACATCCTCCTCCTCTTAAAATAATCGTTCGTCCTTGAACGAGCATAGAGACATACTTGAAGTGGTGAAAAGATGAGGATAACGACTGCGCATATTCTGCTAGGTCTCCCAAGTCGCCTCCTTAACCGGCTGAACCCGCCACTGAACCTTTACTGATGCGATGTTCTTTGACCTCAGCTTTTGAACTTGCCTATCCATAATAGCCACTAGCTCCTCAACATAGAATAGATCCTTATCCAACTGGACTGAGCTGAAATCCAACACATGAGATGGATCGCCATGATATTTCCGGAGCATCGAAACATGAAATACCGGATGAACTCCTACTAAGCTGCAAGGTAAGGCAAGCTCATAAGCAACCTCCCCAACTCGCCATAACACCTCAAATGGACAAATAAACCTTGGCTCAACTTGCCCTTCTTTCTGAATCTCATAATGCCTTTCATAGGAGAAACCTGGAGTAAGACCCGCTCTCCAACCATGAATGCAACATCGCGAACCTTTTGGTCCACATAACTCTTCTATCTGGACTGGGCTGCGCGAAGTCTATCTTGAATCACCTTAACCTTCTCCAAGGCATCCTAAACTAAGTTTGTACCCAATAACCTGGCCTCGCCCGACTCGAACCAACCCATTTGGGACTAATACCGCCTACTTTTTAGAGCCTCATACGGTGCTATATGAATGATGGACCGATGACTGTTGTTGTAGGAAAACTCCGCAAGTGGCAAGAATTGATCCCAAGAACTTCCAAACTCTATCACACACACATGGAACATATCCTCAAGAATCTGAATAGTGTGCTCGGACTGCCCGTCTGTCTAAGGGTGAAATGTTGGGCTCAACTCCAGTCGAGTACCCAACTTATGTTGTACGGCTCTCCAGAACCGTGATGTAAATTGCGTGCCCCGATCAGAGATGATAGATATCGGCATGCCATGAAGTCTAACAATCTCACGGATATAAACTCGAGCCAGCTGCTCGGGAGAATAGGTAGTTATCATAGGAAGGAAATGAGCTGACTTGGTCAGCCTATCCATAGTCACCCAAACTGCATCAAACTTTTGTTGTGTCCGTGGGAGTCCAACAACGAAATCCATAGTGATCTGCTCCCATTTCCACTCTGAAATCTCTAAATTCTAAAGCAATCCACCTGACTGCTGATGCTCATACTTCACCTACTGGCAATTTAGGCACTGAGCAACATACTCCAATATGTCATTCTTCATCCTCCTCCACCAGTAATGCTGCCTCAAGTCCTGGTACATCTTCGCGGCACCCGGGTGAATGGAGTACTGCAAGCTATGAGCCTACTGAAGAATCAACTCACGCAACCCATCTACATTAGGCACACATAGCATGCCCTGTATCCTTAATGCATCATCATCCCCAATAGTGACCTCCTTAGCATCACCATGCTGGATCGTGTCACTAAGGACAAGCAGATGGAGGTCATCATACTGACGGTCCCTGATATGATCATAAAGAGAAGACCGGGAGACCACACAAGCTAATACTAGACTAGGCTCAGAAATATCCAATCTCACAAACTGGCTAGCTAAGGCCTGAACATCCAATGCTATGGGCCTCTCTACTGCTGGTAGATAAGCAAAATTCCCAAACTCTCTGCCCGGCAACTCAAGGCATCGGCCACCACATTGGCCTTCCCCAGGTGGTACAAAATGGTGATATCATAATCCTTAAGCAGCTCTAACCACCTCCTCTGACGCAAATTAAGATCTTTCTAGTTGAACAAATGCTGCAAACTCTAGTGATCAGTGTAGATCTCACAAGGGACACCGTAGAAATGGTGCCTCCAAATATTCAAGGCACGAACTATAGCAGCTAACTCAAGATCGTGGACAGGATAGTTCTTTTAATGCACCTTCAACTGTCTGGACGCATAGGCAATCACCCTACAGTCCTACATTAATACCGCACCATGGCCAACTCGCGACGCATCATAATAAATTTTATAAGACCCCGAACCTTAAGGCAATACCAATACTGGGGATGTAGTAAAAGCTGTCTTGAGCTTCTAAAAGCTCTCCTCAGAATCCTCCGTCCACCTGAATGGAGCACCCTTCTGGGTCAGCCTGGTCATAGGTGCTGCAATAGATGAAATCCCTTAACAAATTGATAGTAATACCCCACCAAACCAAGAAAGCTCTAGATCTCTGTAGCTGAGGATGGTCTGGGACAACTCTACACTGCTTCCACTTTCTTTGGATCCACCTTAATCCCTTCACTCGATACCATAGGACCCAAGAATGCTATGCAATCTAACCAGAACTCATGTTTAGAGAACTTTGCATATAACTTCTTTTCTCTCAAGGTCTGAAATACTGTCCTCATGTGTTGCTCATGATCTTCCCGACTCCGGGAGTACACCAGAATGTCACCAATAAAGACAACGGCGAAAAAGTCAATATAAGGACAAAATACATTGTGCGTCAAATACATAAATGTTGTCGGGGTATTAGTTAACCCAAATGACATGACAAGGACCTCGTAATGACCATATCGGGTCTTGAAAGCAGTATTCGAGATATCTAGCTCCCGAATCTTCAACTAATGATAACCAAAACGCAAGTCAATCTTGGAAACACCCTGGTACCCTATAACTGATCGAATAGGTCATCAATACGAGGCAAATGATACTGGTTCTTCACTGTAACTTTGTTCAACTGGCGATAGGTAATGCATATATGCATAGAACCATCTTTTTTCTTCACAAACAAGACAGGATCACCCCACGGTGACACACTAGGCCTAACAAAGCCCTTATTAAGAAATTCTTGTAACTGTTCGTTCAACTCTTTCAACTCAAGATAGGCCATACAATAAGGGGGAATAGAGATGGGTTGAGTGCCCAACAATAAATCAATGCCAAAATTTAATATCTCTATTAGGCGGCATGACCGGAAGGTCAGCTGGAAACATATCAGGGAAATCCCTCACTACTGGGACTGAATCAACTGTAGAGGTATCAATACTGACATCTCTCACATAGGCTAGATACGTGTCACACCCCTTCTCAACCATTTGTTGAGCTTTAAGAAATGAAATAACTCTGTTGGAAGTGTAATCTAAGGTACCTCTCCACTATAATCGCGGTAAACCTAGCATAGCCAGCATCATGGTCTTGGAGTGACAATCAAGAATAGCATAATGGGACGACAACTAGTCCATGCTCAAGATAATATCAAAATCTACCATGATGAGCAATAATAAATAGGCTCTGGTCTTAAACCACTAAGAGTAATCAAATATGACCGATATATGTAGTCCACAACAAGAGAATCTCCTACGAGAGTAGACACATAAACAGAGGAACTGAAGAAATCCTGAGATACACTCAAATGCAGGGTAAAATAAGATGACACATAAGAATAAGTGGATCCTGGATCGAATAGAACTGATGCACCTCTATGATAGACCGGAATAATACCTGTAATGACAGAATCAGAAGCAACAACCTCTATACGGGCAGGAAAAACATAGTATCTAGCCTGGCCTCCCCCTCTAGGTTACCTCTACCTCTTCGACCTCCACCTCGGGCTGGCTGAGCAGGTGGGGTGGTAGTTGGTGCTGTAATCATAGCCTGAGGACCTGGTGGAACACTGGATAAGAAATCTTTGGAGGTGCACCCCTGCTAAAAGTGGGGAAATCCCTCACCATATGACGAGTGTCGCCACACTCAAAACAAGCTCTAGGAGGATGTGGTGGTTGTGGCTGGCTCGGGCTAGGTCTGCTAGACTGACCGCTAAAAGCACCCCGTGCACGAGGCGCACTAGATACTAGTGGTGCATAATAAGGCTCCTAAAGTCTAAAAGGATCTGGAATACCACTGGCGGCTAAAATGGCTGAATGAACGGAGCGACTCATATACCCCTACCATGACAAACTGTAATTAGGGCACGGGCACCAAAGTAATGGCCAGACTCTCGAGACCTCTTGGCCTCTCTCTCCTTCCTATCCCAAGCAAGCATGCCCTCCACTCTCCTAGCAATGCTCACCACCTGGTGATACGAGATATCCATCTCAAACTCCTGGGCCATGCTAGTCCTGATGATGGGAATGAGTCCCTTAATAAACGAATGGACCATCTCTTAAACTGTAGAAACCAAGGTCGGTGCATGTCTAGATGAGTCACTGAAACAGACTGCATACTCTGAAATAGTCTTATCATCCTGGCGCAACTTCTCAAACTCCATGCGCCATGCGTCCCTGAGGCTTTGAGGGACATACTCTCTCAAAAACATGTCCGAGAACTAAGTCCAAGTAAGGGAAGCTGCCTCAGTCGAACTGTCCAACTCACAAGTATGCCACCACTAATAGGCTGCTCCTCGAAGCTGGAAAGCAGAGAAATAGATCCCACTTGACTCTGTTATGCTCATAGTGCGGAGGATACGGTGGCACTCCTCTAGAAATTTTGGAGCATCCTTTGATACTAGACCATTGAATGTAGGAGGGTCGTACTTCTTGTACTTATCAAGCCTTTGTTGCACCTCCTTTGAAATTGTTGCCCTACCCTGGGCTGAGCTGGGGCTATAGGTGGTACCGGTATAACCTCTGGAATCTAATCAACCTAAAGCCGCTGCTCTGGGGTGCGAGCAGTAGGAGTATGTGCTCCTCCTAGGCCTAAGATGTGGCTGGAGCACGGGGAATAAACCCTGCATGAGCTAGAGTGTTGTACATGCTCATGAACTATGCAAGGGTCTCCTAAAGAGCCAGAGTAGTAGTTGTAGTAGGCCTCTCAGGTGCCTGTGCTCCGACTAGAGCTGCTGGTGGCTCCTTAGTAGCAGCTCGCTTGGGTGCTCAGGCTGCACCACGTGGACGTCCTCGGCCTCTACCCCGGCCCTATCCTCGGGCGGCTCTAGCAGGGGGCGCGGTTACCTGGTCATCTCCGGTTTCACGTGTCCTCACCATCTGTGAGAGAATAGAAGACAGAAGTTTAGAATTTCGAAGTCAATAATCTCGCACGACAAGGAATCAAATAAAGTGGAATTTTCCTGATAGTCCCATAGCCTCCTGAAGATAACTACAGACATCTCCGTACCGATCCGCGAGAATCTAATAAACCAGCTTATGATCATGACCCCTATGAACCTAGAGCTTTGATACAAACTTGTCACGACCCGATTTCTCTCTCCGTGAACCATCATGATGGCACCAAGTCTCTTACAACTAGGTAAGCCTAACACTTTACGTAACTGAAAAAAAACACGAACATTAACTACTAAGAGTAACAAATATCTAATAAGCAACTGAATGCCACTTGGCACATACAATTTTCACTTCTAAAATGTATGAAACAATTCTCAAAACCCGAAAACCCACAAGTCACAAGCTATTAAGAAGTCTTAATTATTCTATACATTATTTCTGCAGAAAGAAGGAAAAATGAACATATGGGGATAGAGGGGGAATCCGAGGATCTATGGGCGCGGGCGATTGTACCTTGAAGTCTCCAATAAGCATCAGCGACTGCAACTAGTGATGAGGCTGGTAAAATGAACCTGGATCTGCATACGAGAAACATGTGCAGAAAAGGGCGTGAGTACTGCACAATAGTACCCATTAAGTGCCAAGTCTAACATCGATCGAGTAGTGACGAGATCAGGTCAGGGCCATACTGGTATAAATATAATAAAATAAAACAGAATGAGGTAACACAATCAAAATAAGTACGAAAATCTAATAGGAATAGAATCATAGAAAGACAATAGCTCAGATTACAGAGATAACAATAGGGGATCTCCCGAGATACCGTCTCGTAGCCCCAAACGTAAATGTGCAGGGGGATCTCCTAGAATATCATTTTGTAGTCCCAAAGTAAATATGCAGAATAAGAGGATCTCTCAGAATACCGTTCCATAGTCCCAAAGTAAATATGCAATACAGGGGGATCTCCTAGAATATCGTTTCATAGTCCCAAAGTAAATATGAAGCTCAACCAATAGAAATAACACTTACAGATAGAAAACATACAGTTTAGACTAAGTTCAAGTTAAAGAAAGCAGGTAATTTCACTAAACATGTTGTATAGAGTTCAAATAGGCAGTTAAAACACTTAGGCATGCTATTCTAATAAAAACTAGATAGTTACATATGCTAGGGTAGTTCAAATAAGGAGAAACAGGTTATAAATTAGTAAAAAATGGGGTTTTACAACAAATAGCCCATGTACGTACTCGTCACCTCACGTACACGGCGCTCACATATCAAAACAATACCAAATCCTAAGGGGAGTTCCCCCGCACAAGGTTAGGCAAGCCACTTGCATTGAACCAAGCTCAAATCAATCTGTCACAATGCTTTTTCCACGAATATCCGACTCCGAATGGCCCAAATCTAGCTAAAACTAATTACATAACATAAATATGGCTACAAGAAACTAATCTAGCTATTGAAATCAAAGCTAAGGAAAGAAATTGGAAAATCGCACAAAAAACCTCCCCGGGCCCACATCTCATAATCGGATAAAAGTCACAAAATATGAACACCCATTCACTCACGAGTCTAGCCATACAAAATTTACTCCAATCCGATGCAAAAAATCTCGATCAAAACCCCCAAAATTTGGTCTAAGAACTCTTCTCAATTTTACCCAAATTTTAACCCCAAATCCGAAATTAAATGAATAAAGTAATGATAGATTAGTGAGATATAACCAAAATCAGGTTAAGAATCATTATCCAATAGACATCTCTTAAAATTCCTCAAAATCTCGTCCAAATCCGAGCTCCCAAACTCAAGTTTTGATAAAAATGGACAACCCTCTCTTTTGAAAACTTTATACTGTCTGCCCAGATTTTCTTCTTCGCAAATACGGCCACTCTCGCATTCGCTTATGGCAAAACTTTACTGATAAAAAATCCCTCTTACGCAAATGCGAGGTTACTCTCGCGAACGCATACTTTCTATTTCCTAAAGCTTCGCGAATGTGACCACTACTACGTGAACGCGTAGAACAATCCATTGGGGTCCTAGCTGATCCATTTCCTCTATGCAAACGCGATGTCCTTCACGCATTCGCGATACGCTGATGGCTAAACCATTGCGAACACGTCGCCATATTTGTGAAAGCGAAGAAAAACTTCCCCTTCTGTCCCAACTCCTCTTCGCGAATGCAGGACCTCCCACGTGAATGCGAAGAAGGAAACTAGAGCTGGAGACTTCAGCAAAATCTGCCCGAAAGATCCGTTAACCACACGATATCAACCCGAGACTCCTGGGAACTGAAATAATCATACCAACAAGTCCTAAAACACCATACAAACTTAGTCGAGCCCTCAAATCAAGTCAAACAATACTAAAATCATGAATCACCCTCCAATTCAAACTTAAAGAACTTAAAACTTCAAATTTCCACAAATGATGTCGTAACCTATCAAACCACGTCTGATTAACCCCAAATTTTGCACACAAGTCATAATCAACATTATGTACCTACTCCAACTTTTGGAATCAGATTTCGACCCCAATATCAAATATTCCACTATCGGTCCAAAACTCTAAAAATTCGACTTTCGTCATTTCAAGCTTAAATGAGCTACGAACCTTTAAAACACAATCCAGACACATCCCTATGTCCAAAATTACCTAGCGGAGCTAACTTAATCTACAAAATTCCATTCTGGAGTCGTCTTCACACAGTTCCGACTAGGGTCCAAATTCTAAGACTTAAGCCTCCGTTTAGGGACTAAGTGTCCCAAAACACTCCCAAAATCAAAACGAAACCTCCTGACAAGTCACAATAGTAGAAAGAGATACGGGGGAAGTAGTTAATAGGGGATCGGAAATCTAACTCTCAAAACGACCGGCCGGGTCGTTACAATATGTCACCTACTTGTTTAAATGAAGGGACCAAATAAATCCCAAAAAAGGGTGGCCAGGGGGCCTTTTAAGAGCTGAGTTAAACCATTTATTTCACTCATATTTCAGAGTAAGAACTTCAGACTAAA